>NC_135200.1:11699848-12002878 GCF_050948175.1 Xylocopa sonorina
ACACGCGCATCGATACTCGAGCCGAAATCGCGTTCAATTAAAGAGTTCGTTCTCGGCTCTGATTCGAGTGGAATCGCGTAACCGATCCGTCTGGTTTTCGAGCGAGCATTAGAGCGATGAAAAAAGTAGGAGGCTGGCGAGTAGGCAGGGGTGAATGGAAACGGCCGTGTTCTCCGGTCTCAACCCAATGACCGCGAGCATTCCGGTCCATTTAATATGATAATCGACGATGCGCGAACGCGAGATAGAAAGAGGTTCGTCCTGTCTGAGAACGTGGAAACCGGTTCTCTGCATCCTTGGGACGAGACCAGCCGCGAACGGGGCCCGTTGTAAATAGAGCAAGAAAACCGACGGCCAGCAGGGATTTGTCTCCGGAAAATTACCGCGCGCCGCGTCGCGCTCGTAAATTTCATTTCCATGCGATCGAACGATTGCCCGTAACTGTTTCAGCTGCCGCGCGGCGTCGATTAAAACGGTCTTTCCCAGCCGCGCTGACAATTTCCGATCCTCTCGTACGGTGATTCCAAGTCGCGGGGCTTACGGTATCGCGATAATCGATTAGCGTCGATCGTTACGATTCGTGTGTTCTGCAGCGATCAAACCAGACTTTAATCTCTTTATTCGTTCGTAAAAAATAGTTATCGCGAATATTCGGTTGTTTATCGTGAAAGTAAAATAAACAGTTATTACAAATGTATACGAAGACGTATGTGCGCACGCGTTTGGTAGCGCAGGGGTTTAAGCAAGGGGTGCGATCTGGCCACGATCGGCAATGCGTCACCAGGGGTGGACGGAATTCAGTCGAAAATCGCGAATGGAAACTGAAATTGTAGAGTCGAGGCGGGCGTGGAATTGCTCGCGGATTGCCATTTCGCGAACGGCCCGCCGTAAATCAGCACCCGCGAGCATGGCGGACGCTCGATTAAATCCGTTCGGCGCGCGCCGCGTGACAATTTAAAAATTTACGATCTTTACTTTCTAATTACGCCTGGCCGACGCTCCTGCCCGTATATCTTCGTTCGTTTTAACGCCTTCGCGGCGGTACTCGCGCTCGTTAATTGGGAAGTTAATTCCCGGCGACGAGGCTCCGCTGCTCGCTGCCCTCGCGAGTACGCTCGCGTATTAATTACGCGCCTTGCGAACCGAGGGAGAGAACAGCCCGCGACAATCGTAATCGCTCGCGCACGCCACTCACCTTGGCATTTGTCTCGAAATGGATACGCGTGTCGAACAATGCCCGTCGCTAATAAGTCGACGGCTGGTAAGTAATAAACGGTTACGCTCGCGTCGGGACGCTTGACGTTTCGTCATAACCCGCGGTCTGTGTTAACACCTTGCTACCTGTTCGATCGTCGCTCCGTGTAACGTCGCGATCGCGGTTGCCCTCGTCCTCGAGGATTCGTAACCGCGATGCTGTCGCGGGTGTTCCTCGAAGTCGATTCGCGAAGATCGTGGGTATTTTCGAGTAAACGTACGTAAGTCTCGTCTGGGAGAGCGAAGGTTACCGTGGAATGCGTTTCGCGTATCTCCGGCAAAACCGATCATCGAGCATCGTCGACACCGGTGCACCTTCTCCTCTCCCGTTCGCAGTAACGCTGGATGAAGACGTTTTTATTGTCTATCGTAAACTACAATTGCTTATAATTGCCATTGATCATCATTAAAAATAAATTGCTGGAATGGAGCCGAGGTATGGAGACGGACGCGCGTACTCGACTATTAGCCTTTAAACGATGACAGCGCGGACATTCGCGTCTATACGTTATAGGCATTTTTACGAGACTCCACGTTGCATCGTTCGTTGAAAAAAATTGACGCGAGAATTGAAAGCGATACGTTCTTATACTGCTGAAGAAAATTTGTTCCCGTATATAAGTCGCGTATATGAGACCTGAAAATGGGATCGATTACGCGTTTGATCGACGAGAACAACGATCGACGTTGGATGAAATCGTTTCACCCCCTTTTCAACCCTTCGTCTGACTATCGCGCGAAACTATGCTCGCGTTAATTCGTTTTGCACGCTGACTCCGTTCGCTTGGTCGCAGACCATCGAGCGGATTGCGAAACGGCTGCTCGGACGGGGGAGGGAAAAGAAAGAAGAAGAAGAAGCGTGGAGGAATCCATTCCCGAAGAAACGCGGTCACGGTGCTGTAGGACAATAGTTCGTTACGGACGGAGGCAGACGATGGGCGAAAAGGGTAGAGGAAAGGAAACGGCGGGGGGGACTGGGAGAGGGAAGCGGGTCTTTTTCGCGTGCGACGCCATGTTGAGAACGTTCTCCCTCGACGGCCGTGTACAAGGGCGTGGGCGTGCAAACCGAGGGAATTTAATACTCTGGAAATGTCAAACGTCGAAGATAAAATGTCGCCGGGAACGGGGTTGCCGGTGTGCGAGCGTGTCGCCTGCCATTTTTCCGCTCTCCTTTCCCGTTGCGCCGTTTCTGCCTTATTTTACGCTCCCACGAGCTCCCACTTGCGAGTTCGCTGCTCGATCTATCGATGCACTGCCCGAAAATGCACCAGGGTGCGATCGATACTCTGCGCCTACGTTTCCTTCTAAGCAATTTTGCGTTCCCTCTTCGCGGCGGTCCAAGCGTTCGAGTTAAAAATCTGAATCTCCTAACGAGAGAAACTCCTCGTCGTTCAAAAAGAAAATTGCAAACCGAAGAGGTTAAAACGAGCAATAAACAGTTGATCGTAGCCCGGTAGCCACCGCGTTCGATGCAATCCATTGCACGCTGGCTCGTAATTATCGCGAAATCGGTACAATAAATTGCGTGATCGCCAAAATCGGCGCAATAATCAAAACTCAGCGAGCGTTAATTGCGATTGAACGGTACGCGAGTTACAGATTCGGCTGCGCAAACATTGATCGTTTATTAGCAATACTTTCGTTGCGCCGTTCATCGAGCCGTTATTAATTACCTCGCCGATTTTAATCGTGAGCCCGACGCGGGGGGAGATGATGTTTATCGACGGACGGTCGCGACCGGCGTCGTCTCGCTGGGATTTCGCGGCGGTTTTTCCATCGATTCCCACGGGAACTCGATCCGCCGTGCATCCACGGTGGACACGCGCGAACAAAAACGGGACGAACCGGAGGCCACCGTCCTCGTAGCAAACCGCAACTGGCTCTCGCGCGTGTTCCGGTCAACGTGGCGCGCATATGTCCGACTCGAATGGAATCGACGCGTGGAACCGCTCGATCTCGCCGCGAATCGTTCGATCGTGCTCGATCGTCCCGTTATTATCGCGATTTTATTCTTCCCTATTACGTCTTCGAAGACTTCCTCTGGCTCGATCGACGAGTAACCAAATAAACGGTAATTACAAGAAACCCTTTCTCTTGTTTGTTTCAGGTAAGTCATGACCGTGTACTCTCAGCCTACGGTTCCCTCCTCGTGAGTACGTGACTCGACCGACCATTCTCCTCGGAATGTAAAAATTTTATCTCCCAGGAAGCTCACCACTCGTCCTCTGACTGGTCGGCATTCGAAGAATCGCTCGAACACAACTCCGCGACCAATTTCACGAGCGTCCAGTGACGCGAACATTCCCAAGTGGAAATTTTCGTCGGACACTGAAACGATCCCGAGGTAGCCAGGAAAATTTGATCGCCTCTCGTTAATTGGGACGACGGGCGATACTCGCGCGGTTCCGTGGGCGCGTTAAAATCCGCGGGATTGTAAACATCGCGAGCGATTCACTGGTCGCTGGTGGACGCATCGACGGGGATGGTTCGTCGTCCGGGGAATCGCAGCCAATTAATCGCCGCGCGGTATTAATCGATCCATTATCCGCGAGTCCTCTTTCCACGCGGATGATCCCTTTCGTTGGCTCGCGGGGTCCTTTAGGCCGACAAAGGGTTGTTCGCCAGGAGCGAAAGAGGGGTGAGCGAGGCCTCGAGGGTGACGAGGGCCACGAAATAGGTTCAATCTATGCATCTCTGTGAACCGTATCGCGCTCGTTGCTTGCCGCTGACGTCACGCGTGTACGCGTCTGCCCACGAGAGACCAGCTGTTTTCGACATCTGCGCCCTTCTGCGTTCTCCACCACCACCGCCGCCAATGGTGACGCGTACACGGCTAAAGTTTCCGGCCGGACTAGGTTTTCCATTCCGTATTTTAGGTGTCCAAGGAAACTTGAACGAGTGCGGAGTGTTTCGGATAAGACGGTGACACGGCCAAGGGATGGACGCGATAAGGGTTTACCTTGGTTAGCGCGCACGAGGGTACTTTACGAAGCGATAAAGAATTCTCGTGGTAATGGCTGGTATAAAATTGGCTATCGTACGATTTAAGACTCGAGTGATATTTTGTCCGCTCGGAACTAGATAATTCTAAACCAGTCTATATATCGGTGTTCGTAGAGGGGGGCACGCTGGAATTACAGGGCTCTCCCTAGTTGGACGTGACAACCCTGTTCGTTGCTCTTGTTAAAAATGCCGGTAATAACCGCGGCGCGCACGGCTCTTCCGATTCGCAACGGCGGGATAAAGATGAAAAACGGAAACAATTAAGCGGCTCGTGGCCGCGCGAGCCTCCATATGGCCGATAAAAAACACACGGCGTCGCGGGGCAACGATCATAATTAACGACAGGATAATTACGAGGACACAGTGACTCGTTCCGTGGAACCGGAATCAAACGATCGAGGCTGCTTCCGTCGTCCGTTCGCAGCTTGGCTAAAAACAAAGTCATCGAACACGATCGATGCCGCTTTGTCGCTCGACTATTTGCGCTCTCGAGTTTATCTCTCGCGGAACAGATTTTTCCAGACGCGTTCCCCTCTTGAAACTTCCGATTGAATTCACAGCGTTTGGATTCGACGCGAAGGGCGGTACGCGACGAAAATTTCTGGCTGCTCGATGAACTTCCAGCGCCACGTCGACCGACGTAAATTAAGCATTCCGTTTCAATTATTTCGCGCGATTATACGACCCGCATAGTCGACAGAGGGGAAGGAGAAGGGTTTGGAAAGTTTCGACGCGAGGAGAGCCAGAGAATTCGCGGCTGGATCCACCTTCTTTCTCGCCTCCTCGTCCCGGTCTTAACGAAGTCTTGGAAGTTTCCGCGGACGGAACTCTCGACGGCAAAGAGGAGCCGAGTGAATTTTTCATTGGCCAGGCAACGACGCGACGCGATTTTACGAGCACCCCCACTCTATTTGGAGACGCGCGGTTGTCATGCATTTGGAATGTCGAGGGTCTTAGCTTAAGTGGAAATTTGTTGTTTCGCACGGATATCGAGGTATCGATCCGGAATTGCCGTTGAATTTTGGACGATGAGGGCTCGTTAAGCTCGCTCGGAAGACGCGTCGAGAGGAGCGTGAAAAATCTTCACGGGCAATTAGACGAGCACAATTAGGTGGGCAAGAACGCAAGACGAAAGCTGGGTAGGCTAGGTGGAACGCAGACGCGTCCTCTCTCGGACGTCGACCAGGTTTAGCCGTAAGCTCGATTTTCTGCTTCGTTTAGCGAGATCTGAAGCACTTTGGGTTCGCTCTACGCCCGCCGGCGAGGGTGCATCAACCCTTGATAAACGAACGGTCGACCAGCGCGCGTTATCTTCTAACGAACGATAACTTCGTTTCTTTCGAACTTCCGTTGATAAACAAAGTAATCGAGCCGGTCGAAAAGTTGCACGGCCGTGTTGTTGCTAAAGAAAAACCGCCTCGAAGTGTCGCTGGTTTAAGTAGATCGTAAACGGGTGGCGAATTTTTCGACGCGTTCATTCACCCCCCAACGAAGCCGGTAATCGCTGCACGTTCGCTGACGATAAATAGATATTTCATTCAGAAATGATCCGCCCACGATGATAAACATCGTGTAATAACAGCGATAAAGGGCGAGCTCTAAAACCGGCTTGGAATTTTCCTATATCGATCGGACGATCAAAGCGCAATCTCGTATCGCGAAATTCAGGGAGCGCCGCGCTAATACCGTGGATGGTACATTCAAGCCGAAGTCGTAATCTATGTCGAGCCACCGCTATAACAGGATTAATATCAGCGCGAGCAAAGGGTTCGAGCCGTGTGCTGTGCGAACAGCGTGCTATCGCCGAAATCGCGCACCTAGACGCGGGAGCACCGGTGTATCGTGCGACCCTAGCGCAAGGGGTGGTAGCAGCCATCAGCCGTGACGTTCAACTTTGAACGCTGAACGTTCCGTTGCCCCTGATCCGTGCTACGCTCGACGGACAGCTAATCCCCTTTGGTCGGTTTGCTATCGGTGTTTCCGTTCGCTGTTTGCCACCGTATCTCGTCGAATCCTCCGTTACCATTCGCAACCCCTTCGCGACGATTGTCGAGGGCTTAACGAGAAAAAGATGCATCGCGTTAAACGGTATTAAACGAGACCTGGAGATACTCCAGGTGTGCCAATTACCATGTACCAATGCTTCAGCTCGTATATTAGGGGGTGGTTTTGCGAGTAGCCTCGATAAAGCCACGCGAACAACACCAGGCCGACGAAGGCGGGCTGAAACGGAAGGGTGGCGCGCTTCCTGCGATCCGCGTAATTAATCGACGCGGTTAACAGCGGGATCGTTTACACGGGACGGGTTTCCAGTGAAAAATTCACCGCCTCCTTATCGAGTATTCCGATGGAAGGCGCGTACACGGCGGCGGCGGCCCTGAACCGCGTTGAAACTTTAAAACCCTCCGCGGTTTCGACGAAAAGTCGTCGCCGCCGCGGGAAAGCCCGTGGAACACCCGTAAGCAAACAGCGACTCGTTAGCCAATCCCATCGGGGGGGGGGGGGGGGGGGGGCGATGCGCGTATCGATTCACCGCTCGACTTTGAACGCATCGTTGACTGCGGTGGTCACGGCTAGTCTCCGCGTCGGTTTAAAGAACCGATAACCACCGCGACAACCCGTTGTTGTCCCTCCCGGGTCCAGTATTTGGTCCTCGAGTTTTTGCTACCGACGTTAATTGCTCTTTTTTTCCTCATCGTTAGAGCCGCGGAGTTTTTCGACGATACGTAACCTGATTGGGGGACCCGTGGAGAGTTCTGAGATTTCGTAAAATCGAGTTATCCGGCGATGTATTTCGCTCGTTAAATTCCGTAATCAGGTATACGCGGGGATAACGTAACCGTGGCAGATCGTTCTGTAAACCTTCGTACGTACCAATGTATCCGAAACGTTTCGAAAGCCCCGATTTCAGCGTCCGCGTAAGCGGATTAGCGAGAGCGCGTCTAGATCGAATCAGACGAGGAATCCACCGCGAAGGAGTCGCTGGGCGGTTTCGCCGAAATAGCTTTCGACAGATGCAGGACACGTGTTCGCCACTTAGCGGGTTTAACGCGTGTCCCGTGCATCCTGAAAGGCGTGTCTCGAGCCCACCCCGTCCGCGACCGCGAAAAGTAAAGGGAGGTGGTCGGAGGAGGCGAAATTCCGTCGAAAAGCAACGCGCGTCCGTACGGTTCGGAATATTTAAAACGCGAAACGGGCCGTGGAGAGCGCGAGAGGAGTGGAAGAAAGAAAGGAAGAGACGGGGGGGAAAAAGAAGAGAAAAACGAGCGCGCTCTTTCACGAGGAACGCTCCCTTTCCGGAGGGGTTGAGCCCTATTCGAACTCGTAGTACTACGTCTAATTGCGAGCCGGCATACTTTCTCTCGGCGGCTCCGCTCGTTATCCTTGGTTCGCGAGCGGCGGCGTCCCGCCGGATGATTGTTGTTATGAGAAAGGGTGCCGCGCCGCCCCGCGGTTTCGCCAAAGCTTTTTCGGGGATGCTCGACGCTCGGACGAGTATATCGGCACGATAACCACCGCGGTTTCTATCGATCCTCGCGTTGCGGGTGTGTGCGTGCGCGTGCACGCGTGCAGGGCCCCCGAAAGAGAGTCGGGCCGGAGAAAGGGAAACGCGTGTCGGAGCGAGGCGACGTGACGAACGCACGCACGCACGCACGCACGCGATCAGAGCGAAAAGAGAGACGGACAGGAGGGTGCGGAACGGGTGAGTTTGGACGTGGAAACGTCCCCCATGGTGACGGTTGCGCACCCTGAAACCAAACCAACCCCCGAATCCTGGCTCGATCTAACGCGACACCGTGGATCTGACTTTGGGGAACGGTCCGTGCGCTGCGATGAGAGAAGTCTCGCGAGGCTCGTGTCTTAGGGGTGGCTTTATCGAGAGAATGTCATATCCGCGTCTGTTACATATGTATACGGGATATTTCCCTGTGGCCACTGGATCTCGTGGCTAAGCCGTGGATCGAATTGTTCCGATGTTACAGTTTGCGCTAAAGTACGTATGGAAAGTGACGCGAGGAGAGGGCAGGTTTCGATTCCATCGATGAAGTCTCGGTGGTCGCCATATGGCGGTGCGAGGAGGCGCTCGTCCGGCCGTTTTTTTCGCTGACGCGAATGCAAACGGAGCTGGGCCAGGGTGTGCGTGCGCTCACGTGAGTCGGGATTGTCGATCGGCGTCGAAAACGTCCCTTGGCAACGATCGGCAAGCGCGACGGGGGTATCCGCAGAAAGTGCCGGGGCTGAAAGCGCAGCCAGGCCCCCGTTAGCCGGCATGGCCGCCGCGGCTCACCCCGTACCATCGAACGCTGCCAACCAACACCCTCTGTCTCGCGCGCGCCCCATCGTAATCCGCCATTGATTTCCTTTTGCCTCGAATCCGCCGACAGACTGTCCGAGCCCGCTCGAATTCGACCGACCCTCTCTCCTCTCTCTCTCTCTCTCTCTCTCTCTCTCTCACACACACTCTCCCCTGCTCTGCTCTAATTAATCCCATTGATCGTAATTATTCGTGTGTTCCACGGCGGTCGTGTCGCGCCGGTTGAATCTGGACGGACAACTGCGTCACGTCGACAAACAGTCAAGGGGGTGATTTTTCTCTTTCAATTCTCTCCTCTCTCTCTCTCTCATCCTTTCTCTCTCTTTATCTACTCTCTGTTGTTGCAGACAGTTGTAGTGATATAAATACGAGGGATCGATCGAATACAATCGAAAGAATAGATGTTTCGCGGATTGCCGCGCGAAAAGTGATTCGAACGAGGGAATCCATCGTTTCGCCAATTCCCAGTCTATTTCGGTAGAAATAGGACGGTGAAATTGTCGGTCCGCGAGCGGTCGTCGACCGGTTTTCCCTTTTCGCGGAACAAATTGATCCTGTACCGGCGCTCGCGATAACCTACGCCCTCCCGTCCTCTCTCTCTCTCTCTCTCTCTCTCTCTCTCTCTTGGCCGTTATCGACTGCGTTCCGACAAATTGCTGCGGCTGTAACGAATTAATAACATCGCCGGGACAATCGTCGCGGCGACCAGATGGCCGTGCCATCGCGCGGTTCACCTGGACGCGTCGCGGATTTGTTTTTCGGATAGCCCGCGGTACAATGCGAAATCGCGTGACGTTTCGTCGATACGCCTCGCAGTCGGACGCTGTGTCGCGAAATTTATTAGACCTATTTTCTACTCCGAAATTGCGATCTCCAAACAGCAGTTCGCGCGGTTCAGAAATTTCCCATCACCCCAGAACAAAATTAGTGGCGAATCAAAACCGCAATTTCGACGTTTCGCGATTATATTGTACATTGCATTTTCAGCAAACCAAGTCGTAGTAACGCGATCATCGAACTTTTTATTGGTATATTTAGTAACGCGAAGCGCGATACGGCGCAACCTTTTCGCAAAATCCTTCCCCCGACCCGAAACCCGGACGAGCCAATGAATGAACGAGCGCGCCATTAAACAAAGACGCGAAAGCTCTCGAGCAGCGGTGACGAGAGTCGGGTTTTTCGACGGAAATGAACGGGCCTGGAATAAAAAGGCATCCGAAAGGGGAAAGGAAGGAAGTAGAGGAAGAAAGGAGGAAAGGGGAGGTTTTACAGCTAATCTCCGATGGTACCGAGCATCTGAAAGGGCATTAATCCCTTGCACCGTCGGTGGCTTATTCAGGTACGTGTTTGCAGGCAGGTAGCCCGTTCACTTAGCGGCGCGCGTATAAATAACGCGTGTGTGCCGCCACTTTACGCGCACATACGCTTCCTCCTGTAACGCGTATTGCACCGCTGGCGAAAAACTACTTTCGGGTTAGGCCCCGTCCTTTACCTCCGCCAGGCCCTGTTCTCTCGCTCTCTTATTTCTCATCGAAAAGGGGTTTGCGCGGTCGTTACAGGTTTTTTCAAAGCTCGTTTAACCGAACAGCTCCTCTCTCTCTCACGAACCGATGAGAAATGTTCGCGCTCGTCCAGGTTCCTCCTCGAACATTGCTTTGTTCAATTCGCGAGGACAAACCGAGCCGTTGTTGCGACAATTCGAAACAACGCGGATATTTAAGAAGTCGTCAAGTATCACTCGTCAACATGGATCGCAAAATGAGAACGTGGACTCTGAATTCAAATCGAACTTTCGTTCGACAATTTCGGACGTATCTTTGGGTCCTCTGAAAATTTCTCATCGCGCGGCCAAGGTTTGTCACACCGAGCCGAGTGGAATACAAAGAGGCTCGCCGCGCGCGGACGTTCCAGGCTTCCGATTTTTACAATTTGTAGTCATCAGCGCGCGGACGGACGTGTTAATTCCGCGATCGTAAATTCGTTCGCACCTCGCGGCGAAACGCGGCCATCGTTTGCCGAGCAAACAACGTCGACCCGCTCTCCTCTCCGATTTCTTTCGATCTCGTCGTTTTGTCCCGCCACTCGTGAACTGGCTGCCTTCGTTACTGGTTTCCTCGTCGAGCTCGTTCGAAATAAACCGTCCTTTTTATTCCACTCGCGCGCGCCTTGCATCGACTAGACTTTGCTATGGAATGCGAAACGGTTTCGGAAAATCGGTTTGGTATGTCGGCTTAAGAACGTTCGGAAGGATAATGGATCGGATAACTTTCTCGAAAGATAATTCACCCCTGGAGAAGGACGCTTAGGGAGTAATTACAGGAGGATGCGAGATAAGAAGCCACGTGGCTGTCCAGAGACAGCGACCATTTGTTATCGTGGTCAGGGGCCCTCGTTAAACCTGTGTAATTAGTCGTGTCTCCTTATCGCGAGCACGTTCTTCATCGTCGCTGTCATTGTTGCCTGTCGGCCAATTATCGATGCGAATTACCGATCGCCGTTAATTAAAACCGGCGATAACGTCGTTGCCTTGTCATTTTTTCGACGATGCGTCTCTCAGATAAAACGAATTTTAGCGAAAGGTAGACGAAGGAGAGAGAAACGTGACGAGGCGCCATCAAGGATAATTGCAATTAACGTGGTTACACGAACGAACAAGAATCACGTGAACCAAAATCGACGTCTCTCATTCCGTATCCTCTTCGAATCGCCTCGTTCGTGTTTTCGACAGGAGAAAGAGAAAGGGAAGAGCGCGATATTTGTTACGAATAAAATCGATACGTCCGACGGACGACGGAGCCATTGTAACTACGAATATTTAGCCGAATTCCGGAGAAATTTCGGCGGAGTGGTCGTCGCGGATAGTTTATGCTCCAGCGGAGCAGTATCGCACGATTTGCTCGATGACACGACATTGTTCTCCGTCCCTTCCATTACTCGACCCCAACTTTCTCTCATCCCTTTCCGTCCCACCGTTCTGTCCCTTTTCCTCCCTATTTTTTTTTTTTGCCCTCCTTCGACCCTCCTCGCTCCCGATTTTGTCGTGTCCCCTTCGTGGTCTTTGAAAGGAGTCTCGTCGATTCGCAGATACATAACCAGTCGGCGAGGGAAAGAGAGGATGCGCCATGGGAGCCGTATAACGTCGTTCTGTCGTAACGCCGGCGAACGTTCCGTTCGATCTCGTCCAGGATCGTTCCGCGAGGAAAACGCGAGCCACCCTTATTTCCCACAAGAGTTGCCAATCCATTGACCGTATTTCGCGAGGAGATACGCTCAGAGGCGTCGCCGTCTCCTCTCCTCGCGGATGGATGCCTCGAATCGATTCTGACACGCAGAGAAACGACGCACGAGTTCGCGTACGATTCGAGTAGGTTCGAAGGAGGGGATGATTTAATGTATTTACGTGAATTCAGAGTGTCTATCAGGCACTCGCCAAGTGTACCTTTCGATGGTTCCTGGTTTTTAAAGCGTATTAAAAGCTCTTCGATGCTTCCCTCGAAGCAGGATAGCAGACACGATCGCGGTGAATAAGTAAAAGATGATAAGTAATATTAGATGGAAACACGAGTCGCGAGTGTTTCGACAGAAAATGGTGAAAATGAAAGTGTGTAGGTATTCGAAGCTCGAGAGGAAATACGATATATAAAGTAGGCATAGCGATCGCGTGCATGAAAAGTGTCTACGGCAATAGAGGCATTAGCGCGATAGGAAGGCGAGAGAATAAAGCGGCGAGCGTGTCGGGGACACGCGGGTTCTCATGGTGAGAATGACGCACAGGCCTAATCGACCTTATTATTCGCTGAACAATGAACAATTGCGTACGAGCGTAGAAGTAATCGACGGTAGGTTGACGAAACCCGGTGTCACTCGAGGACACGCGGGAGCCTTCGTCCGCCGTCGCTCTTTCGTTTCATTTTTCTCTCCGTGGAGCGGCGAACGCCCCTATAAACGCTTCCCTCGCTCCTTCGCGTTCCCTGGCTTTATCGCGCAAAAAGACCGTAACATCGCGAAATAACTCGAAGAGATATCGCGGGGCTCGATGAAACCTCTCTTCCCTCGTCCTTTGACGCGCGCGCGCGATGGAAAACGAGGAGGAAGAAGGCGGCAGTTTCCACGGCTCGGAACGAAATCGAAGGAAGTCGAAGGAATCCTTTGCCCCGCGGTTCTGCCGCGCGCGAACGAGAAGCACGGTGAATAAGCGACGGAATATTTTCCTAACCCGCTCTCTCGGTATTGCAGCGAACGAGGTATTCAAATATTTAAACACGAAAATATACATGGAAGGCAGCGGTATGAATTATGCATAAGACGTGTCCACCACCTCCTTCGCCTCTTCCTTTCTCTTTTTCTCCTTCTCTCGGCCCGCTCCTTTCTCTTCTTATCGTCCTTCCTCGCGCCGGTAGAGCCGGCCCGCTTCGCTTCGAACTTCTCCTCCGTCCAGCTCGCGGGTTCGCCCTCTGCAACCAGGAAACACCACCGCGTTGCGTCCGTCAAAAATTCACCGTGGCGCCGTGGTTCGAGTCGCTGTCAGCAGCTACGAGTCCTTGATCTTGAGTCGCGAAATATGCACGCGTGCTAACGCTCGATGATGCTGAAATAAATTCTATTCGTGGTACGAACCTCGCTGCGCTTGTCTCTCATCGAACCAAACAGCTTCCGCGCAGCTTCCTCGAGAATTCGTTAATTCGTTCAGCTTCGAATCGACGCTGGTACCAAGGGCAGTCGAGGGCCTGGCCTGGTAGCGAATTAATCACGAGGTCGCGTTACCCGGTCACGGTTGGCTTGCCACCGAAACCTCGCTACGGAGGAACGTAGTTTCCCTCGCGAGAAACGCACCCACGCGGCCGCGAGAACACGCGTGCACCGATCGCCCCGACTGGCCTCGATGATGTAACGCTCACGAGGTTTCCTCTGCGAGACCGATCTCTGCTCGATTTTGCACGCACCCACGCTCTCGTTTCCCTGCTCTCGCTGTTCTCGCGCGACTGCCTCGCACCTCCTTCCTGCGCGAGCTATCGACGGACAGGAAGCAGAGGGTATACCACGAGCGCACGTTTTAATGCACTCTTTTTGGAATTCATCGATTAGAACCGAATCCTCATCGTTAAATCGTGTCCAACCCCTCTCGTTCCTCGTTTATCATATCAGTTTCAAGTTTTCTCTGCATAAAAGTGGCGCGTTGATCGATGCTCGTATAATGGACCGTGCGATCGCTATAAATTGCGTGTGAAGAAGGTGCGAAAGCCCCGTGAATCTCGTCGGCGATGCTCGAAAGCCCGACACAGAGGCGAGCGGGCCGTGCCCGCGGAGGTTTTCGACGCGCTGATGGCGTAAATCATTCAGGTAGGATTAACAGCCTCCGCGCGGTGGAGCGTTATTGGCCCCGAAGGTGGTGTTGGCAGCGATCGGAGGAACCGTTCGTTGAATTAACACCGAGAAAAGGCAATCCGAGTTGAACCGAGCCGTCCCACACGCGGCTCATTCTCACAGTCCCGTGGAAGGGCGCAGCGGGATCGTGATTTCGATTCCGGGAACCCGCTTGGCCACCGTTTTTCCTTGGTCACGGCCCCCGTTCACTGTCTCCGATGAATAACGGGCCAAGCTCCGATGAAACCGCGCGATAAAACCTTTTCCTGGGATTTTTACACCCCGACAGCCGCGCTCTTTCGTCGAGGCTCGAGGAGAAGGCTCGAAATTAGCCGGTTTATCGCGATGTCTTTATTTAGTCGACAATGCGACGGGGATTGGCCGCCACGGCGGTTTTACTTCTTACCCGAGCGACGCTTGATTAACGCTTGATTAAGCGAGCACCCACGTTCCTTTCGTATCTCGAACGGGAGTTTTACTACGCCCCTGGCGTACTTGCACAGATCGCACCAGGGCCCGCGTCTCTTTTCGTCGAACGTAAAACTGTCGAGCAATGATATACCGTCCCCTACCCTGGTTTTCTCTTGCCTCTCTTTCCTCGACGCGTCACGATTTCCTCAACTTTTCCCGCGCTGAGAGCGCGTCACCGAGTAACGGAGGATGGGGACATAACGTTACTTGGTTGATTAATAAACGCTGCCCACGCGGCTTCTCTCGCCTCTCGATCCCCCGTCCGTCGACCACGGACGACGAAAGCGACCGGGAAAGGAAATTGCGATTCGAATCCTTCCGACGATTTCACGGCTGGTCGCTCTTCCGATTGCTCAGCGATGAACCGTAACGTTCGCGGGTTTTTATTTTAAATGGTCGATCATTCGCGGTGCGTGTCAGTCGCGATCGATGACGAAACTGGTCGCGCTCGTTGCCACGCGTTGTCGTAACTTTTGGAGAGCCGTTCGATCGACGCGAAAATCGTTATCGTTTCGGTGGCAGATACTCGCGTGCCCAGGAGGCGTCAATTGTACACGTTCACGCGAGAGAAAGTGGCCGCGAGAGGTTTCTCGATTCGAATCGACAGAGAATTCGCTGATCATCGAGGGGATCGCCTCATTAGAAAGCGATCCGGAACGTTTCGACTCGGACGATCGATCCGAAGGTGTGTCCCTTAAAAGAAGTGCCCTCTCTATTCGATGTCGGCGATCGATCGACCTTCCAGCTACTCGGGACTCGCTAAAATTCCCCTCCAAACGTCGGAACGGCAAATGCCAAGGTCCTTCGAAAGGGTTTCTAACGAGCGTGGACCGAAAGGATTGCGAAAGGAAAAATTTCCATGACGATTTCGACACTTTAGGTAGGCCGGATTTCTCGAGCGGGCAATAAACGAAGGAGAAACTATCCGGTTTCCTGAAAGATCGATCGTTTGGCCGCGGGGACGAAGCGCATCCTCCGTAAGAATGGTCGCGACGCCGATTAACGCCGCAGTAAACACAATAACCCGATTTCACGTTCGCGCGCTTTCCCTCAACGCGCGCGAATTTCCATGAGTCCACTGATCGTGAAAGCGAGGACAGAGGACAGATCGCGAGTCAGCCTCGAAAATCTCGTCCGAACGCGTCGCTCGACGCGATATCGCGATCGTTAATTGCACCGTCGCTAATTGAATCGGACACGCGGTCGCGAGATAGCGCGCCGGAGCGAGCGGAGAAAAACCTGTTCGCCACTTGCCCGGCTTCCTGCGCGCTCGCCGTTCCTGCGTTCCTATCTGCGTAATATGTCCGCGATTTTTGTTAGCCATCGAGTAGATAGAAACGCGCGCCCAGATGCGTTGGATAATTGTTTACCGTCGCGTTTCGTTCTCTCTATCACCGTCCATCGGTTCCGTTCGTTTTTCTCGCGCCTCCAATCTGGCTGCGGATGTTCCACGCACGCGCTGATTAACGGATAATTAATGCGACGCGTCCGCAGCCTCCACGGCACCGTACAGGAATGCCAACGGATTCCTTCCACGTGTACTTCCGAGTGACGTTCTGAGGATCTTTTTCGCGGACGTCGCGCGCACGCGTAATTAAGTAGACAGAAATCGACGAACCGCGCGCAAGCGAGACGAGATTGCGTTACTCTCTGTGACGAGATCATCGAAACCAGCTGGAGTTCGAGGTAATCCTTGAAACGATTCTCTTACCTTTCTCCGTTTAGCTCCTTTCGATTTAATTGTCCCGGAAACAATAAAGTTCGTTAATTGTAAAGCAACGAGAAAGACAGATGAAATCGAATTCCTCCGAAGCTGTTCAGTGAAAAGGTGAGAAATATGTGGAGCTGGAAATATTTCGAAACAGCGTAACGGGACGAACAACAACAGCGATTGTTCGAGCACGGAACGGATTCCACGTAAAAGCACAGTTTTAAAGGTCTGCTAATTTTCTGGGAGGAATATCTGTTTAAACAAAAGTACAGCGTGGAACGGAGATCGGCTCGGAATGCAAAGGTTCCCGGCGTGAATTCACAATAGAGAAGAAAATTCCTTCCCTGGGACTATTCTTCCACCGACTCGCGTCTCCTCGTCATTTCCTTTCACACTCGAAACAATCGGCCAGCCGTTGACTTCGTTTGCAACCGCTTAGACAGCCGGCTCCGTCGATTCGCCCATTCTCACGTTTTCTCATTCGTCGCGACGACGGCTTCCAATCGCGTACACATCCCATTCGCGAAGGAGAAATAGGGGCGGGAAGGGAAAGGGTGCAACTGGGACGAGCGGAATTCGGACCGCGGAATGAAGTTTGAAATTAGGTTCCTGGGAATGGCCGTGGAGAGTTTCTAAGGACGAGCGGGTTCGATGAAAATTCGTGGCGGACAGGAAGGAAGAAGGGAAAGAGACCCTTTTGTCGGGCAAGGGACAATGCCAGGAGAGACCCTTCGAACCTCGGTACGGTCAAACTGTCCCTTTAATAGCGAGAGCGCCTCTTCGTCCCTCGAGTCCCTCCTACGTAACGAGGACGGGATGTCCTTTTGCCTTCGCTGCTGGCCCCTTTAAGGGAAATTCCCTCGAAGGTCTTCCCGCCACCGTTATGTAAGACACGCGAGCCAGCTAGCGTCCCGTGGCGTTGCGATGCAAATGGCCAGTCGGCGTGCACGTCCCATTAATAATGCATTACATAAACCGAAGATTTGTCGAAGCCACGGTGAGCCGTGCGCGCTCGCACGTGTTTCGAAAGCAAACGCGTCGGTGCCTCTTCGACCGCGATAGAAGAGGACACCTTTCGACGGGAATTTTCGAAAGGAGGAGGTTCGTTGGTGATCTCCCTTCCTTTCTCTCTCTCTCTCTCTCTGACTCTGTGAAGAGAGGATCGAGCGGAATCGTCCCTTTTCGAATTCGTTTCAAGTTCGTTTCGAGTTCGATACGATCGGTCGGGCAAAGACGCAAAGGGAAGAGGGAAAGAAGTGGGCTCGAAGCGAACTTCCCCGAGGATCCAAGCTGCGCGGATTAATTAATCTTTGTCGACGGAGTATCGAGCAAAGCACGAAAAGCGGGACAAGGGTACTAGTGGCGTTATTAAACCCGAAGAGCAATATGGAGTGGAATAACAACGCCGATGACGAGGCGGCGGCGCGCGTTCCACAGGGATGAAAACGATCGAGCTCTCCCTGGCCCGCTTCATACTTTCGCTCCGTCTCTGTCCTCCCGTTCGCTCGAAGGTCTCCGCTCTCTAATCGAGGGAAGCGTAATCGAGTGGCTGGTGTTCGTTGCGAAACGAAAAGTAACCGCATCCGATCGGAACTAGCGAAAAGAGAGAGAAAGAGAGAGGTACGCGTCGTTGGCATTGGTCCAAAGGCAGCACCCGGGAAATTGTTTCCGGCGCCCACGCGCCGCTCTTCTACGCTCTAGCCAATTTCTACGGTGTCCCAATTTATTTCAATCGTTCCAGAGAGCTCGCAGCTGGGAGGTTCCAGCGTCTCACCGATTTCCCTGAACCGCCTCTGACTGTTGGGCAAAAACCTCGCGGACGCCGTTGGGAAAATTCTTCGGATATGAGCAATCCGAGTCGCGTTTCTGGCTCACTTCGGCAATAAAGATCGCCTCTTTCGTAAATAGCCTAGGCTCTACCTGTGATTCATCCCCGCGGCGTCCAAACGTGGCTTCGATTCCGCGAAAAGATGCCCCGCGGTACAGCCAACCGGTATTTCCTTCCGTTCATCCCCCTGTATCATCGCGCGACCATTTCGCGACACTTCTCAGCGTCTTACATCTTCCTCGTAACGCGAATCGTAAATCGCAGACAAACCTTATAATTCTGCACCCTTGTTTCTGGCAACGCTTCTCATCGTCCCATCGAGAACTCGTGCTCGCGCGATGTACGATTCTCCATCGTATTTCCGCGACACGTGTACCAAAACAGAGTCGCGGGCTTATCTCCCAGCAACCGACGGAGACAATCGGCGGTCGAGCCAGGAACAAAGCTACCTGCGTCCAGAACGCCCGTTCCCTTCCTCGATTTCCTCGTCGGATAGACGGGGCAGCCTACGTCGAGACAAAAGTTGCCTTTCGCCGGTACGGGGGGGTTAGCGCTGAACCAGCCAGGACCCCGAGGGCTTTTCTACGGGCGCCTAACCGGTTCGACCGGTTCCGCCGAAAAACCGCCCGGTTTTCAAACCGCTCCACCGTGTCGCTCGACGGGGTAAAACCCGGGACAGGGTTGAAGCCCGTGCTTGTCCATGGGAAACGCGGTTAACCGTCTCTTCTTACTCTCCGTCGCCATGCCTCGCTTCTAACTCGACGCGCTCGCGCGGGACATTTTCGAGCTTTCGTCGAGCGATCGGCTCGTGCATCGCTAATTAACGATAACTCGTCGGTCACGAGTGACCGAGGTCAGTTACGCGCTGACCAGCTTTCACTCGCCTCGCGACGCGAGTCACCTCTCCGCATGAATCGACGCCTAGCCATCGCTAGGCTTCCAGCGATCGTGAATAATGGCCTGCGTTTTGCCTTAATGCCGCTAGATTACTTTTAATCGGGTGGGGGAGTCCGTTCGAGAGGAGTCCAAGGAGTCTTCGCGGTGACCGGTCCCTAATACGGTGCTGAGGAAATATCGACGTTCAAATGTTTGTTCCTCGACGAACTCTATTCGCAGCAATGCGTGGAAACGTTAAGTGTATGTACGTAACGAACGTTTGCTGAGTAATTGCATGTATCGGAGGACAGACTTCTTTTCATCACGGATGTTTGAACAATATCTCGACGTCGATCGTGAACTTTGCCAGCCCCTTGCAGCTCTAAAATATTACAACTTTATGAAATAAGGGTACACGTAGATAAAGATTCAGTCGATCAGAGCAGTCCTAGCTAAACGTTCTCATACGAAGCGTATCTCGATGGATTTTCTGCGCCTCGAGCCCAAGTCCGATCGGTATTTATAACGGTCCTTGATCACCGGGACCGACAGAGTCCGCTGAGGGGTTCCAATCGTCAACCTTTGTCGCCGTCGATCGAAGTGATCGTAGAAACGAGAGATCGTAGCCCGATCACCTGTGTCTTATTGATTCTAGCGCCTTTCAAACGGCTTGTGACATTGGTCGATTGGCCTTTCCTAAATACCAAGCCGCCAACCGTGTCACGTCGCATACTGAAACGACCAGTCGCTGATCGAGGCGCGTGTACACATTCTGCGTTTACCGCGAGCAATCGCGTGGTTCGTGGGCGACGTCGGGATCGTTCCATCTCGTATAACGGCCCTGTGAAACGTCGCGTCTCTCTGGAAATGCTCGAGAGCTTGTTTTCGGGCGATCGAGACGCGGTTCGAGCGGAAAACTGCCGCGCGCGCGCGCGATATGGGTCGCGAGTAACAGGCGGCGATCGGCTTAATTTGTCATTAACTGGGTGTTCGACGGGGAAAAAGCAAAAAAAAAAAAACGAAAAAAAGACAAATGGCGACAGAGGGAAAGAGAGCGGAGAGTCTGGGGCACGTTCGATTCGTTGCGAGTCGACGGCGTCCTTGCACCGTGGCTCATTCATTGGCTGGCGCACTTGCAACTCGCGCGCGCGACACAGCAATCCGTCACTCCGTAATGAGTCAATGCTATAAATATTCTCACGCTTTTCCGACCACTTTTCTGCTCCCCGCGGAACTGTCTCTCCCCCTAGCCGAGTTTCCCGAGGCCGTGCCTCGCAAGTCGCGGCTCTCTTCGAATCGAGGCGATGGCTGCCAATAAGGGCCTCGCTGCGAGCCGTACGAACTGCGCGAGAGAACACCGTCCCGAGAGTGGAACGTGACGGTATCTCAATTAAAAGTCGAGAGAAACAGACTCTGACACGAATCGATCTTTCTTCGATTAAATTCTATGTAGGTGTTCATCGTCTTACTGCTTTCTCTTTATTTTAGAAAACGAACCGTGAAACTGAGCTTCGTTGAAGAGCAGACGTAATGGCTGGTTTGGTCCTTTATATTTCCACAGACGAACTTACTCGAGTCTTTTTTGATGGTCCTCAGATTATGTATTTTATAATACGAATGAATTTTTAACGACTGCCGTTTTCCTACTCCGTTATCGAGTGATTGAAACGGAGTTGAATTAGTCAGATTCTCGGATACAGAGTCATGGAAAGGAATTAGTCATCGTAACCTTTCGGTAGCTAAAAATAGATGAAAACCAGATTCAATTAATCCACGGAAGCTTGTGCAAATTTATTAGAAAACTTAGCACACGATTATTCGGACGAAGCAACTTCTAAACGAGAGGAGAGGCGTAAAAGGTGTGCTCGAAGAATTCGTATCATCGAAAGACGGCCGCGTCTATTGTGAAGTCGAAAGTTGCCGATCTGGCCCGGCTGTCCTTGACTGTAGCCGAATTAACTCTGTCACGGGTGGATTTAGGAATACCCCGAAATAGGATTAGAAAGGTTAACTGCGCGGTGGAAGCTTCGCTGAAACGGCGAGCCGAGGCCTGGCGACTAAATTCGTAGCACAATTGAAATTCAGTTGCGAGGCGGCGGCGTGGACGCGCGCGCGGACCTCGAGCATTCCGGAGTCCCCGTAAAATTTGGCAATGTACCGTGCAAAATCTGGCACGGGCACCGGCAAGATTCAAGGCCTCCGGCGCGTCCTTCCGGTACCGCAGATACTGCGAGGCGCCGTTCGATGGGTGCGAATAAAACCGCGGGCGTGACTCGCGTTGCGTAACCCGTAACAGGAATAACGATTTTACGAGCCATTAACGAAAACCAATAGCCCCGTGCACTGCTCTGTCGCGTATACTGTAAATACCAAGCGCGTCGCTAAATCGTTCGATTCGAATTACCAGTTACTGTAAGCGACTGAAAAGTCTCGAGCGAGACACTGGCGCGAGTCTGACTGAACTTCGCGCGACCGTAGTTTGTTACTCGCGATGTATGCGATGATATTTCGCGACAGTTTCAGCGCGTTAGTGGAATAACCGTGAAAATAGCGAGCCATGTACGCGAATATACAGAATTACTTGTTTTCGACGCTGGGAATCAGAGTTTCGTCTTCGATTCCGTACGAATGCTCGGTTGCACCGTGGTTCGACGTGGTTTCACCTGGGTGGTCGAATTCGATGGGAGACGCGCGTCGAAGGCCGCGATCGACGGAGCTCGCGATCACGGCTCGATCTCTGCCCTCTCTCGAACGGAGAGCGGTCTCGCGGGGTGTTTCGCGCTTTTTACGGAGGTGGACTTGACGGTTTCGCAAGCGACCGCGCGAGGAGAGACTTACTTGGCGTCGCCGGATAACAGAGGCACGCTCGCGCGCCACCGTTGGGCAACTTCTAATCGTGTTAACGACACAAGGACGGGCGCGCGCACGTCTCGAGCGTTCGCAGACGGCTGTGGAATAAGCGTATCGCCGTGTGATAACGGGACGAGCTGAACAGCGAGGCACGAGGCACGCGGATCGTCCCAAGACTCGTATCGATTCGTGCATCTGGTTTAAATATAGGCGACCACCGCCGCGGGAGAGACGTCTCGCGTTTAATTCAATCAACGAAACGCTCCGTGCCTCTAACTTGGAGATATCGAGCCTTCGAGTTTAGCCGCGAGAATCGTGACGACTACCTCGAACCGTGGACTCATTTGGGCGATATAGTTTTAATTATATCCCCTGCTGTCTGAACGAAACCAAGGACTTATGAATGGCGTATTCGAGGCTGAAAATAGGATCCTTAGCGATAAGCAACCGTAGCCTTTCCGTCACCTCCGCGATGAGGCATTTTCCACGAGTGCCCACTCCTCGCTTGACTCACGCAACTCTCGATACACACGCGTTTCCATGTCGCAAAACGAGGCAAGGCTAGCGAACGTCCTTAGAGACCTCCCGATCGCGGATTCATCGATTCTACTTTCGATCGCGAGCCTTTCGTTCTCTCGACTCGCGGCGGGGCACGCGGCTCGGCTCCGTTACCCATGGGAGGAAGTTTCACGGCGGCTGGGTGCCCACGCGGGTGAACGCCGGCCGCGTACACCCGACCCGTTCGTAATTGCAACCGTCACGGGCCATTAAAGACGGAAAACCGGCGTTGGATCGGCGCTAACAAATCGTTTGCCCCGGTGCGTGGCACGAGCCTCGCCTCCTCGCGAAACGACGCGCGACGCCAGATCGGTTTCCGCGGGTTTCGAACACGCCTCGAATTTGGCCTCGTCTGTTCGACGACTCTCATGGTTTTCGGGACGAACGAAGGCTAGACTCGGCTTGTCGTTTCGCTACGTGCTTCGAATCCTCCGTGGTTCTGTTCGAATAAAAATCGTAGTTCTTTTCGAAACGAAAGGTTGTATAAGACGTACGAGCCATCCGTGGCTTTCAGGTTTCGTCTAACATTACTTCACAGCTGGCCGATCATAAATCATCATCCGCCTATTTAATCGCCGATTCAAATGTCAGTTGCACTGGCAGCGATATCTGTTACATTAATAAATTGATATATGATCGATAAGATTCGGATAACAAATAGAGCTTCTCTGAAATACTTTCCCATGGCGAAGTAGTCGCACCGCGGTTGAATTCGCGCCAAGCTCTGATAATCGTTTAATCGTCTGAACACCCGAAGAGAGCCGTGGCGATATCTCCTTAAGAGGAGTACCGTGTGGGGTACCATTTGCGAAAGATCTAAACGCGAGGTTTCACAGTCGGGATGAAGAAATTGCCGTGCGTCGTTTCTTTAAAAGCACCATGCCATCGGAATCCTTGAACGTTCAAGTGAAACGGCGCATAAAAAAAGTGTCCATAGAGAGGTGGCTGCTGCGTCCACTCTCGGAGACAGAAACGGGACGTCGGTGGCCGCGGTGTATCGTCTCTTTAATTTTAGAAACGCGCTGCGTTACGTGGTCGCCGTGGTCCGCGTGTTTACGATCGTTCAACCGCGTCTTTTCCCTTCACTCGTCGCGAGGCGGATTCGGTGGAAGGACTCTTCTCGAGGTACGATAAGGAGAGAGAGAGAGAGAGGGGGACGCGTGGCAGATTCGAGCATCCACCGGATGGACCTCTCGACAGAGCGACGAGGGGCTGTCGAACTCGAGGCCTTAACCTTTGCCGGATCGTCCGGAATAACTCGAAGGTGTTTGTTTCTAGAACACGCGCGTTCGTCTAGACGCCAACTGGTCCGACCTACGTCTGCATAAGCTTCTGCAGCTCTCGCTCGATCGCCCACCGTTGCATCGACCTTCGCGATGCGCCTTCTCTCTTTTATCCCGCGAGATTTCTCTCTCCGGAACACCGTCGCCGATTTGCATAAAGCGGCCTGCGCGCGGCGATTCGTCGGGACGACGATCGAAATCCGTGTTACGAGGCCGATCCCCGCTGGTCTCCCGCTGCGACGCCGCCGATCGAGCGCCACGGAAAAACCGAAGAAAAAGATCGACGCCGCTTCGTAAATCTTGCTTCGACTAACCCTGCTGCCTCTGCTGGCCCTGGCTGCGAATCGAAATCGAGCGATCGCGTTCCCAGATACGCCTCCCTTTTTTCCCCCGTCTCCTTGTTAATACGAAACCGTGACGATGTTTCCTGTGGATACACGTACACGGCGATGCCAGTTTAGACAGCGGTACGAGCGAAGGACGGCTCGTGAAGTTCCTCGAATCGAAGAGAAGAACGTTGGGGAATGTTGGTTCCCCTCACTTGTTGACTTTCCCTCGGAATACCCGACGCAACCAAAGGGAATCGGTTCGTCCGTCGAGTCGGTGGAAGCTGCCCCGTCGTGGAACGGGTCAGAATTGCGATCGCGAAATAAAGAATGGACCAGACCTAGCGTGACCCCTTTTGTACTGCGGACGCCCTTGTCCTCGACCGTGCCGTTTGAAAAAAAAGCCTGTTTTTCCATAACCTCGTCGTTCAACGTTCGAATGCTAAAGTTTCGCGAGCACAAAAGGACAGATGAATGAAAAAAGAGTGCGTCGATAAAAGGACGACGGATCATCCTCGCGGTGCTGAGCGTCGTAACGGGTGTCGCACCCTTCGGTGTCGCGCGCCTTTTGGCTACCTCGTGGAACTCGCTTCCTTCCTAAGCCCTTTCCCAAACTTTCTTAAAGACGATAGACTTCGAAGCTTTTCGCATTACATTTAACATTGCATATTTAGATGCACGTTCGAAGTCAGTAACGTGAAAAATCAGTTACGATTGAATACGAGGCACAATTTCACACAGGTACTATATAACCACCCAGTGTACGTAGTGTCACCTGTGTGCCTCGAAGCACGAATCCGTTCACAGGAGAACGTCTTCTTCCCCCTTTAGATCTGTCGTGCTCCCGTGGCCGTCGCATTTCGAACACCTTTCATACCCCGCCTCGTTGTCGCGCTCTCATTTAAATATGCGAGTGCGATCAATAAAGGAAATCGCGCGACTTCTTTCCTTTTACATAATCGTTGCGATCGCGTACTATTTTCGTCACTCGGATGCTTACGCACATCCGAGTGAATTACGCACATCCGAACTCATTTCCAATCTGTCAGAGTCTACTGAAACTCGAACGCCGACATTGCAGTACAGGAAAAAGAGTATTTGTATATTGAAAATCTTGCAACATCGTTATTCATTTACGCAAAATCGTCGACAATGGCTCGCGAAACGAGGCATACCTGCGCGCTTCCTCGAAGGTATCGACGGCTTGAAAAAAGTTTCCGATTCCAAAGATTCGTGGGCCTAAAAAGCAAGTCCGAACCCACCCTTTCAGAGTACCACACTGATTTTCTCGCTAAAAGTCCCGGCAATAAAAGCCTCGCCCTTTCACCGGCCGTAATACCGTCGGTGGACAATAAAAACGTGGCTCGAGTTTCTTACATCGAATCGCAAAACCGACTCTCGCTGACAATGCCCGTTCGTCTGTTTCAGGTAAGCAAAGGGGTACAATTTCCGGAATGGATCGCACCACGGCGCAGAGGTACCGTTAACCCCTTGTAGCGGGCACGAAATTCGTTTTACGAACCGATCGCGCTACCTGAACGATAGGGGCGAGGTAGGTCCGTCGACGTTCAAACAGCCTCTCTCTCACCCCGTGCCCGTAATCGCGACGGACGTGCAATTTAACCCTTTGTGGGGCTTGGCTCGAGCGTGCGCGACGCTCGATGGAGCCGGGCCCGGTCAGTCAGCCGGTTTGATGTTTCGTTAATATTTATGGTAGTCGGTTCACGATCTTTATTCATTGATATTTATGCCCGCGGTGGAGCCGTGTCCCGTGCGTCAGGTCGGAACGGAGGCCCCGCGTTCGACGGTTTCGTTCTTGACCTCGACTAATTCGTTATGCTCGGAACGTTCGCTGGATACACTCGAAAACAGCTAAACCCGGCTTTGACGGAATCAAGGAGAGCCGGAAACGTTTCACGTACCAGCGACGTCGGGTTTGCCAACCTTTTTTCCCCCTCTTTTCATTAAACCAGGGATTGTCGAAGTTGAATTTCGATCACGCGTTCTCAGATACGCCAGATACGTTAGATACGCGTTCTTTAGCTGCGAGCAATAAATTCGAACGATAATATAAAATTTCCTGTTGACATCGGTGACAATCTTTTAGGAAAAGCTACGCAAACTGAACGGATCGATAAGATAGACCTCCCCGATCGGCCTTAAGGAGAAACGTCCACGGAATTTTGATTCCCGCTCGGTGATAACCGGAGCGCTGTTTGTCCGCGAGCCTCGCTCCGCTCGATTCTACGTACAAATAATAGCTCCGTATTGTTAGTTTTCCCGCGTAATCCTGGGGAAATGTAAATAGGGGCGGTGAGAGATAGAGGCGCGCGCGAGGGGAGTGTTGTATCGGCGATGGTCCTCGTATTTACGGAGAACTTTTCCCTCCCCGTCCACGGCGTGTAAATCCGTTCGCTCTTGGAGGACACGCGCACAGGTGCAACCGGGGTCGAACCACCTGTGCACAGTTTTCCACGGGCCCGGTTTTCCATCGTTTTCGACGAGCGAACGTCAAAGGCGAGTCGCGCAGCCACCCCGTTGCCACTTGACACGGGCCCCGCTTCTCTCGAGTGTACTTACCTACGGCATTAAACGGAGGACGTTGCGCCAGTGGAAAAAGAGAGATCTATATAGATCTCCTCGCGTTCCACCCCTTCTGTCTGCCAGCCGTTTTTCCAGCTCCGCGGGAAATCGTGTTAGGCGCACGCTGGATCGATAAATCCGCCTGAATTTTCACTGGCTCCTTAAAGACGCGTTCCTCGCGACTGAGATAGAATTCTTACGCTATTGTATTTAAATCTCCCGTTTGCATATCGATCGGCATGGTTCGAGCCTGAACCGAGCGATAAACTTCCGAGCCATTTCTGATATTTCAATCAGCGACTTCCTATCCGTTAGCCGAGAGACAGAGAGACAATCGGTCTCCGTTCGCGTCGATCGAGCAAAGCCCAGTCGTATCGGGGCAATAAATAAAGTTGCCAGTGTCGCGGAGGGATGAAATTTTCGAGAGATCCGTCGGAGCGACGAGGTCGCGCGAGAGTCGATCGATCGCTGCGAGCTCGAAGGTGGGGCCATCGGAGAACGATCGCGAGTGGTCGTGCTGCGTCCGGAGAACGCCGTGACCCTTAAATTTCCATCAAAATTCCGCGCGCGGAAATCGTTCGCGAGACCTTTCGAGGCCCGTCGCCCGTTAAACGGCTCGTAATTTTTAATTAGAATGCCTGGGACAGAAGTATCGCGAGTTCCCAGCGACGACTGCCCTCTCGCCTCTTCAACGGGTCTTTGAAGTCGCGACGCAATTAGACGCTCTTAAAGGCGGCCTCACCTGCGCCGGCGTTAATAATTCCTCGGTTTATTTGCTCGACGTCGCTCCTCTCCTCCTCTGTCGGTGCGCCACCGGAATCGCGAGTATCGGTCGTTACTTATTCATTCGCCGGCGGAGCATCGACGGATCGACCCGTTTTACGACCCGACGACGCCAGAAGACGCGGGACTGCGAAGTAATCGGCTGTGATAGACGCTTAATTAACAGATAGCAAAGGTCAACTTCGAATTTACAACGCCGCTGGCCACTGGAGATTTCGAGCCACCCAGTCGACGAATATTCCATCTGGATTTTTCACATCCGTCGTTACATCTACTATTCTCTTGATCCCAGCGAGAGGAAAGGCGTCGCGAACCAGTCTAATTTTATCGCTAACCCAACGAACATTCTGTAACGATTCTTACCAGTCAGAGTTATAGGGTGGAATTCGAAAGAAAGGAAACAGCGGGACGTGTACTTAATTATTCGTTTGTCGGTGAACGTAGCGAACGGCGGTGGATATTAAATGTCAGAGAACGTTTTCAAAGTCATCGTATTAAATCGCTGAAAAATTCAAATCCGAATGTTTTCTAAGGATCCCCGGGCAATGGTACTAACGAACCGTCGACGATTGCCCGTTATCGTATCGCGGATCGAGGATAGACTTGCTCTGGGACTGGTTTTCGATCGCGTTCACCCGGTAGAACTGGCTGGTCTCGCCGGTCTGACCGTGCGCAGACCGCGTATATCCTCGCTCCATTATTAATTTCAGAGCGACGCAGAAGTTGCACGTGCACTCGGCCACGTGTGGGTGCCCCGCGCGAGTGCATGCACGCGCTCCGCCCGGTTAGCGGCGTGCGAATGCACCAGCGTGTGCACCGTCGAGTTAACCGCGTTCCTTAAACCCACCGCGAGCGGAACTTTGCGTTCGAGGGAGAACGCTCGCTCGGTTCCACGCCATTTCCTCGAGACGAGCGAAGAACCAGCGGACGAAATTGGCTTTCGCAAGAGTTTAGATGCGAAGCAATTTTTGAAGCGAAGAAAGGCTGGAAGAGACGATCCGCATTCTTTCCGTAGACGGTCATCCTTTCGCCGTTTAATTCGTCCTGGTAACGGCCGGATCGAGAGGCGATAGAGAGGAATTGAATTTCCAATTGCGATCTGGTTCTTCTCGCGAGGACGACGGCGCGCGGGGAACGGAGCGTCTGGCTAATGAATACCGTGCCACGGGAAAAGTAGATTGATCTTTGATCCCCAATGATCCCTCGAAGGAGCGAAATTTCGCAGTTAGCTGGTTAAGTCAAATGTCACGTTAAATGTCATCGATCGCGATCGATACCGGCCAATTTTCATCGATCTTTCAACTTTTTTTTTCTCCATTCCTCTCGCACGATTCCCAAGCGCCTAGACGGGGTCGCGTCGGGATCGACGGTCCATCTTTTCCACCGCGCAACGAGACGGGCAACTAATTTTCTTCTTCGCTCGTACCTTCGACGACGCTGGATCGCGCGTGAAGAAGGCTGGAAGGAAGCGAGAGCCGTTCGCGAACCCTTCGGGGTCGTTTATGTAATTTCGTCGCCGCATCGGGCGTCGCTGCGGGCCGTTCGAAGGCTTTCGTTGCTCGTTAAGGACCCTCGCGGGCTTCGAGAACGCTTCCTGCCTCGCGTGTAATCGTGTCCTTTATTTTTTCGCGCTGGAACACACCACGACGAGGGAACGAACGCACGGACGGACGGACGGACGAGGTCGAGGAACCTTTCGCTGCGATTCGACGAAAGTTTGGAGCGACGCGCGAATCCAATTTTATCCTTCCGGCAGCTGCACCCGCTTCCTACCCCGTTTGTTTCTCGTTAGATTTCCCGTGAAACCCGCGCAGAAGGGTGGCACGGGTTATCCACTCGATTCGTTTTGCGAAACGCGCGCGTCGAGCGGCTGTTTCTTAACTCTCGCGTGGGTGACCGGGTGTTTTCGCGCCACCGCAGGATACCGTGGGCCGATCAATTTGTCAGTCGGGTTAATCTGCCTTTTCCATCAAACCTCAAGGCTCTTGGACGGACAGTCCTTTCTCCTCTGTATTACGAACCCGAGCCGCGGTTGTCGCACGGTTTTCCAGTAGGCAGACCTGGGTATCGTTAACTCGTTCCACCTTTCTAAATCGGTCGCGGATAAGCGTTTACCTGGAACTAATGCATCCTTATTCAGGTGAATCCAACGCGCCTATTCCATTCCTCTCCGATCGGGGTAAAGCTTATGATTCATTTCGTCCCGCGATGATTATCCGTCGATCCATCGAGCGTTGATGGTACGTTACTCGCCGCGTTACCTTTTATCGCGCTCGACAGTGACGTACTCAATGCGTTCCAACGTATGCAATGATTCGCGCGCGCGCGTTGGGAATACCAACGATTTCGTCGTTCGATTTGTTATGAAAACACATTGGCGAAAAGGTGGCAGCTTCAGAACCGTGTCGCGCGTTGCTTATTATCCGGTTCAGCGACGCGTTGCACGCGGTGCTCGCGATCGGTTGCAGGGCAACGCGCTTGCCCCGGAATGCGAGCAACGAAAGCAAGGTTGATCCCAAGGAGATCGCCGGTGATAATTCCTGATCGATTAGACGCACACGCCCCAGTTTCCCCGGCGCGTCGATTTTTTCGACGCTTCTGTGCGCCCCGCGAGGCAGCCGCCTAGTGAAAGTGCTGTCCGCGCGACATTTTTCACGTGCCACCAGCCCCGCCGCCTCACGGTTCCCTGTACCGCGTTCGCAGTCGCCACGCTTCTGTATCTGCCGGCGATTAACGTCAATTTCGTGGCCATCGACCGCCTCCAACTCTTGTCTTTTTCGATTTCGTTCGACCGTACGCAAGCAACGAAGCGACGGCGTGCATTACGCCGACCTGCTCCCGAACAATGTCCACGGTTGCTCGCGAAGCGAACAGCTTTCGAGCGCCAAAAGGAGGGTGCGTTGAACTTTAAATTCGATGTTCGTTTTATTCAGCTTTTGTGAGCTGAAGTAGATGGACCAGAGAATGAAGATGGAATATGTGGAGATTAAAGGGAGGAATCTTCGGGTCGCAGGGTTGCTGTTCCGTTCCTTACTCGATCGCTCGATTTCAGGGATCATTAATTTCGCGCAACTCGGAACGACTCTACAAGTGCCGTAAAATTTGAGATCTAATCGGTGTTTATCATTTTCGAAATTCCAAATATGTTACGCGTCGCGTTCACCATAGTTAACCGCGTATTTTTCTATCAGTTTTATATTGTAAAGCGGTTCTTCTCTCTCTGCATGCCTGCATCCATTATTCGCACAAATTCCTCAACTTGCCACAGCAAGCCAAGCCTTTGGAAGGTACGTAGAAGAACGGTGAAAATTTTGCGCTCGAGGATTAGACTAGACCCAAGTCCATTCCCTTTTTTCATGGAACGAATGTAGCTCTCGGGTACGGAATTGTACTTGACAAAAACATCCGGAATGACAGCAAGAACCGCGTCCTAGGCGCCGGACGAAGGAAGTGTTCTCGAGCGAGGCAGACGCGAATTCCGCGACGCGATACATGCAACAACATTCCTCGCGGCAGCCAGACAGAAATAAATCCGCAGCGAAGTTGCAAAGGGGCGCGTGGATGGCCGAGGCGTGTCGCGGGACAACTAAATTCAGCTTCGCGTCAAAAGGAGACGGAATTACGAGCCGCTCGGCTGCAGCCACGCACCAGAGATCTAAAGCTCGCGTACACAACGCCGCCGCCGATCTCTCCGCGCTTATTAACGGTGTAAAACGCGGAAGCACGCGACTCGCGAGCCGCTTGCGAAACCGGCGAACGACCGCGCCGACATTCTCCTCCGCGAGTGAAGTTCTGCCGGAAACGGTTCGAGTGGAAGTCGTTCTGGCGTTAACGCTCGCGCGATACCCGTGCTTCGAGGTGTCCAGGGTTCGCGCCTACCAACGTCGATAAATTCTCTTTCGAAAATTTTGGAGCGCAGCTGTTTCGAACGTTTCCAAAAGCGCGAAGGAGGACGGTTTCGAAATTTCTTCGCAATTAACACCTCGCTGGGTCGTAAAGAAGAATAGATCTCGACAGCTGCTTTTATTTACCGACGAACAGTGTCTAACAATGGTATCCGTTCGATGATTCTGCAGTCGAGATGTTAAGACTTCAACGTCGCAGTTATCGTAAATTTTCTCCCGCTCTTTAGCAAGTCATTGATTCAATACCAGTAGCGTTTATATAAAGCTGTAGAAATTCTTACTTTCATTCTACATTGTATCGAGCTCTTTCTTTCGCGTCGCCCCAGGCAAGAGAGCGCAAACAAGAAACGTGGAATCGGACCGCCAGCCATGAACTAAACGCGATGGCGAGCGCGATTCTGGAAAAAGCGCTCGCGCAAAAACCGTCCAGCGCTGCGTTTACAAATCGACAACCGGTAAACACGGACTCAATTAACCAGCCGTCGCGAAAACTGCAAAACCAAGCAAAAATCACGACAAATCCCAGGTGGCGGTCATTCGAAGCGTCTATCGAGCTCGCTCAAACCTCCCTCGACGCGACTTAACATCCCCAAGGGGAAGACGCGTCGCGTGGCATCTCGCGGGCCTTCCTACGGAACGAATCGAACCTTGACTCTCTCGCCCTATTAATCGACGAGTAATTAAGCGGTCGTTAAAGCGAACGCCCCCTCGGTCCGTCGTTCGGCGCGCGCGATGATTTACGAGCGGCTGACCCACGAGGAGAGGCGTAGGTACGCGCTTAAACGAGCGGTCGTCGATCTCCGGCGCGCTTTCAGACCTTTCTGGCCTTTCCAGGCGAAACTTCGGAACGATCGAACCCGCTCGCTCACGCTTCCCCGGTCACAGCTCCCTCCTGCACGCTGCGGTTTCCAGAGAAATCGCTTTCGTGCGCGGTTCAGCGAGCGAATCGCAGCCCCGGGGACGGGCAGCCGCGGTTGCGACTACGGACCGTTCCCCTCGCGCTTTCCATACCACCGTCGAGGAAACTGACCTATGCTCCGGCTAGATATTATCTGAGCTGCGAGGGAGGTTGATCGAGTGGCTGCTGTCCGACGTTTTATGGTCGCGCGGGTGGATAAGGATTAATCCACGGTGATGTCTTGCTTCGAACGGCGATTGGAAAGGATCGGAGGTTGAATCGGTAGCATGTGCCGGCAAGTATCTCAGTGTACGTGAATCGTGCGCTGCGTTCTATCAATGGCAGCTCGAGCAGTAGCCGACGAGAAGTCGCGAAGCTGCCTCGCAGCGAGTTAATCGAGATCGTTCGTCCCGAGCAGGTCTTCGAAAGGTCAACGTGGAACGCGTGATTAGTGAACGAGTCAATTAATCGATTAATCGTTGCGACCGTGCGCTCGTCGACGATTACTCCAGCGAGTTTAACCACCCTCGCGGTAGGTGGTTGTCGCGGTCCGTTATTCGACCGTAGGAAGGAGAGGAGGGTAGAATTTTCTAATTTTCTGTCTCTCCTTTTGCCTCGTTTCTAACGAACGAGACACTCGTCTCCTCGTGCCTAGGGTCGATCCTTCGTTTTATTATTTTTTTTTTTTTTTTTTCACCTAACCCTCCGCGCGGCTATGAACGAAACTCTTTGTTAAAAGTCCGCCGTGTTTTTTTCAATAACACTTGGCCGACCCTTTCGCTTAACGCGCTTTTTCACCTCGGAGCCCTCGAACGTGCAAAGGCGTCGTTGCCCGCCGCTACACCCGCGTAAGCTAGTCTTTAATGCGTCTGCCGCCCAGCAGGTTCGATGAACTTTTCTCCCGGAGAGGAGGTTTAAAGGTGAGCGTCCCGTTTTCCATCGATATATCCCCCGTTCCACGCACTCGAACCCGAATAGGACGTCGTTCGATCGTGGAGAACCGTACTTGCGTTAGAACAGAGAGTCGAGTGTGCGCTTTATCCGTCGCTGACCAACTTTAAACCTCGCGTACTTCTTCTAGACTCGCCTTAAAAGAAGCCATCGGGTTCGTATTCTCGAGAATTTCGTTTCTCCAGCCAATGTAAGAGCTGAAATCGAGAATTTCCTAGGCTGCTTCCAGTCTTCTCTGGGTCGCGCATTCATCCCCCTGCGAGACGACAATGAACTCGCGTCGCGTTCGAGAAAACCTCGATCCGCGTGTGTGCACAAGGTGCAGAGCCAGGGGATTCCGAAGAGCCTGTCGAGGAATCGCAGCTGCGCCAGGTACACACGCGGGATCCAGTGTCCCCGGCATTTAAAGCGTGGGTGCGTTTTTCCCGGATCGCGTTCACCCTGCGTCCTACCTCCCGCCTCATTCTTCCCTCTCGTCGCTGGGACAGATGTTCCCGATGATCCCCGCGCGGCTGATCGTCCGCCTGTAACCTCCTGTTAGCGGCAGCGACCTGAAAAGGGCCTGTTCGTGGCCGCAACAATGGAGCGTCACGATTTCCACCCTGTACTCCTCGATCCTCTCCTACTTTCCTGGCGGTATTTATCGTCGCTCCGTCTTCGCGCACCACCCCGTTTCTACCCCCGCTCGTTCTATTAGGAAAACGAATACCTGTTTGCGTTCTCCTGCGGACCCGTGTCCGTCGAACCGTACACCTCGACCATCTCCTCCCACTGCTGTCTCGTTTTTACAGCCAGCTGATTCAGCGGTTCGTCCGAGTATCGGAGGAACTGGTTACTTTATGAAAAACGTGGGATTGTTTGCCATTCATCCCGTACTTTTATATCCAGCAGAGGATCTGGCCTGATTTGTAACGAATCATCGGTTTATTTGGTCGACATGAAAGATGAGCCGAGAGATCGTATCGAAAACTACATCCATTATTACGAAATATCGAAACGTTCTCCAAAAAAAAGAAGAACACTTTGGTTACTCGATCGAGTCGTCGTGATCGTCGTCGACAAAGCATTAAATCAAATCTTGCCATTACCACGTAAAAACGATTCGCATCGAGGTTTGGCCAATAAGTTCCCACAGTCGCTCGAGCAAGGAAGCGTTCCGCAGCGGACACGGTTCCTCGCGGGTTCGCGAAGCGTTAAGGGTATCGACGCACCGCTCCGTTCCAGCCGCGTAGTATCGTTTTCCTCGGTTGTGTGCTTCCGCTTGGTACAAATTTTCGCGCCGCGTGGAGAAGGAAAGTGTGGAAAGGGCCGTATTAAGGTCGCCTGGTAGCCGAGATCGATGCGTCGAACGCCTCTCGGTGTCGAAAGGGGAGATTTATGGACGCCGTTAAGCGGCTACTCGTGGCAGCAGTTTCGCCGCGGCTAGCCGCGTACAAATCGCGGTAAATAGGCGCTCGCGTAAGAAAGGGAATTACCGCGGATTTTCATCGCCAGCCGACGCTCTCCTTCTTTGCAAAACCACACCTTTCTCCCTTCTAGAGACACGTTTACATAAACGAACCGTCCCGGGGAAACGCAATCGGCGACAGGTGCGCGACGCGTTCGCCACGGCGAGCTCGATTCCGTCCGCTGTCTGTCATCGGAAACACCGCTCTACGATTTATCCACGTAGTTCCCCGATTTTACGATCGACTATCCGTAGACGTTCTCTCTAGATAGCGTCGAGAAACGACAGGAAACGAATTCTATCCCGTTTCGTGGTGTAACATCTGCCGGCGCTTCGTTAAGAGCGCATAAATACATCGAATTTTTTACGCTACGTTCACATTTTTTTTCAGGTAATACAGAAAGCAAACAAACCGCGATTCGCGCGAACTCCAGTTACAGCGAGGTTCGAAAATTTGTTTCTTCACGTGTAATTTATTCGCTGTTTTTTTTGTTTTTTTTTTTTTGTTTTTTTCTTCTTTCATCAAGGCTCGCGTACGCTTCGCGTCGACCGTGGCTACAAACGTTTACATTACAGTTTCGTCGAGGGAACAAAAACCACCTCTCTCCTCTCACGGCTGGCTCCGTTCAGCAGACATTTACATAAGTAAACCTCGACTGGTAGGCGCAATCGTCGACAGGTGTGCGGTAATCACGAGCAAGGGAGCTCCGCGCGGTGTCTAAGGTAATGCCATTACGGACTCACGAGGAATACTTAATAAGTGGAAATCGCTGGAGCGCGCGAGCCGCGTCCGAGCTGTCCGCGAAATTGCAGATACGCCACCTAATTTGCCGGCGTGCACGCGTTAATTCAATTCGTCCCGGCGTACGGTAGTGCTCTACCTTTATTAAGACGCCAAGCGACGACCGCCGTCCCTTTCAACCGCGTTAAAACGAGCAAACTGCCAATTCTTTTTCCCCATCGCGACTCTGTTTGCCACTTGATTAACCCTTTAGAAAGCTCTTCCTATCTCCTCTCTTTCATGCGTCGAAAAACTGTGAATCTCTTTAAACATTCTTACAAACGTTATTTCCATTGCAGACTATCGCAAAATGGTGTTTCACAGGTCTTTGGCTCTGTAAAGTTCCCGTTCGTCCCGATATATTTGAAGTTCGATCGACTCTGAGCAAGGCAGATAGTCGTTTGACGCGGTGCGTGTTTTGCGCGCGACGCGAGAGGCTCCACCAGCAGGGTTCGAGAGTGCGGGCAAAGCGAAGCGGCTGAAAGTAGTCGCGGCGGAATCGCGGCCGGACGAAATAGAAACTGCACGGACCGGGAGAGCCGAAGCCACCCGTGAATGGGAATTATTCAGGCTAGCCGCTCAATGAAACGTGTTTCTTTCAAATTCTAACTCTCGCCTCGCCCCGCCTCGGACGCGTACGTTGTTGCCGGGTCGCGCGTGCACCGGATGTTGCCTGTTCGAGCTAGTTGATTGGGATCTTCTGAACGGCCGCCAGCGCGTACAAATAATACGTTTCATCGCTATAAATACTCCAGTTGAGCCGTCGAATGGCACCATCGGTGATAGATAGCGGGTTCGCGGAATTGCGATCGTCACGACGGACGTTCGAAGCTCTGTGCTCCCGTTTATTCTTAATCGATCGCTACACATCGAGAGCTGTTCCTCGTCTCCCACGATTATTCTCTTCTGCCACAGAGATACACCTCGTTTCCATAAATCATCAGTTACGAGTTATTTTATCCCTCCAACGTCTAATCGCGTCCGTGGAAGGTTGATTCGATGGACGTTGCGTTCGATACTCGCACTGGTCCACTGACTCTCGTATTAGCGGTTCCAATGATAGAGAAAATTCGTGGAGAATGGGCCACTCGTGGCAAACGATGGACGATGGACGTATAAACGGTTCGAAAGGCTGGCTGACAGTGGGTCTGCGAAGCAAGGCTGGGACCGTCTCCCGATGAAAGGAAGGAGCCTGTTCAACGTCCCTGAAGGTCTTCCTCGTCGGCCTCGGCTTCGCTCGGAGCGAGTCACTCGACCGCCAGGCCGGTCCTTTTCTCACGGCCGTGGATCGACATACCTAAACCTTCCATCAACAGCTGGCCAATCCCTCGAGGGACCAGCTGCGCTTCCTGTCGACGACAAGAGTCATCCCGAAAACGCGGCTCTTCTACCGCGCGTTTTCTAGAAACGAGCGCGGAGGAGAGCGGCCACGGTCCGTGGCTCCGTTTTCGGATCAAGTGCCGCGCCGTCGACCACGAAGAAAGCTCTTTTTTTTTCCTCCACCCCGTCTCTTTAACGTCGCCACGGAAGCGACCCGTTTCGCGTCCGTCTCTCTCTCCCTCTCTCGCCTCGAAGAAGCGTTCTTCTCCGCGTGTCCTACATATGGGGATTGAAGTCGCGCTCGATTCAGAAATCGGAGCTTTCCAACGTTTCCATTTTCTTCGAGGCGAGATTATGGTTGCTCGCTGTGATTTTACGGAGCGGTAAGAAGAATAGAAGAGACGAGGTCGCGTAACGGGAGCAATTGTGCAACAAACGTACGATCCCCTTCGATTCAATTCTCCGCGATGGATAAAAAGGATTCCACCGATGATGAAACGTCCCCTTTTTACCGCGGCAAGCGGATCGATTGTTTAGAAAAAGAAGGGGCGAGCGTCTAATAGAAAAGTTGATCAGCGCTGCGACGCTCGCCGGGGTAATAATCGTAATTGCATCCAGAACGGAGCGAGTGCAACCATCAGATTAGAGGGGATTTCACTTTTACACCGGAACGGAACACGCGGCTGATTCTCGGTTCTCGCGCGTTCACCATTAACGGTGAAACGACTGCTACGTTTTTCCCTTTTTCTTTTTCTCTCTTCTCTTCTTTTTTCTCTCTCTCGTTCTCGCGCGAACACCTTTCGTCGTTCTCGCGATACACACACCTTAGGTGTCGTTTGTTCGCCTGAAAAGCGTCCTGGCCCACGGGAGGAGAGTTACGTTTCTTGTTGGCCGTTTTTTCCCTGCGATCATCCCTTTCTTCTCGCTCGCCCGGCAGACGTTCCAATTAGGATAATGGATAAGCGTATCCGTTGCTTAGAAAAACGCCAACCCTGTTTCTTCTCTCGTTTTGCGTCTCCTCCGTGCTGCTGGGAACGCTGCCTCGCTGGTGCTGAAGAAAACGGCGCTTCTGAATTTACGTGTTCGAGTAATTACGTCGATATAGTTCTTCTTCTGCGAGCAGTGCTTCTTCAACGTTCAACTAGAGCATTCAGAACGCTCTTGAATTTACGTCCTCGAACAGTTACGTCGACATTTTTCTTCAACGATTTTTCATTCTCGTTCGCAAGTATTAAACGAATTACATCGTCTTCCGTGTTATTCAAAAATAACAAAAATGATCCACCTTTCAAATTACTGTCTTATCCTATTACGAGTATAATTTTCATCAAAATTGACATACATGTCTCTCGTATAACTGGAAAAACGCATCGTCTCTCCGCCATGTAGTTTGAAAACAGACCGAAGTGGCAATTCGTGATACGTCAAAAACGTAGCGATTTTTCACTAGTGCACAAACTCGGAAACTGCTGCACGAAAAAGCGATAAAAATTGCATGGATACCGCTTTCCGTCCGCTGCGACGTGGTAACGCACAAAGGGCAGCCTTTCAAACTCGGCTTCGCGTAGCTTTCGAAAATCGGAAAGCAGGGAACGTCAGACGAGACTGGCGTAAGGGAAAACGGGGGAATTTCCGAATTCACGTGTCCGTCGTAAAACGTGGAAACTCCGAATTGCCCCAGCCCGTGGAAATCGAGCGATTCCTTCGTGGATCACGTACACCCAAGGACCGCCTCCGCGTCTCAGGGGCTGTTGGAGGCGCGCGCGAGACAAAGAACGGGGCGCAAATTACACGGAACGAACGCAGCCGCGACGAGAAGGAAACGGAGTGCATCGCGAGGCGAGGATCGTCACGAAAAATAACCCCGACGTCTCGTCCCCTTCCGTTTCGACGCAAAAACGAAACCGTTCGCAGTTACGTTCGTCGACTAACCGCAGAATTAATAACTCGTGTCCTCGAGGCCGTCTCAATTAAAGAAGAGGTTTATTTCTCGACGAATCTTGATTCACAGCGATTGTCTACGGTTGAAAGTTGCTTCGTTTAATCCTGTTGCGTGTCGCTAATCGCTTCCTGTCTTTTTCCTTTGACAACGAGCGACACAATCGTGATCCCTGATTCCGAACAAAATATTCCTCGATACGCGAGTAAGAAGAGCAAAAAGTATATAAAATAGCTGGAAAGTTTCAATGACCCCGTTCGCGTAACTAAAGCCGATGGATCGTTTATGGCTACACAGAGGTCCCCATTGTGTCCCAGGAACGTAGTTCCACGTAAAGGGCAGACGCTGCGGTAACGTGCAGGTTTTCCACCAGCTGATAGGTTGAAACGTTCACCGGGAATTGGTCGAAGAATCAGCTGTCCGAAGCCATCCATTATCCCTGGGGAACCGGAGGGAAATCAGACACACGCGCGAGCGCACACATACACACACACACACTCACACAGAAAGAAACATTCTCAGGCTTCCCAAGGCGTGGTGGGCAAACATCGCGCGGAAACTGTTGCGGGCGCTCGACTCGAAGTGTTGCAACCTCGATCTCCGGTTGCAATCCGAGCTCCTCTGTGTCAGTTGCTAATGAAGTTTCCCGATGCGATCCGACAGCGGGCAGAGAGAACTTGGAATCAACTAGGAATCGGTCCCCGGTACTCGTCCCGCGGAGTAAGCGACGAAACCCTTATCCTGGAGAACGCTCGCGTTAAACTAGACGGAACAGTCGTCGGCGCGGGATAAGCGTCGCGCGTTGAAAAGCAAACCAGCGACGAGCAATTAGAACGGTTTTCGTTCTTTTCTTCCCTCCTTTCTCTCTTTTCATTCCTCGGCTCTCCTCGACGAGAGCGTGCTGGTTCTTTGCGAACGGATCGGCACAAAGCGTGTACCATGTGAGAATCCTCAAACGGAAGTCGATGGTCGTTGAAGCTTTCTCAATAGGTAACGACCTCTCTTACCTGAAAAAGACGACCTTTTCTCTCTGTACCTGGCGCGGCGCGGGATCGATTCAGACCGTCCCACCGTCTATACCCGCTCTCGTCTGTGTGCTGCTCTCCTTCCGTTACCGGTCCCGTCCGCAGTGGCCGTCGAGGAGTAACCGAGCGTACCTTATCGGGGAGGATCGCGAGAGGAAACGCGGGAAAATTAGCGTCCACCGAGGAGAAATGATCGAATTGCCCGTAGACACGCGACGTCTACCAGCCGATGAACGAGTATCGTGACACGATGTCAGGTCTCTCCTCGTGTCCGCGCGGTACGATCTCGACAAGAAGACCGCGAGGAGAACGCGTTAACCTTGGTGGCCGATGGCGTGTCTTCTTTCAGGCGGTCGATGCAACCCCGCGCGATGAACTTACTCGCGAGGCGCACCTATTAAATTTGCAATAAACGCTCGGCTCGAATTACCTTCGCGTACAGCTTTTCCTTCGTCTCCCGATAAATTCTTCGAAGGTGTATACGCAGCCTGATGGAAAACGGCCTGCAACCGGTCGAATGCTCGTAACTCGTGCTCTTGCGTTCTGTTATCCGTATCGGAGCGTAGGTTACGCGCGAGGGGAATTATCGTAAACACCAGTTCTCAGGGTAGCGAGGATGATCCCTCGACGGACTCGTCTCGAGAGGAGTTTGCTCTCTCGAGCACAGGTATAGCGCATCTCGTACCTAGGCGAGTGGAACCGAAAGGGAGGAAGAAAAGGTAAAGGGGCAGGTGCGACTGTACGTAGAACCCCGTGCGAGTCGGTTCTCTTCGAAGATACGCCCCTGGCACGAGGAGAGGAAGGCTACATCCAATTATTAAAATTAGAGGCTCCGTCGCCTTCGGTGAAACAGCACACCGCGCAGCCCGACTGCTCGCTCGGTTCCTTTTTCGTCCTCAATTTCTTCTCCCTCGACGGTCTCGCTGCTCGTTCTCTCTACTCGCCGTCGTTGGTCCCTCCCGCGATTTTTCGATCGCCCGTGAATCGAGCAACCCGCCAGGGAAGACGCTCGCCACAGTTCCCTATGAAAAGGATGACGCTTTTCAGGAAACGGGCCTGCCACTTTTGTTCCACTTCTATCTCTCTCTCTCTCTCTCTTTCTCACTCGTCTTTTTGTTAGCCAAGAAACGGGGATCGATACCAGCAGCCGTTCCCCTTCCTGGCCCCGTTCCTGCGTCTTTTCCGCTCGCTACCCTCCGCCGAAAGTTTATCGCCTCCCGTTGATCCTCTCGGAAAAACCTGGACCGGACGAAGTTTTCGTCGTTTCTCGGTTTTCGAGGAAGAACGCTGGTATAATACGCGTCTTCGAACGTCGCGTACGAACGTCGTTTAATTTCCCTCGCTAACTGGAAAAGCTTCAGCGAGTTGATCGAGTTACGCTGTATAGAAACGGTGTTTCCAAAAGTATCCCGTCACGTTTGATAGATACGTAATCTGAAAGCGGCACGTATCACCGTGGAACAAAAGGTATTTCAGCGGTGTATTCGAGTCGCCTTTGAAATACCTGTTTGAATGCGAAGCTTCGTCCCCGGCGGTGAATTAGACTTGTCAAATCGTGAGCCGAGGTTTCGAGCCCGAATCCCATAAAACAGGTAACGGCGGGACGATCGCATATTCAGCGTCCCGGGGCCTCGAATGGCTCTTCGTCCCTGGTGCACGCACGCGGATAGCCGTGCAAGCACTCTCCGCGGTACACGCGACACGGTAATAATTAATACGTCGACGCACGCAAACCAACCCGAAAGATTTTCGTCGGTGTTACGTATGCCTGCGCGCGTGTGTGCATCGATGCACCGTTGCGCGCTCGCCCCTTCCGCACGTGTGCACGGCCCCGGGATGCACTCTCGGTCCGTGCACGGTCTCGTGCTGCACTCTCTCGCTATGGTCAATGTCGTACTTCTCCCTGTTCCGCGTGCACCAACCCCACCCCAGCAGTCGTGTTCGTCTCTGTTGCACGCGCGTGCCAACCCTTTCTCTCCCTCTCTCAATTTTCCACCTCTATCTCTCGGTCCTGCTCGCCGCCGCTCGATGCACCGGAGTGTGGATCCTCGTCTGGCCGGCCGGTGCATCCATCGCGGCTTCTCTGTCCGCTGGCAACATCGGCGTCGACCGCAGCTCGTGCTCCTACCGCAGCCATTGTCTGCTACGCGAGTTATTTATCAGCGCGGCTTACGATTCTCCCGTTCGTAAATGAACCAGCACGCGATGAGCTCTTTCTCTCTCTCTCTCTCTCTCTCTCTCTCTCTCTCTCTCTCTCTTTCGCGACTGCTATCGACATTCTTTCGCGTAATCCCCCAAGTACACGTAAACTGGTAAACTTGATCGAAATAACTCGCGAGAGAGGTAGTGGTAGCTTTTTTCTTCCTCCTCTGTTACCAAACGAATCGGTCGATCTACGTTAAGGTAGATCTACGATAATTACCGTATAATACGATCGGATAACACGTGTATCTACACACCGGTGGAAGCCCCGGGAGTCTCTGTATATATACGTACACGCGTCGTCTCCGATTGGTATGCAAGGTTCCCCGAGTACGCCATAGCTTCTGGGTGATTTATGCGGGGCAGCAGCCTTCAAAGTGGCGTTTCTCGTTCCGGCGTTAGACGACGCGGTTGCCCGCACGCATCAACCACACCTCGCGCGTCTCTCGTGGCCGTGGTCATTGTCCCGTCAGTGCGCTATCTATCCTGGCCAGGCCCAGGCAATGCCCGCGATGTATAAATGGATCTAGGTGGCTGGCATCGCGCACCAACAGATCGTTGCGAGCGGACGAACCAACGCTTACACCGGAACGCTATAGGGGACGAAGAAAGAGGAGGCGCGCGGGACGCGTCTCTTTCATCGCTCCTTCTTCGTCCCTCCGGCTGGGCCTGACAAAAGCCGACCTTCGAGCTGACATTCACTTCACATCTCCGAGCAGCCTCTAGCTTCCCTCTCTTTCAACCGCGCGTCCCTTCTTCCACTACCACCGCCGCCGCCGCCTCCTCCTCAGAGTCGTCCCGGTCCCTCTTTCTCTCGACGTCCGTCTTGCCAACGTTCGCTTTGCCCCCGGTTCGCTCCTCCTGGACCCGACCAGAGATAGCCTCTCTCGTCGAGAGAGGACTGGACCCGACCGACCGACCGACCGACCGACCAACCGAGCACAAAGACCCGTCATTCCGGCCGACTCGCGTGTCCTTCCTCTCCGCGCGCCGACGTTGAAACAAAGTTCAGCCGTGGAGAACCGTCTCTTCGCGGTGCTTCAGCCTTCCGTCCTAACGTCTGCGAGCTTTACTTCCAACTCTTTCTCTCTCTGCTTCTCTCTATCTCTCGTTCCCCGCGCGGACGATGGATCGAGCGTAAATTCCGATCGTTACGAGCTTCGTCTCTTGTCGCGTTCGATTTTTCCATCGAATTCCGCGACGCATTCGGGGGTACCAGCGCACGTTTCACGCAGATCGAGCGGTACGTGTCTCTCCGCTTTCTAACGGTACAGGCCCCGGGTTTTTCAGCTTCCGAGTGGAAGGTGCGACGAAGCGGGGATGAAAGGCACGGTGCGCGGTACGTTTCCCAGAGGAAGAGAAAGGTTCGTGACCGCGGCCGGATGCGAGTATCATTTGCCATGGCCGACCAGATGCGGACGCGCGTTCGAATTGGGGAGAAGTGAGTTGACGGAAACGTTGCCTTCGCAGAGCGAGCGTGGATACGTAGCTTTGGTCAGGTGGAGAGGATCGCGTGGCGAACAGTCGATCGTTATTTGTTTCGTTCCTGATCCTCCTCGTCCTCCTCCGCATTGGTTTATATCGCAGAGAACGTTAAATTTCGCGGTTGGACTGGTACAGATGTTTCGTGGAAATTCGTAGCCGATCGAAGAAATCCCCGTAATCCGTATTGCCTACCGCGCAGTTAATCCTTTGAGAGGATTAGTAGCTGCTTCGATTACGTCCGTATTATACGAAACCGTGACGTAATTGCTGGACCCGTCGATTTCCATGGTTAATCTAGACGTAGGTACTTCCTGCTCCAATTTTTCTCTTTCATTTCGATCGCGAACCTTAAAATGATGCGCGTTTTCTAATCAAAAACCGTATCTTTTCATCGAAAGTTTTTCCAAATTTCCTCCAGAGGAAAGCGAGCAGCCCGCTGGAAGTGGAAAGATGGAACGGCATCGGCTCGTCTATTTGTAATTACAGCCGCGCGATCTGCATACAATGCGGCGGCGTGTCGCTCGAGTTGGCAACGAAGTTCCACGGATGACCTTCCTCTTCTTCCTCCTCCTCTGTTCGCCTTTTTCTTCTGGCGAGCCGCTCGTTCCGGCAATCTACTACGCTCGCCTCAAAATTCCGCGGCTACGACCCGCCGCATTCTCTCCCGTCCGGTGCTCTCATCGCATCGGCGTCGAACTTGACGAGCGATCAAAGCGCGGGTTGGCCCCTCGCGAGTTTCCGCCCCGAAATTTCCAAAAGTTCCACGGTCGAGGGGATGAAACTCGCGTCTACCTCGCTTCCTCGCGAACCACCCTCTTTCTGGCTCCTTCGCAGCCATCCATCGGGGCACCCTTTGTTCTCGAAGACGCCACCGTAACTTCGTCCGATCGCGCACGTCACCGTCGATTCTTCCCAGAGTTCAACAGCCCCACGTCTTCGAGGGACCGACTGTTAACAAAATAAACGTTTCCTTTATCTCCTTGCTCCACCCCTCCGTCCCTGAGACCGCACTCAAGAAACAGCCGAGTCAGTATTTTCGTTAATATCGTCGCTGGCTCGTGGACATCGCCGATCGCGAGACGAAATACCCGAGAAATTCTAGACTCGCAGGTTATTCCTCCTGGCTTCCATCGCATTCGAATGCGGGCAAGACGCTGCAGGCGGGTAGCTTACCCACCGGCGCGCCATCGAAATCTACTTCGAATCTCAGGTCGAGGATGTATTCAGGTGAGAGGCAGAGTGCAGCTCCCTTTCTTTGTCGAGCGAGTTTGCCCCGCGCCCGAGTTAAATACCTGGTCGAATGTACAGGTAACCACGGATCTTCGACAGCCACTTCCCTTCCGTCCCGCGCGGAATTCTATTCGGGGTCCAATTTATGACATCAGTTTCGGGGACGATCCTCAGGGACAGAGTTTTTACGGTACTGATCCTGGTTGATCCGTGAAGCCTGCGTAGGCTCGTAACGACGAAACGATGGTAAAACGCGGCTAACGTTGTTGCGGATAATTCGTAGCGCGATACGTTTGCACGGACTCGACATTGACCTCGAAAATTCGCTTGGATATTCCGTAAAATTTATACACAATACACGAGAAGAGAGGGTGGGTAGGCGTGCGTCTGGTCGGACAAAAGTTTAAAGGAGATGCACCCGTGCAAACGCACTCGAATCCACCCGAGCGATGTCGTACCGCAGCCGGTTGCGGTACTCGAGTTTCGAGGGGAATTTAATTATCCCGCGCTTTTGATGCTATTATTTTGCACGATATTACGCCGTAATTATCCCGCTCGTCTCAATGGGCAGGGATTTAAATCTCAGGGACTCTTCGTTCTTCTTTTTTTTTCCTCTTTTACGTTTTTTCCCTTTCTTCCATCGTCTCTTCAGAGCGCACCCAAGCCTCGTACGAACGTTCCCGCGGCGTTCCCCGCGGTATTACGATTTCAATATCGTCGCGATTCGATCGTTCCTCCGGCGTTCTCTCGATGCCCTTGAACACGGTGGCCGTCGTTTAATCCGTCGTCGAGCGGGGGATGATCGGCTTGCTCTGTTCACCGCGCGCACCGCCGACACCTCCCCGTTTTTGTTCCTCCGGATTACTCGAGCTCTTTCTCGTGTCTCGCGCGCACGCACCAGAATTCCGTGAATTCGTTCGCCATCGATCTGTCGCGCGTTTATCGACTAGACTGCCGGTCAGATGTGCAACGCACGGTTCCTTCGTTTCTCGTTTCGCGTTACGAAACCTGGAATTTCCAAGTTTTTCCGCTCGAGCTTGCTCGTAGTCGAGAGAGAGAGAGAGAGAGAGAGAGAGGGTGACGCAGGATTGAATCAACAACGCGCAATTTTTATTCCACCTAACGTCGAGAGAGAGAGAGAGGGAGAGGGAAGGAAATAGAAGAGAAGGAACACGGAGAAAGGTTGATCGAAGTCGAAAGAAATTCCTGGGGCGGACGCGAAAGAGAAAAAGAGAGGAGGTGGTGTCCGGTCGACGCGTTGCATTCAACGCTACCTACGATCTTTCTACGAAGATAAAACACGTCGATATCAATCTCGTGGTTAGGCACACCTGAATTCTGTGCCACGCAGACAGTCACACGGGGGACCCTCTCCCCGTCCTCGACGCTCCTTTCACCTTTCCCTTCACCGTCCACCCGGGACATTTGTCATTCCGTTTGGTCCTCCGGGTGTCCGACTTCCTTTTACCTGGTTCTGTGTCTCCGAAAAAGAGCCCTTCGCGGCACCCTGGCCTTGAACCTCTCTCTCCCTCTGAGTTAGTTACCAATCGCGTTCCCTCTCACGTGGCGCGTCCTGCTCGTCCTCGTCGCCTCGGACACGCACGGCGGACTTTTATACCGCGGAAATCGTGACCGCCGCTCTCTTCTCCCTTTCGTCGCGGTGCGCGAGAACCGCTCTGTCCGTTGATCGTCGGACACCTTGGCCAGAGAAAGGGAGAGAAATGCTCGCCGCGACTTTGTGACGTATCACACACACCGCGTCGCGCTTCCTGATCCGTTCGCGTGTTTAGAGAAACGCGTCGAAACTGATTCTTTCCGTCGATAGAGATCGGAACGGAAACGGATACGATTCTCTCGCTTCTATTTGCATTCTTTCGAGCCACTTTCGATTAACCGTTTCGCGTGTTCCCGCGGCACGCGCGACAGCCAGTCGCGATCCGTTCTTGAACCGTGCGCGTTGCCACGCCATATTGGACGCTACGCGATATCGAACGGGCCTGGGGATATTAAAAATCGCTTAAATGGAAGACGGTTCCGGTGAATTTCGGAGCTCGAGGCCGATGTGATGGGTATTCATCGTTGCGGGCAGACGCACTCGTCAGGCTGACTCAACGTCGGAACAGCTGGTACGGGAGGGATGCGCGAGAGACCCTAGCGTGCGCTCGTCTAATATCAGATCCAACCGGAGAGGAGGCTGCCGGGGACCGATCCTTCATGCTGCGTGAAAGCCTCTGTACCCGCGGTATCTTTAATGAATCTCCGCTGTTATCGATTTCTCGGCGAGCCGCTCGACCATTACGAAAACCGCTCTTTGCCAACGCGCGCCTATTCCACCGCTGATAAAATGCGGCGTCGGGTCGCGTGCGTGATTCACGGTACGGTTCGAGCAATTTGCAAAACACGCCAGTCTACGTACGCATCGGACTATCCCTCGACACGGGTACGCGCTCTTTTACTTTCTTGCAAAAGGTTAGGGCTAGAAAAAATTCTCGGCGATTCTCCGAGACAAACGCAAATCGTGCAAATTGCGAGCGGCTGTTCGCCGTGCCACCCCCTCGCGCATCGATGGCGCGCGTCATGCACGCACACAATTTTTCCGGGGTTAATTCGACGTCAGACCGCCGTGGTTCAGGGAGCGTTCCGCGAAACCCCACTGCACGAGGAAGAACCCATCGTACGTACCCCTTCGACTGTTGGTCGTTCTCTCTCTCTCTCTCTTTTCTCCTTCCCTATAGCACAGTCCCCCCGGGTAAACGCTTCGGCACTGGCTAGGCTTAGACACTGGCGTAGGGTGTCGAGAGTACGGTGTCGAAGCCTCGTACGAAATCCACGGGATTTATGCACTCCGCCCTCTTAAAGCGTGCGGATCCAGCAGACCAGCAGGATCCCTGGAAGCGTAGACGATGTCGTCGAACGATGAGAATCTGTATTCCATAAAAACAAGAATGAAATTCTGTATTAGTGTTGGATTTACTTCTTGTTAACATTAATTTTGATGTTATCATCGTTATCAACTTCTATCATACGGAGAGAGCACGTATGGTTGAAAAAATGGATAGTACAACGTATCAGCAATTTGTGAGAAGAATAAGAAAGAAGAAGGAATCACTGCGTCATCTATATCTTGAATCATTTGATTAAATTGTCTCATCAGCGAAGCGTAAGGTTCGAATACAACAAACTGCGCCACTGCGCGATAGGAACACTACTCTCGGGGCGCTCGCAACGTTTGGTACGCGACTGTATACTGTATACCCACCGCCTTTTTCCCCTCCCCACCACTGGGGCGGCTCCATGCGCGTCACAGTCGGCGAGCGTCGACGAGCTCAGTCTTCGTTGGATCGTCGCCAAGTGTGTGTCGTTTAAAGATCGGCGCGCTAGTTTACCCTTGTGCGTCGATTCGGCGTGGTTTTTCGTTCGCCTCGCCTCTTTTCCTCCCTTTTCTCTCTCTCTCTCTCTCCCTCTCTCTCTCTCTCTTTCTCTCCTCCTCTCTTCCTTCCCTTCCCCCTCGATCCCTTTTTTTTTTTTACTTCTTTCGTACGCGATCAAGAAAGCTGGTGTTATATGTTACATGCGCGCGCAAGCCGCTCGTCGCGCAGCGGGTCGGACCAGTGGTGAAACACGGCCAAGAAGAAAGATAGAAACGCTGTGTGCTGTTGTGCGTGCGCGAAGTGTGCAATATTTTGATTACATCAGGGATAAAAACACGGCGAGACCAAACACGAGGGGCATCGTGAAGCTCTCCGAGCACGTCGCGCGAGATATGGATTGGGCGCTGAAGGCTCGCCGAACGTAAGTCCATCCAAGCATCTCTACTAGCCTTTCTTTTCTTTTACCCGTCCACACTCTCATTTCGCACGACGACTCGAGATTTCAACGGAAATCGCATTCGAAATCGGCTGCTGTGGTACCAAATCGCTCCGATCCGAAACTCGCCCCTCCGCTCCGGAGTCTGGCCGTAGGAAGCCCTTGGACGCGTCGACGGACGTCTCGATGCATCGAGGGATACGCATCCAGTTGGCATTCGTTTCTGTAAACCAGTGTTTTCGACTAGTTAGAAACGGATATTCGTGCATCAGTGTTACATATCGATGTCCATAAGTGAATCCTTTGTCCGAGTTTTATCACTTCTGTGCTCCCGTGGTATCGCAGGTGCGTTCGAACGTGCGTTGAATCTCGCGTACGCCGAACCGTCGGCCCTGGTCGCTCGAGGAAAAAACTTCGAAGTTTGTCGACACATTGCTCGTGTTCCTGTGCCTCGAGGTCAGTGTTGTTTGCCCAGCCGTCTCGGCAATCACGTCGTATATACAATCCGGACGAGATTCGATAAGCCGATACGCCAGGCAAAATAAAAGAGCCGTCGTGTGCGTGTGACGCTCGTCCCGCACTGTAGTCACCTCGAAAGAAACACGACTGCTGGCTTGCTTCGTGGGAATATCAGAAACTACCGCGAATTCATCGCACCGTGAAAAGTTCCGCGGAAGCGCGGTTCGTGGTAATCGTCCGCACGAAACGCGTCTCGATTTGAACTTCGCGAGTCCGTTGTCGTCACGGACTTCTTGCTCCACGATAACAGTGTTTTTCAAGCCTTCGACTCTCGTTGGAAAAAATACATTCCGCACTCTTCGTTGCGATACTACGACTTTTCAAACTTCGTCGCAATCGAGGCTGAGACTTCCAGTCTTCGCGCGAGGAATCGCTCCGATATTTGATAACGCGTTCGATCGATCCTTCGAGGTTCTACCATAATTGAAACGAGCGTAAAACGTTGTAGGAAGTCAGCGTTTCCTACTTGGGACTGAATTCACGCGTAATGCGGTATCTAGTCTCGCTGGGGGAAACTCGAGCTCGCGGTACATGCGATACGAATGACTTACTCGCTCCGATCGTAGCCACGGGTCGAATCTCCTTTCTCTCATTCATTATTCCCTTTAATTCTCGGCAAATTCGTTGCGTAACGGTTCGATCAATACCGACAATGTCACCAGGGTCGGATTAAGGAATTTCGGGGGCCCCTACGAAGTTCAATTTCGGAGCTATTTCTTCGTACACGTCCGTCTCGAGGGAAATAGATTGTTACATACTTTGTATATCAACTAACTTTGCCTCCTAGCTTATACGCCACACACCTTCAACTGTTGGCACACATACCCCTTACACACGTATCACGATTCTCGACATAACACATTGCTAATTTCTACTCGTATGATTCGCGAAGAAGACACGAATCTTATCTTTCAACATTCCAAGCAACTCAAATAACGGAGCGTTAACTCGTTAAAGTTGAACGATTCCATCGTAACTTTCTGATGAAACCTCCTCGTTACGTGTCCAAGAGATGGTAGCTTAATTTTAGCGATAATAAAATTTCCTCGTCGAAGGACGACGCAAAGGGGTGTTCGGATCCTGCGGAAACCGCTGGCGTTGTATTATCGACGTCAGGATAACCGACAATAAGCCGAGAGCGGCTTTGGCGTCGGAGCTCTCACGGACGGTGGCCGTTTAAGCGGCTCTGGCTCGCGAAACAGCTGCTAGTTGTTTAACGACACAACAGCGGCGAGTTCGCGACGCGTCCGATAAACGTCAGGACCATGTGCGCGCGAGTGGACGGCTGGTTCTACTAGCCGCGGAATAACACGCTTAGAAGACCTCGCGTGTCAACGGGCTGTAACGTTCGAACCGTGTAGAACGTCACCGTAAACGATCGTTGGTGTGTTCGTAGATCAGACTGGCTTCGATGCGTGGCACGTTTTTTTTTTTCTTTTATCGATACCCGACTTCTACGCGTACATAATGTACGAGTATCGACGCTCGACGAAAGTAATTAAGGATCGTGGATGATAGCAGGCGAATAAATCGTGGTGACGCAGTGAAGGTATTTTTAAGCGAGCTCGAAATTTTCGCATAGATTACTACGCTCCACGTCAACCGTTACGGTTCGATCCATATTTTCTGGCAAGTTCATTCTGACATAAAAGTGTACCGTCGCCGCGACTAAAGTGGAGAAAGAATACGAGTTTCGGGATGTAGGTGGCAGCAGTCGCGTAAAATATTAGTGTCGAGTAGGAGGAGGAGCCTGTTAACGACCTAGATTGCTGGATTGGTCGGGGCACGGGAAAGAGGAAACGTTTATTATGGATACGCGAAAGCGAAAACGCGGCGGGTTTTGTTAATAAATACGTCAGGGTGGCAGCGGCAATTTTCGTGCGAACTCGGCTAGATCCATCTGGATATTTACGATCGGAGGATCGTTCGATATCGTCGAGGGGAAATTCCAAGCCTGGTCGAATACAAGCTTTTGTCGAGGGTAGATTTTCCAACGATTTTTCTTGTCCGCTGCACCGACAAAGAAATCGATGATTCGTTCCGTGGTGGTACGCGCGATAAATTTCTCGCAGCCGCGTCGATCGCGCGTGGAGGGCGACTTTTTTTAGGGGATGAAAGTTGGTTGGCTGAAACGGTCCAGCGGAAGTTGTACAACATTTTTCCTATAACTCTCATTACACAAATAGAAAATTTAAGTAGTGACAGTGGTATGTTACGAACAACGAAATGATTAACATATTTTCCACTTCTGAATCTGATCTTACGATACTATGGTACTCAATAATAGCGTTCCAAAAAAGCTTTGAATTAAATGCTCTCACGACCTTTACTCCAGAGGAATCGATGCAACAGTACGCTCTCAGGGATGAGGCCTCGCCAAATGAAAATAAAAAAAACGGAACAAAGACAGTTAGCCGTCGTGACTAGGTGGTCACGGTCCTCTTCAGGGGAAAATTCGCGGAACTCTCGATATCGAACGGGGAGCCACTTCGTATTCAGTCAGAGGACTTCCTGAATATGATAATACTCGCGCGAGAACGGTAATATTCGGCGAGTCAGCCGGACAGGACAATGGTGTTCGAAGTACAGGCGTGACTGGCATAGCCAGCCAACAGAGATCCATTTCCTCGAAGAAGCTTCGACTGGCAGAAGCGAGCGTTCGGCTCGAGGTTGCCCGTTGGTGTAGTTCGGATGTATTCCGGAGACCCGTGCCAAGGTTCGGAGCAGCGGAACGTTCTTTGTTCGTGGAGCATGCCTGTCAGTGCGCATCCAGACTTCTCCAACGGGCGGTTGCCCGGTTCCCATCTTGGAACTTTTCCTTCTTACGATCGTTCCACGGACCTGCATCTGCTGGCACCTGTTTTCCACTCGAACGACGCGAAACACGTGCGATCCGAGTGCCGCTTTTCCGAGTATCCCTGCAAGTGGCGCTTCCGGAAGAATATTTTCAGTCACCCAGATTCGAATTCTAAACTGGTCGTTTTACATTAGCTGCTTTTTGTATAAATCGAGCTCGCATCGCTTCTGTTCGACGATACACGATTACATCAGTTTATTTACGCTCTTCTTAGTCCGCGTAACACAGAAAATTTGAGGAATCCAATTCTGTAGACTGTAAATTTCAAAGCCCATACATCTCGTATCTAACGATACAATCAGCCTTTAAATTCCACGAAATACGCGAACGATCTTCTACAATTTTTACTCAGCAGTTAATGTCCCGAATCAACGTTAAAATAGAAATGCTTCGAGTAGGTGGATCGTTCCTTTAAGAGAGCTTCGAAATCCACCCCGACGAAAGTCGATCGATCGAAGCCAGCCTTTGATTTCCCAACCAGCTCCGAAGCGAACTTTAATCCCCGACGTAATTCACCTGCTTCCTCGCCGAGCGAAAATGTCACTCTACCCCGGGTTCGCCGCAGAAGGTGTACCGTTACTCTGGGTCTTTCCTGCCGGTGGACGCATGTGCGCCGCCCGCGAAGACCACGGGCGAACGACAGGAGAGACAGGCGAAACAGGGTCCCGGTCTCGAAATACACACCCAACACGTTACACGCCACGTGTTGTGCGGCGCGTACCGTTCTTTGGTAATAGAACACCCGGTCGAAAGGGAGGCATTTCCTTCTCGACGACACGCTGCTTTCACTCTCCTCTCTCTCCTCCGCGCGAGGGCTGTCGACCGCGGACGCGTCGTCGACGGGGCAAGTGCGCTCCAGCCCAGCTTCTCCCTGCGAGCTCATCCCTCGTCGATCCGTGGCAGGAGGTTGTAGCGAAATTAGCAGGACGAACGAGATCCAGGGTTTCATTGGCTGTGACATAAGCCTACGCGCGGTTCGACCGCGCGGCTCTTTCGAGAAGGGACGCGCGCTGGCCAACCAGGAACCATTGTATTCAATTTATATATCTCTCGCGGCGAATCGTGGACTTTGGATTTGCTGAATTTATTGGAGCGCGAACGGGTGAATCGAAATCGTCGGACGTAGTTCGGCTTCTTATAGATTTGCATACGTAACGCCGCGAGCATTCTGCGAATAGTTTCCGCGCGGCGGGATAAAGGAATTCTTTTTTTAAATTCGCTGAGAATTCGCTTTGTCGGCGATCGCCGGATGAAAAGAGGTGTGTACGTCATTGAACATCTGGCTCGTATTGACCAACATTGCCGGGGTACGTTTTTCGATGGCAGCTGCGTGTTTATTTGCATGAAAAGGAAAGAAAAGTTCAATTAAGTGCCCCTCCCTCTACCCTTGTGCGTTCGATTTAGAACAGAATTCGATAAAACGACTCGCGCGACTAGCATTTTTCGACCTCGTTACCATTTATAACTCGATCTACATTCTACGAGAAGCTTTCCAGCCTCGCCTCCGTTTATTGTTCTACAACAACTAGATCGAACGATCCACGATGGACCGGTGGGGTCCTCGTCGACAGCTGAGCAGCGGTTTCGCGGCGGTCGCGAACGCTCCTCTCGAGCGAGATCGTTTATTTTCACGCATCCATTCCGAAATCGTGATCGCGCGCGTCCAACCGCACCAAATTCGAAGGGATTAGTCGTCGAGGCGAGAACTATAAGCGGAACGTTTCCAAACTTCGAACTTCGTTTGGGAAATCGAAAGAAGTAGAGCGACCGCGCGGAAAGGGAGAGTGAAAAGGGCGAGGCGAGTGGAGATGACGCTGGTGGCCCGACGGTTTATATTTATGCGCGAAAATAGCGGCGCTAACGGCGTCGCTAGGCGTCCAGCGGGCTTAGTCGATGCCGAGCGCGCTCTTAGACCGTGTCGTCATCGAGTACCAGCAGCTGTTTTCATTCAGCCTCGCCCTTCTTAGTTGCCGACTTCCTTTCCACCGTTTTTAATTAACGTACACGAGCCACACGCGGCTCTAGGCCCTCTTTTTTTACGGCGAATCTTCCTTTTATCCTCGACACTCCCGCGCTCCGCTGCGCGCCCTTCCTCGCCAACTTTTTCCCTTCCCTCAATTATCTACTCTCTTCTCTCGTCTGCGCGGCCGTTTCTAGCCTTTCGAGAGAGCCGACCGCAAACGCGGGGACATTAACGACAGGGGTCCGTCGTTGTCCACCCGGTTCGCAATTGACGTGGAAACGCGGCTGGCTCCTCGAGAATTGGCCCTGTACGATTCGAGCCTGGTTCCAAGAATCGCTCGCGCGCTGCGAGGAAAAGATTTCGCGAAAGTCAAACGAACAGACCCCGGCTAAAGTGGAGAACCCTGTCGCCGTTGGCTCAGCCTTGAATGGAGCTAATTATTTACCGAAGACCGGGCGTCGCGAGCACGCACTTCGCCTGTCGATCCCAGACGGCTAACAGGAGGCGTCGAACTCGCTCCGTTCCACGGCTCGTCCTCGAAGCGTCGAACGAAGAAGAGGATCGCGTCGAATCGTCTTACGGATTACCTCACGTATAAACCCACGCGAGAAACGCGAAGCACCCGTGCAACACCCGACGCGTTATTAACGACGTAATTCATGACACAATATCCTACATCGTAAAAGAAGAAGGGAGAGAGAGAGAGAGAGAGGAGAACGTTCGTTACGCTCTCAGCCAGTCGCCGGTTAATTAAAGTCAGCCCCTCGTCCTCAGGGCTGCGTTAATTGCCCGCCACTCGGAGAACCGAGGCGTCTGTCGGCTAGAAGCTAATTTAATTAACGTCCTGGCGTGGTCCGCGACCACGTTTTTTTTTTCACCGTTTCCCGAGGATTTTCCGGCCGCTTTGATACCTTCTAACATTCTCGACGTCGGTGAACCACCGAATCTCGTCTCGTTTGAAACGCGACGGGGCTCGTACGTCGAAGCTGTCCCGAACGATCCGCGCGCTGCCCTCGAGGGCACTCGAGCCGAGCATTTTCGCCGGCAGCGTCTGGCTGGTTCGCCAGGCGGGTGCAACGGGTCGGCGCGCGGAAGACGCGCGGCTCGAGCGTTATCTCGCGAGCTTTACGACCAATGAGGGGCCTCGAAACGCATTCCTAACGAGCTCTAATTGGAACCTCGGACCCTCGACGTCCGTCGTTTAGAGGCTCTACGAGAGCACCGCAACCAGAGCCGCTCTTCGCCTCTCTTCCTTTTTAGTTTTTATCATTTTTTCTCTCTCTCTCTCTCCGCCCAGGCAATTCGTTTCTTCGAGGTCGAGGGAAACGAACGATGACGCGACGACGAGGAACGCTCGTCGTGCCGCGTTCCGCGGGTTTCGTTGCCCGCGAAATTTATCGATCCATCGCCCGGCGAAACGGTCTTCCGGTTGGGAACAAATGGCGGCAATTCCCCGGGGAATTTAAATACAATCGTGACGCCGCGAAACGAGCGGCGCGCGCGCGCACGCTCGACGCCGCGGCGATAAATCGACGACGCGGGCGGCTCGTTTCGCTTAGCTCCTAGACGCCGATTCCGGATCGCCGCCGGCTTCCTCGCAGCCGCTCCGTGACCCACTGAGCAACCAGATGCCCGATAAAGTCGGGAGCATCCGCGTCCCAGCCATCTACGAACGGGAATATCGACGCCGCTCCTTTGAACGAGCGCTCGCGACGCCCGCGGTGGATGGTGATTAATGCCCGATACGGATCCACCGCCAGGTTCCTCGCCGATCCATTTGATTCAACTTAGTTCCCTTTATTGCTCTCCCGTTTCCTTTGCTTATTCCCGTATTTTCTACATTATTCCACCGTCCGAACTATCTTCGATCTCGATGCCCATTGTCTAGAAATGTTTTACGAGACTCCGCGAACAATCGTAACGTATTACAATTACATCGAAGATTACCGTAGTATCTTCAGTAATTTATTTTTCAACCGTGTATGCGAAGCGATTAATAAAAGTTAGCAGATACGAGCTATTTTTCGTGGTATCAAATGGAGCATAAACCGAGCATCCAAGGAAATGAAGTTTAAGGTGTCAGGATGTTTGTAAAACGTCTTAAACCCGACACCGCTATAATTCCCAGGCCACTCGTATATTCGTACCATTACAAGAGCGACGTTTTATCGCTTTATACACTCATAAATACCGCGCGAGGCTGTTCCTCTACGTGAGTAAGTAAAACAGTCATCCATCTGCGAAAACGTATGCGTCACCCGGATAAGCGACGCGGCACTCGAAACGTCGTCGAGAGTGCTCGCATTAAATCGCTGCGAATTTCGCGGACGCGTCTCGTCGATCCCAGCCTGTCGTACGACGAGCGCATAAGACGAGAGAGAGAGAGGAAAAAAAAGGAAGGGAGCAACGATTGCCGAGCGAAATGGCTCGCGACCGATCTCCGTGGTTTCGCGGAGAACGCGTGGCGTTGAGATTCGTCGCGCGTACGCTCGAAAGACGAGCGTGAAAAGGACGCCGCGGGGGAGAGCGGCTCGACGACGGAGAGGCATTTTCGTAAGCGACAATAAATATATTTCCAAACGTATACGAAACGGCGTGGAACGAGCCACCGCTGCCACGCCGGCGAGACTGACCCATTTGTGAAACTCGCGCGGCTCGCGTTGCCACACACCTTCTGCCGTGCACGCGCTCGATTCTTACAACACTTTTACGAATTACGGACCCAAGAAGTGTGTGCCACCGGGAGAACAGGGCCTTGCGGTCCCCCTCGCTTGGTTTTTTGGAACCGTGAAACGTTAGAGAGAGAGAGAGTTCATCGTACAGGAATCTGGAGTAGCGAGCTAAATCATCGTACACCAAAGTGGTCCAGATTGCTCGATTTTTCGTGAGCAGACGAGTGAGAAGGAAATGGCAGGTTCTTATATACGAGCCATAGGCGGAAGTGAGGAATCGTGGCGGTTGAAGAGCTACCAGAAAATTGATCGCGCGAATTAACGATCCATTAAACGCGATAGCTTCGAAGAACATCGTTTTCGTTATCTGAGAATCTTCTCATGCTTTCGTTTCTACATCTTGCACCGTTCGTACCCTTGCACGATTTTCTTCCATCGCGCGAGAGGATCGCTCGTTTAACAATACCTCGATTCCCAGTGTGCGTAACGCGTCTGAGATTCTTCCATTATTTTCTTTTTTATTCTCTCTCTGCTCCCGTTTCTACCGAGTAATTTCTGTTCGATCCTCGTCGCGTCTAGGTGTAGCGTCGTCTCTCTTGGACGCGCGGCTTAGCAATTAGAACGCGGTTCTATCCAGAATTCTTGGCGTACGATCGACAAGACGGGGCGAGAGGGTTCGCTGAAAACGGTTCGCGTGATAACCGCGTGGAAACGAAGCTGTTGCTCCGACTGGCGAACGCGACTACAAAGGCCTTTGTACGATTTCACGGCGAGAGCTACGTAGTTGAAGCCACGGTATCGGTCAGAGCCCTCGCTGTAAGCGGTTTTATCGAGCGCACGCGATACACCGGCCGATAAAACGCGTATCGACTCGTGTAATTCGCCGTCTGCATTTTTCATCGGGCCCTCGCCGCTCTCGCTGTTGCAACCGACGAACGAACGAACGAACGAACGGTGGCCCTCGTCTCGCCGAATTTCCACTCTGTCTCGAGGAACTCTTGCTTTCCCATTCTTGGCCGAGGCGGAGAGATCTGTGGCTACTTTCGACGATGGACGACGCCACGCGGGCCCTGTTGGGCTCTACGCGTCCGCCCCGCGAACGCTTTTGAAACGACTCGGACGCGGAGAAAGGGCACGCGCTTTTCTGTGTCGGGGACACACGCGTTGAGCGATCTTCACGCTCCTGGGCTAAAAGTGAATTTTTATGGCTGGCGTTGCGAGATTCGAGAGGCAACGGATAAAAGTGTGCGAGCGTTTCGTCGAAGGATTAAAGGAATCTCTCCGAAGAAGCGAGCTTCGCTTAGAGACGTTCACGAATTCTCAGAAATTGCGGCTCGTGTTTTCCAGCAATGTGTAACGAGGCATTCGTGCAGTCATCGGTTGATAATGTATCTAACGCAGATAATTGCAACATAGCTCAGCGGGTATTAATACGAGTTAAGTCAGTTACTGGTTCGTAATGTGGTATCTAATGTATATATAGTTACGACATGCGATGGGAAATGTAAACAGAGATAGAGCCAGTTAATTCAGAGCCATTGTCAGGACCAGCAGCGCTCGAAGCTGATCGGTTATGTATCGTCGCTGTTGCCGTCGTGCGAGTCGAACGAGTTCAGAAATTAGAGAAGAAGGGGGCAACAGTAAATTGCAAACAATTGATGTAAGAGAGGCTCAACGAGATGTCGTAGGTCCACGTTCGAGGAATAAGTAACAGGTACGCCAGCGTAATTATTCCTTCGGTTAACGTTAGATTACTAATTGCTTCTAACGCATTCGATACCGCGTAACTCGTATCCGAGTGACGCATACGCCTCCATCGATGGGTGACTGTATTATTTACTCGAGCAGAAACGATTTCGTCAGAAACACGTTTTAATTAAATCAATAAAACGTCATTTCTTCGTAACACGTACATTAAATATGCCAGTTGAAAACAACGTTACCAATAATCGCGTTCGCTCGTAACGCCAGTTAATCAGCGATTAACCGAGCAGTTCGATAAAACGCTAAACTCGATCTCGTATCGGCGAACGTGAGGAAAAAGCAAGCTTGGGCCGCGAGGAAGTCGGCTCTCGATGGCGAGCAGTCGATGGACGCGTCCACGGGGTGTTGCGCAAGCGGATCGTCCGCTGGCAAATTGACATTTTCCGTGCGAATAGCGACCGGGACGCGGACTTTTGTGTGTTCGCGAGGAGGCACGGAGAGGAAGAGTGCACGAGCAGGCGGCGAGAGCGGCCGTGTGCACACGCAGGAACGCGGCTCGCGCGAAGGTCGTGGGACTCTGCTCGCGTCTCTTTGTGAAAGGCATCGAGAGACGCGACCGTTTCCAGAAAGGAGATCCTTTGAGACGAGCCGCGGCGTGGGCTAGAGCTTTGGCTAGATCCGTGGAGAAAGAGGCGCGAGGAACGAAAGAGATCGGAGCCAGGAGGACCCGGGGACGTGAAAACGTGCGCGCCGCCTCTCGAACTTATCAGGAACGCGTTTCGTCGTTGATCCACCGGTTTCTTTATTCCACGCTGCTCGTCAGCGCGGAAAACGTCGAGAGCGCCCAGCTTAGACGACGAACGTTGATCCCAGCGAAAGAATTCCATTTTCCTAGGCACCTTGCGCGATCGATCGATAAGACTCGACGGTTCTTCTCCAGCTCGCTCAACTGGCGACGCCTTTTATCCTACAATCGTGTGCTTCCTCGATACGCACGTGTAACCCTATTTTTGTTCACGTTTTCGATGCTTCTCGTTGAAGCATCGTGATTAAAAGTCGAACGTCGATCATGGAAGGAGTGCGCAGCGCGAGCGATCGTCAAACGTTAATCGTTCGTAATCGCGTTTCGAGCGAAGAATTGAAATTACGTTAAGCGAATTAGAGGGGAATTCATTACGGTTCGAATTTCACGAGCGAATAAATTTCGAGTTACGCTCGAAAGCCGGTACGTTACGGGATTAATTGGTTCCCACATTCCCGAGTAGACCGGCGAAACTCGTTAATCGGGCTGAAATATTCGAACGGCGGCACGGGTCCGGTGCATTAGAAAATGTTTCGATCACAAAGAGAGGCCAGACCCCTTTGTTGCCTTAGGGAGGAGGGCCTCGAAGCCCTGGGCTGCTCCGCTGCACGGGCCATTTCGTCGTTACTCCCCGTTCTCTATCGCCGTTCCCCTTTTATGATTCGTTTTTATTTATCGTCGAACCCGAAAGTCTGGTTCACAATGGTCCCGTACGCGGTATGCGGGCCTCGTGCTCGTCCCGCCCTCCACTTCTCTTTCTCTTCTCTTCCTCCTGCCGGGGAAACGAGGACTGGATCTCCTCGAAGGGGGCGACAGAGACGAGCAGATAGAAATGAAAAATCGACGCGCCGCCGGGGACCCTCCTCGGCCGGTGAAATCGTTTTTCTGGCTAGCCGTTACGAGAGGCAGGACGATGCCTATCTTCCGACGAATTAGCATCCACCGACCTTTTCGTCTCGCCTCGCTCCGTTACCGATCTCCTCTCCCGTTAGATCGCGATCGATGGGTCGCATCGTGAGCCGATATCATTCGTAAATTGCCGAGCGGGCGCACCACCGCGCTCCGCTTTCCCTTTCCGAGCTCTGAAAAGGTCGGTTCCGAGACCGAGCGATTTTCTGTTTCGCCATCCCATCGCAACAAGAATAAAAAAAAAGGCCCCGTGGCAACGTCTATTTAAACGAGACCGCGAACCTTGCAGGATGCCGCTCGAAATTACAGCCGAGGGTACCTAGCTCGCGGAGAGGAGCTATAACGTCGGTTGTTTAACCGGTCGGATGGTCGATTCCACGGCGAACAGCCCGTTTCGCAGGGGATATAGGCGTGTTCTTCTTAGGTCGCTCCCCCGACTACGCTCGACGATCCTCGTCATCGCCGTCGTCGCCTCGAACCAGCTCCCCCCGGACTTGTTTTTCGTAACGCGTCGCGCAACTCTTCGTTCGACAGGTTTCCTTTTCGAATTCTCGGCCGGTGGCTTCTTTCACCGCGCGGGACCGTAAAACGCTTTCGTAAAAGCTTGGAGCTCTACGGGCCGCGTTTGCGATTTCGCAAATTTCTCTCGCACATTCGCGGTCCCCCGGCTCCTTTACAATTAGTGAAAGGAGAACTGCCAGTTTCGACACGGCGCCGACGAAACGATCGGTCAACCGTGGTCCCGAATTCGCTTCGAGCAGTGACACGAGCCACCTGCGATCGATTTGACGCTGCAAAGTGCATCCGTTGCTCGTCGCTAATTACGATCGATTTCACTTGGCCGTCTCTGTTTTCGCCTACGGAAATTTCCCTGGTTCCCAGTGTAATCGAGTTCTTGGCAAGATTTCTCGCGGTCCGTCCACGTGTCTCGCGTAATCGCAGACCTGTCAGCCACCGATTGCCGCAAGAAGCGCGCAGGTTACGCTCGATCGATCGCCGGCTGAAAACGATCTACCTGTATCCTCGGCGGCGTGACGCTCGTTTGTACGCTCCGCTCGCGAAACAATAAGATTCGAAAGGGAAACCGTCGAACGGGGACACCGGCGGCGATCTCGTAATTTTCATCCTCCTCTCCGCGGACGAAAGATCGCGCTACCATAAGAAGCCCGTCGTCTCGATGCCAGCGGGGTCGCGTTCATTGCAATCGATCTTGACTCACTCCCAGGGAATGCTAATGACGTGGAAAGCGTCAGCCGGCTCGCTGGGAAACGCTCCATCTGCGTCCGCCCCGAAAATTTCTCAGACGAGAGACGCACAACAACGGTACACCGAGAAATCGATGAATATTAATGACGTTAATCGACCGGGGGAATTGGCCGCTCGGAAGAAATCGACCTGTGGTACAACTCGATGTACGAAGTCCATTTTTGGTATTCGGTATCGACCGAAGTTTCGACACACGGCGCGCTGGTTCTAAAGAAAATTTCAGAGTTACCAGCCTATCGAGATGAATACGAGCGCTATTAACCCTTTCACTGTCGATTCAAAATATATACTGCGATAAGAAATTGGAAAAAAAGAGATCCAGAACTGTCCTCTACTTTTTTAAATCGAGGACAATCCCGATGACAAGTAACTCGGTTGTCCGCCCTCGTAATCGCACGAGCTAAGAAGCGGAGCGAGGGAAGACGAGACGAAGGATCAGGGCTCGTGGGACGAGAGACTCGTCCCGTCCGTCGAGCCTGCGGCCGAGGCAGAAGGGTCCAGACAAAGAGGACAAAGGCCCAGATCTGGCCGCGCCTGCGGTGGCCGGCTCGAAAGAATTTCATCACATAGAGAGCGGCCGAGAGAGGAGCGAGAACGCACCGTGAACGCGGCGTTTGTGTTCGTGATAAAACCGCGGGGCCCCCGGTGTGTGCGTCTCTAGTATCCGCGCGGCTCGTCCATGGAATACTTTCACTGGTTTCACGGCCAACAGACACGTTTACACGATGCTAATAATACGAGCGACGTTATCGCCGGTACCATTTACCTTCGTGACGTTCCACCGTGACCCACGGAGGCGCACCACCGCCTCCTCCATCGTTCGCGCCGTGGTCCTTTGACTTCTTTGGCTTTTCGTGTCTCCGAGGGGTTCGATCGGTGGATGAACTTGGCGAAGACGCGATCTTGACCTCGATCGGCGCGAGCTCGCGAAGCGTCAGCGTTGCGTTCAACAGGCGCAACTTGGCAAGCCTTCTTGCTGTGCTCGAGCGTTTCGTTAACGCGACGATTCGCTGCGATGGTGTCTTCTGCGAGGGTTCGCCACCCAGGGTTCGCTCCTCGAGATCGACCGTCAACTTTGTTCGTGGGGCGCGAGCGTAACGCTGCGCAATTGCCGCGTAGAACCAGGAAGAGGAGAGGGCGATTGCTATTGTCGTCCTGGTAGCAGGATGTGTCAACGACACGTAGCCGCTGCACATCCGCCGGAAGAAGCTTCTCTCTGTCTTCGATGAGGTTGCATTCAGGAACGACCGTATGCTGTGTCGATACCACATGATCCCGTTCTCTACTCCAATTTTATCGCTCTCTCTCTCTCTCTCTCTCTCTCTCTCTCTCTCTCTCTCTGCCTCTTTCTTTTTATTGGACGACGTTATTGAATTTCTGATCAAGGAAGGGTGACGATACGGCGACGCAATCGGCTCGGCGATATCGCCAGGTAGAAATCGACGGTTTCAACACGCGCGCCAAGACACTTTCAGTTCTAATGGCTCGTTTAAAGTAAAGTGTTTTTTTACGCTCGACGTTAGACTCAGTCGCGGAGGCTAAACGAAGATTTAACTTGTGCCGCTGGAAGTTTCGTAATTTCAATTTCACCTACACCTCGTGCGGGACGAGCAGAGTTGCGAAACTTTCCTCAAACAAATTTGTCCGCGTCAAACGGAGCGGAGTTTGCCCGGTGACTTAAGATCGCCCCGTTTCCAGGAACATCTGTTCCTTGTTAGCGTACCAGCCGATTATCACGCCAAGGCTCGAAGAAAGATCGTCTCTGTTCGCCGCGAGCGCCTCTCGGCCAGGTAGAACCGAGATAATCCTCAAGGCCCTCCAAAAAATCGTGGCGATCGACGCGATCCTCCGCCACGTTATCGTTTATACGCTTAGCCACTTGGAAACCAGCTAGTTGGCTCGTCACCCAGGGAGCGGAGCTTCCGAGAAACCGATGAGTCCCCGATAAATTTTCTCAAGTATTTGATTTCCACGGACGCGCTTCCGGTGACGGTTCGTAATTTCCGGCTGAATTACGCGAGCCTCGACCGCGAAGCGAAACCTTTCGCTTTTAACCAGCACCGTCGTTTCAAATATCCTATTCACCAGGCTCGAAACTGTTCGGGATTTTTCGAGAAATTTACGCTCGAGTATTATTCGGTGTACGTGCTTTATCGTTTTCTCGGTAACTACGTATGCACGTGTTAATGTCAGCTAATCGCCGCTTTAACGCTGAGTCAATAATTTTCTACTCGGTTGGTAATCCTAGGAATAAAACTACGGTTGTATTTAAACACTATTAGAAACGTAACGTGTCTCTCTTCTATTTGAACTGTAATCTGCGTCACAAATCTGTCTCGTGATGTAGAATTTTTATTGCTTTAGCGTTACGAGGCATATTACTTCGTAACGACTCATCCACCGTGTATCATCGTGTATTCCCATTGCCGTATTTGTTCCTCTAATTAAAACCTTCACCTTTGCCGATCAACCGAGGCACCGAACGCGTTACCAGAACCTCCTCGATTCCTGGCGAACGCACGAAATGCAGAAAAACAGTCGTCGTTGGCCAACGACGGACGCGCTAACGAGCTTTCGGTTATTCACGGACACGTGCTGCTCGTTGCCGCTCATTAAATTAGGTAACAATCGGTGGACGAACGGGCGTCCCACCTCCTGTTGCTGGTCGTCGCGCGGCTACCTTCGCGGGCACCTTCTCGGCTACCTTACCACCACCTCATCCATCCGCTCGTTCCTTTCTCTCTACTTCTGCGGCTCCATCTCTCCCTCTCGTCCTCTCTTTCTCTCTCTCTCTCTCTCTCTTTCCGATGCGTTCTCTGGCCGCTTCGCAGAGTGGGGTGGCAAGGATGCGTGGAAGCCAAGGCACACGGTGGGGTCGGGTACCAGACAAGGTCACGGCTACCAGCGGCTAGTTTCCTCTCCGTTCTACCTTCTCGTCCGTTCTTCTCTCCCTCTCTCTCTCGCTCTCTCTCTCTTTTTCTGTCGCTCTGCTCGCGTCGTCCGCGTCCCTTTCCTCTTCGCGGCGAGCAGCCATCTTGGGGAATGTGTAGCGTCATCGAATGCACTGAGAATAACAATAAATTATCTTCTCGGTCGCCTCTCACCTTCCACCACCTTCGACTCGCTCCCTGTTCCTTTCGTTTCGTCCCGGTACCTGCTCTCTTCCTCGTGATACCTGCGTTCGCGCGATAGCGGCCCGGCTCTCTTTTCGCAGCTCTGTTTGTCGGCGATTCGGTGATACTCGGCGATGTCTTCACTTGTAATTACTTTCGCTGTTTACGCACTCGCCTGTTGGCTCGCGAATGCGTGTATATACATGTAATACGTATTGTGGGTAATATACGTTCGGAGCAGCAATACTTATCTGCAAACTAACATTTACCTGCATAGATGAATCATTTTAGAGACGAGAATGGTACGATCGAATCTCTTGTTTCAATAAGACCCACAGCGAGCTAGGTTTTTTTCGAGGCTCGACTAGAAATTCCTTTAACCGTCCGTTTCGTTTACCTTCTGTCCCTTATTTCCATCCCTTCCATGGGATGTAGGGGTTACGATATACCTCGCGATAATCTGGTCAGAAAACAAATTCCAAAGGGACACGCCCGTGGGTACAGATAAAATTGCCGATAGACGCGGAACGGTCAGCAGGGGGAAGGTTACTTGGACGTATCGTCGTACCCGATCGTCTGGATTCAAGAACGGGGAACCCCTTTACCATTTCCCCTCCGTTTTTCAGCATAATATCAGGGACGTTACGCCGCGTAAATCGATTATCGGAGTCGCACAGCATTTACGTAACGCGACGATGAAAAGCGTATTGGAATTGCGAACAACGAACCGGGGCGCTCGTCGTAACGATCACCCCGTTTCGAACGAAGCGTCTCTCCGCGCGGTTATCGTGCCCACCACAGGGTGGGGGGTGGCAGAAGCACCTTAATCCAAGGGGGCGAACAGAGAGAGAGAGAGAGAGAAAACAATGGTGATTGTCTGGAAACGTTTACAGCCTAATTATGTGAACACAGGGCCCGGCCATGGTGGAGTAACAATGCTATAACTCGTAACAATGTACGATTGTTCATTGTCTGCCCGTGCCCCTTCGGTTTTCTTCGCGTGTGCACGCGCAGCCTGCTAACCCCGTCGTCGTGCTCTACGCCATCGTCTACTACCTTCAGCCCCTTCTCGTCGTCGTCGTCGTCGTCGTCTCGAACGCAACTCCGCCTGGACGACTCCTCGTAGAGAACACCTCGAGGATCCACGGATCGATCCCGGATTCATCTGGGAATCGCTAATGTCACCGCTTCGTTGGATGGCATCGTGAGTCATTTCTACCAGGTTTGACTCACGTTTCCCGCTTACTCACCGATCAGAATCCGGTGGAAGCGAGGAGGATCCAAAAATTGCTGATCTAAATACGAAACCGCGTCGTGGCGAGCCTGACCCGGGGATGTTCGACCTCGAACCTTTCGTAGGTTGCTTCGTAGGTGACTCGTTCCACCGGCTTCTCTCTTTCTCCGGAGCAGCCGCAGCTGCTGCATCGCGGTCTCGCAACATCCGGCCTGTCCTCCAAGGCCACGCAAGATCACAGTAAATCGGGTCGTTGAACCAAGCTGGAGATGCTCGTTGCTCAGCGATCGAGCAGGCGCCAACCGGTGATAAACGCTCGCGCGGTTGTCGTTCGATAAGACGAGATAACGCGCCGATTCGATCGTCACTTTCGAAACCAGGGCGCCTTTCTCCTCCGTTGCTTTCTTCGCTTCGTATCTCCGAGCGCTCGAAAAGAAAACGGGGCGCCGAATAAAAGCGTTATTTCTGTCTCGAAACGTTTCTCTCCGTGAGGAACGATCGAACCGAACTTTGGTACCACAAATTAACACGTCCCCGTGTGTACGACACGATTCTTGGAAAGAATGTTTCCAGTCGTATCGTTTTCGTACTTTTATTACCAAACCGCCTACTTTTCTCGGAACAATTACACTCTTCGACAGTTACTGACGAAACGTATCGCACGTGCGAAGGATTAATTCTCCATAGAGCTACGGACAGTGAATACGTAACGCGAGCAATTTATTCGATTTCTTTTCCTACTTCCGCAACCGAGTAGCCCCGGTTCGATCCGTCGTGGAAGCCTTCCGTGCGCGCGACCAGGCCTCGAAAACGATTAGCTCCCGCGTCGCGTGATACCGGCTCGTTACAGCCTCGTCTGGCCGTCACAGTTGTCGGCGAAAAGAACGTTACCTAAGCGAAGGATAGTTTCTCGCCGTGAACTTTGCCTTCCGTCCGCGCGGGAGAACCGGTCGCGTTTCCAACGAACGTCCGCCGCCACGTTCGCCAGCGGATTCTGGTTTTCGAGCCGCGTTCTCCTGGTAGCGGCGACGGTATGGTAATTCCGTTTCTTGGTAGCCGGGTCGAGGAAGAAAACGGCGACGACGCAGGGCGGCGGGGGTTTTCCTCGTGATTCGCGTTCTCCTACGTATCCCTCTTGCGAGAGATACTTTTGATCCTTTCGCTCTGAACTTGGCTCACCGCTCCTCTCTACCGACTGCACGAACGTTACGTAACGAATCACGTTCCCCGGCGAATGTCTTAATAGGCGAACGTGGAAAACTGATTTGTCATTGATACAGTGACGGAAAGAGATTTAATCTTGCCTCGCTGATTCCGCTGGCCGCGATCCCGCCGTTTCAGCGAATCGTCGAATGAATCTCGGTTTCACTTGCTCGGATTCCGCGGCGATCGCGTTAAACAAGGCCGATAGCGTTTCTGCTTGTTCGATGTTTCCAGCGAAATTATCTACGGTTGTATGAATTTTTCGTATGATCGATCGGTATTTTGTAAGTAAAGATAAGAAATTGTATTCGATCGAATTAATCATCCCCTCGGAGAAGGAACTTGTGTGTTGTATCAGATTGCGACTTCCACCACTTAACGATTCCGCGTATATATTCATTTTCCAATTTACTTTCGTTAATGTTCGAAGAAAACTGTCCCCGTATCGAGGCAACATCGATCGAAATTGGTACACGCTTCGTCCCTCGATCGCACGGCTCGCGCATTCGATGCTCAATTTCCAGTCGGCCGACGAAAAAGGCATGTGGAACGAGAAAAGTTTCCCGCGAGTACGCTCCGCGAAGGACACCGTCCTCTGGAACCAGTCCCGCGGCGAAAAAGCGTACGCGAGAAAATCCGCGAGCGTCAGAACGAGACGAGCTTCTCCGTCTGCCTTTCGTTTTTCCTACCACGAGCGGATCACGGTCCTTGGATCGCGGTCCGAGCGTCCGATCGTCCGATCGTTATTGTCGTCCGAGATTTCAACGACGCGTTAACGTAACAGATGTATCCTACGCGTATCTAATCCTGGCGTAAATGGCGCTCGATGCGGAGCGACTTTCTCTGGAGATGATTTTCCACGCACCGGACAAGCACTCCGCGAGACGCGGCTCGCTTTCATTACGAAATTCGCGCGGAGATACCGCGGCCTCGTTCGCTCGGTGATTCTTTAAAGAGATTGCGCCGCATTTGCATGCGATTGAATAAGCGGTCGGTGAAAAACCTAGCGACTGGCTGCTCCCGCCGTCTTCGTACGAAGATATGCGCACCCATCGTTCCGCCGATTAATAAACTCTGCTCGAGACTCTGCTTGCACCTACCTCCTTCCTGTCGCTGTATCTCCTAACGAGATACTAGTTTACCAGCCGCGCATGGAAACGCGAGCGCGCTGCTCCTTTTTCGCTTTCGTATCCTTGGGAACGATAAGCGAACCTGCTACGCGTTCCAATGATAACTCACATCGTATACTCGTGGTTTCCACGGGAGAGAGGATCTCAGCGAATTTAGCCACGCGGCGAGAGGGAACCCTTTCGCGAGATCGCCTTCGCGACAGGGCTTAAAAATATCTCGAGAACGATCCGATCGGCGCGCACGTGCACTCGATGCAACGCTCTCCGCGACGAGAGTGCAAACGAGAAGTTGACCCGTGTTACCCATCTTTAAACGCGCGTTTCCAATGACCGCCGATGATCTCACGCATTCTCGAGATCCCGAACGCGTCGCGTCGATTCGAGGCGAGGCGCCGACTCTACTAGCGTGACTCAGTCGAGGAAAAAGAGGCGACCGCGACCACCGCGCTCGTTCGCTAAATCCCGCAGAAAAACCAGCCCAGCGAGGAGCACCGACCGCTTCGTGAGAAACGGTCTACCGGGGTTCGCGGAAGGCGAGCGAACAAAAACGGGGCTGGTCCACCCGTCGCTGGGTTTACCTTCGACAGCGGTGGACTGTCGGCGGACCAGCAGCCGTTCGTTTCTCCTTCTCTTCTCGACGACGGATCGACGCTGCGTGAACTCGTGCGTGGCACTCGCGAGCGCGGAGACAAAAGAGGTGGCGGGATAATTGGAACGAGCCGAAAAAATAGAAGAAAAGGAGCGCGACGAGAACCCGGGGACCCCGAGTGCGACTCGAGAGGAGTCTCGAACGATCTCTGGGAGCCGCCAAGCGCTTGAAAGAATCGGCCACGAGAGCAGCTGAGGCCCGCCAACGGCCGCCCTGATATTTGACTTCGATCAACCCGCGAAGACCGGTCCATTGTCTTGAGATCTCGCCGTCGGGGCGTGGCCCTCACAATGAGTCCGAATCGAACTGTGCGTGGCCCATGGGGCCGCTCTGGCGACCGTTGCGAACGATCACCAAAATGGTTGCCCGTGCCTTCGTCCTGCGACGGCTGGTACTTCAGCTATTTGATAACAATCAAGAGGAATTAACCAACTAGCTTGAGAAAATTAATTGTTTTACGGTAAAAAGATAAAGTCCGAACAGTACGTTCGACTGGAAGCCGCTGGAACTACTTCGAGTCTAGTTTCGGTGTTTGAAAGGTATTCCAAGTTTCACCCTACCCTTTTAGAACCGCAAACTCTGCGACTCTGGCAGTTAGTTCAATTCTACCCTATTCCAACTTGATTCCACCGCGGCGAAGTCTTCAGCGAACGCTAAGTTCATTTCAATTTGCATCTAACGCTCCCACGAACGAAGACAAACAATAATTCTTCGACTGTTGCCTCTTTCTAAGTCTCTGGATGCTTCTATTAGCATCGTTCTCGTTTCCAACGATCGGACAACTGGTGCAGATCGAAATAAACCGATAACCGGTATGAATCGCAATGCGAAAGGAGTCGCGATCGAGAGAAGAGCCATTGTCTCGACGCATTCAGGGTTAGAGGGTGTGGTCCCGGACAGAGATCCTTAAAAGGTCGCGGACCAACCGCGAAAACGTAGAAAAAGGAACGGATCCGCGAGGCCAACAAAAGATCCTCCTCGTTGGCGTTGGTGGAACGTTGACCAGGCAGCGTCGGTGCAGCTGGTGAACAGGTGTTGTCCTGTCCGGCCTCTAGCCGTCAGCTGTTCCGTTTCTAAGCGGACCGCTAAAGCTGGAACGCGCGAGCGAAACGGCCGTTACTCCTCGACTCGCTAGTTAACGCGCGTACAGTCGTCGCGGAGGAACCGGCCGTGTCGATTCGTCCTTTTCGCATGCAAATACTGTCTGTCCCCGCCGACAGGAAACACCGGCGTTGTTGCGTGCGCGCGCGCGTGTTGCCGCGCGCGAACCCTTTCTTCCGCTGGAATTCGTGACGCCTGGGCGTGGACGGTAAAAGCTAGGTGGAAAAGTGAATTCGATTCGCGCGACTCTTGCTCGCGGTGTCTTCGTAATCGTAATGGAAAGTCGAGAGCCGGACCTGGTTGTTGGTCCGAGTTTTGACCCAGTGGTACACGGTTTAAACTCGATTCCCTAATTGCCTCGTTTTAAATACCGCCCAGTTAAGAGGATTAAAGGCTTCCCTGGAGTCCATTACTAGATTGATCTCCTCCATGAATTCTCATCGTCTTCCCACGGAAAAGTACTCGCGGTTATTAGCCAACGAGTAGTCGTGGAAGAATTTGATCGAAGCTGAAGCCAGTGCACGTGGAATTTCATAGTTCGTTAATTGAAAATGAAACGAGGATCGCGAGAATTTTGAATCGCGCTGTACGAGGAAGGGCAGTAATGATCGGCTGGTGTTAGTTAAGAAACGGACGCTGATATATAGCGTACACGTGTCAGTGGAGCTCACGATCCTCTCGACGCGTTAACCAAGAACAACGACGCGTAATGCGACGTCGTTTCATTATTATTGAGCCCAATTGACATCTGGCTGGCGCTCGGTACCGGTTGCCAACCGGCCAGCCGATGGCTGCCGTTGCCTCTCACCCCCGTTCCTGTTTGATCGATCCGACTTGTGCGTTTCCACGCCGATAACCGCTTTATCCTCCGCAGGAGAGCACGCTGGAAAGCTCTCGCGCCCTCGTAAGACGAATGCCGTTAAGAGTCTCGATTTACGCTTTATGCGCCTCGCGTGACGCTCCCTAATGATACCAGAAGTTTGGTTCTGCTCCGTTGTTTCGTCGATACCGGAGGGCTCGTGAATCCTTGATCGTGTCTGCCAGTCTTTGGTGTAATCAACTGGAATCACGGGATGAAGGCATTCGAATTTTGTTTGTTCGTTTGCTTGTTTAATTGACTCCTTCGCTATCTGGATGAGATAATGAAAAGGACGGAAACTTTCGCAAGGGAAAAAGGAAAATTTAATAAGCGCCTCGATCCGTCGAATTAAACGTGGCACGTGCTGGTAATTGAATATTTCCCTCGGCTATTCATAGCTCTGATAATCAGGATTCCACAGAGTAAAAAGAAGTGGTTAGATTAAAGACACAGGTATTAAGAAATGCGACGAGATGCAGAAAGTCTCTTCGTTCTTCCACACCTCGAGAGAAACCGACCGATGCCCGGTCGGTTGATTGATCAATCGTAGGAGAAGGTAATTGAAAGTTGCCGTTATCGATGCGACTTTTGATCGACCGTATACACCGCGAGCAGAACTCTCGTCTTCGATCATCGTCGCTCGGAACGTCCGAGTAGTTCAAAGTTGAGCAAAATTTCGAAACAGGTCGTCCGAATGCTTTATCGAAGATCCACTTGTCCGCGTAAACCGGGTCCCGAGAACCTGTTAATCCGGTGAAAACAGGTGAGACTCGCCCGATTTCAGGCTGCGAGGCATCGGAACGAAGGGAGCCGCGCGACGATGGCTGGATTTTTCCTGGTAGCATTTTTGTCGGTCTATTTTGCAGCCAAGGGATGGTCTGACCCCTCTCTCTCTCGGTGGCTGTCGATGTTAGAGGGGTCGCGAGCAGGCTAGGGGAGCCACGAGGGGCATGGAAGTGGATTCGGGGGTTGGACCCGTTTCGAGGTGGGGCAAAGGTGACCCCCTCGCGGATCAATACCGCCGCCGGTTCGCCGCCTCCAGCGTGCTCCAACCGAGCGATGCTCTAGTATTTCCACTCGAAATCGAATGCCATTCGGTGCACTCGCTCCGAGAAAGTCGTTCTTAAATGGACGCGTCTCGCTGCCGTTCGAAATTCGCCGGAAAATGGAGCCTGTTTCGCGAGAAATCGTTCTCGCTCGCGACGTATGGATATAGGGGATGTCTCGTGGATGACGAAGAGCCTTCGATAGAGCTGATGTCTAGACGTTGATTAATTGTTTCCCGTCGCAGTAGTTACGAATCCGCGCGTACGTCCTTCGAAAATTCATAAAGATCGAAGAACGAAGTCTCGTTGGCGGCGAAACGTGAAAATTGATTCGAACGGAATGAAATATTGATGAGACGGAAGGGGAACGGCCTGGAAACAGAAGCTAATGTATTCGCGTAATTCATAAATGAATACACTTTCCGCCTGTTCTTTTAAAAAGTAAAAAGCCGCATGCATTATTTATGGAATAACCCAGTAGTATCGCGCGTGTATACCGGTCGTTACACGCATCTGCCAGGTCTAAACGTTCGACCAGATCCATCGTTTCCACGAACAAAGAATTCGTATCCAACTGAAACGCGGAACCAAAAGCAACCTTCTACAGTCTTCGTACGCGAACCCAAACGGCGAAAAGAAATCTCTCCGCGATCCTCCTTGCCCCGAATAAGCCGGGAGCTTAACTCGGATGAAGCCTTGATGCTGAAGAATTCGGGCGCGACCCGGATAAAATCAGATCGAGAAAGGGGCGATCGCGATTTCGTTTCGTTCATACTCGAGACACAGGCTCGCATAAGCCAGCGGCTGCTGGCCGGTTTTCCGGCGCGTTTTCACGCGCCGCGAAAGTAGCCCGGCTCGAGCGAGCGTGACGGAGCCGAGCGCTTTAAAACCGGCCGATGGCTGACGGTGACGCAACGAACACGCTGGCCGATTACTCCGCTACTTTCTCCCATTCCGAGCAGCCGTAACATTGTTTCGGATCAAGCGCAGAGGCGGTCGACGGAGAGGAAAGCTACCGTTCAACAATCGGACCGTCCAAAAGTCGAACGGCACTTGTGACCGGTCATTATCTGATACGAGTAATCTTGGTATTTATCGGACGTTCTTCTTCGAATGTACGAGTAGATACGCTCGTGTCGAATTCGTCAGAGTCCGATCAATCGCGTTACATATTAAATGTCACTTTTGATGAATGTATCTTGAACACTGTAATTTGCAAGTCACCGGGGAAACGCAAATACCGATTCATTATTGATTTTTTTGTTGCTGGAAATACGTTATTTCCCCGGGTATCGTTCGCGCACGTGCGACGGAGAGTACGCGGGGGATATTCTGTTTCACGTTTCGTAACGATTTGACTGCGTACGCGTTCTTTATGCGGCGGTGTGTAAAAATAAAATTTCATTGTCTTCGCTCGGTGCATTGTACTTGTAAATACGTAACGAAATCGTTTTGACAGGAGGGAGGAAAAAGTTGAGCCACCCGCGGAAACGAGTGACGTGGCGCTCGATGCGTTTAACGGAGGCTCGAACCGTTCGCCAGCAACGGCCGTGACGACGCGCGTTCGCCACAGCGTTGGTGAACGGAGGGCGTCTCGCTGGTTTCACGGCTCCTCCGGCGCGGAGCAAATTAAATTCGAGCCCTCTCGACCGCGTCTCCTGTTCCCCGCGGCATCCTAACGACTCGTTCCTTCGACTCGCCGATGATTAATTGCCCGTGTTTCGTAATCTCGCGCCCCGTCGGCGATACGCGCGCGTGCTACGTTTCTTTTCGGCTCCCGTCGCGCGCTGATTTTACTTTCGCGGCCTGCAGAAATGCAACACGCGAATTAATATCGCGGTCCGAGAATCGTCGCGTTCTACGTCTCTGCGTTTTGATTCCGAGAACGAGGTGGAAACAGGAGTTCTTGCTACTCGGCGAAAATCTGAACCGAATGCGATTTCTCGAATCTGAAGCTTTTCACTTGCGCAGTGGAATAATTCCATTTGCATTTACCACTCCGTTTAAATCGTATCTCGAGATTAGATTCCCTCAAAATTCTCAAGCGGATTTTCCAGCTAGAATTTGTCACCGGCAATAATAATCTCGGGCAGAACCGAATCAGCCGGATCCAGAATATCAGTGTCCGGTGTCCGCGGCCGGAAACGAGCCCTGGCTCGTGGATACTGCCGAGTCACGTGTCACCTCGCTGCTGCTCTGGTACCGACGTGTGCGAAGAGCAGGGGTGGAAAAATCGTATTTTGTCATCCCCTTCATTTCCGAATGGTACCTCTGACATCTGGTCGTGGCTCGTTCTCCAATTTCTGCCGCTTCGAGCATGCAACTGGTGAAAAGCTGCGAGGAAACGCCACCCTGCTTTCTCGTCGCGATACGCGCATCGACGTTTCCGTCAGATTCGAAGTGGCAAATACACGGTACTCAAAAATTCGAGGCAGAATCGAAGCGAGTTGGTGTATCTCTAACTTAAAGCGTTGATCCGGTATCCATTGCGACACAGTTTGGCCAATGCTTTGACCTTTAATCGAAACGAACGCTGATGTACGAGTGAACGGGATTAATGAAAGTTTCCGCGAATCGTGTCAGCCGTGACTTTTTGATTTCACGCGGTGATTTCTCGAAATCGCCGCGTTTCCGGCCGGGCCACGATAAAGCGTAATTCTTCGACGCTATCGACCGACCAAGGTCTTCCGCAGATCTCGAAATTGACGGCGATAGAATTCGCCGGGAATTCTCGTTATCGTTGTTACTCGGTAAGCGGGAATAATCGCGGTCTACGATTGACTCGACAGAATCGAGTTATCGAAAGGGAACTGTTTCGTATCGCGTAAACCACGCCATTTAATTATTCTTTTCAACGCTAATACGCAACCGAATGGCGTTCATTATATTTCGCTTACTCATTACGGCGAGGCATGCGCCGTGCTGAATGATCTTTCACTTTTTCTCGTACGTGTATACGTGCCGTTTGCATCCGTGGTAATCGTTTGAAAACTAGAATAGACGAAAAAAAGGTACGATAAAGCGGTGGAATACGCAAACAGTTTCTTGTTATTTGTCATTGAACGCAAACGCGATTGCAGTGACGAGCTTTGCACTTGGCGCGTCAAACAATTATTCTCGCGTACTCGAATTCCTGAAAACCACCCGGAAGCTCGCGTTGGCGAGAAGCAGCCGCGTAGCTGGGGCGGCAAAATTGTCCCCCCCCCAGAGGAGAAATTTGAAAAATCAACGTCCGGTCGAACGTGACGTTTTTTCATGCGGCCAACGGATCAGCGGGCTTAAAATTCCCCACTCCCTCGGGTGAGCCGTAAAACCCGGTGGTCTGCGGTGACACGAAAATCCGCAGGCTGGAAGCTGCCGTAATCGATTGCCCGACGCTGGGTGTTACGTCGCGATATTGTCCACGTCGAACGTTGAAAACGCGCGGGACAAGGTACAAGCTGTACAAACCCGGACGGGGGGACGTTTTCTGCGCCCTCCTCGGAACGATGTCTCGTTTCCGCGGCGCGATTTATACGCGACATCGAACCCTGCGACGATCTATAGGGCCGAACGACCGCGAACACGATACGCCGCGAATTTATCGCGATATTATTCGACGCGGTCAACGTAGCAATAAATATCGCGATACGAGTAGCGAACTTGAATCGCGCTGCGCGCAGAGGACACCTGCCACCAGGGATGCGATCTTGATTTTCCATAGTTTCGAAAATGCGCTTCACAGAACGAAAATACTTTGCTCTTCCCCGCCGTTGCGCTCCTCGTACAACGGTTTTATGAGTGGCAATAAAAAAAAATAGGGCACCGTAATTTTGCTTAAAAGGTGAGAGAGACGCCGAAGGTATTTCAAGATTCCGTGAAAAATGAGAAAATGGTGGATGGGATATTTTAAGTAAAAGGTGGGTGGAGTATCCTAGAGTTATGCGGAGCGATATTTCACGAAGCCCTTCATTGACCTGGTTACCGAAAATTAAAACATATTTCTCGACCAGGGAGAGAGAGAGGGATCGCGCGGAAGTGTATATCATCGCCGGCTCACCGCACGAAATTAAACAGCGAGAGCTCCAACGTGCCCCAATCCCAATTCTCCATAATGGTTACACTTGGATATTAAAAATGGCCCACGAATCGAGAAGTAATTCGAGGTCACTAACGCGTTTCCTCTTTACCAGCGCGTAAGAACAACCCTTAAGCCTGGGTACCCAAGGATTCGTCGTACGCGCGAGTCGCAACGCGCGTTCATCCGTGTCCCCATTAATTCTCACCCCCTTTATTTTCTCCACGCAACAGAGGGACGCGTCTGTCTAGCCTCTAATTAAAAAACTGCTCGACTCTGCGTATTCGAGGTTCGATGACTCAGGGCCGAGCATTTAGCTGGGTCTGAACTAACCAGGTTTTTCCACTTGTGTTCGCGTTGCAGGTACAAAGCGAATCGTTGCGTGAGCGGGGGCGGTGGCCGCGGAAACAGCGCGACTGGCGGTACCGGAGGCGGTCTAGGTAACGGAGGCAGCGGCCGCGGGGGCGGCGGGGGCGGCAGCCCCGGTAGGGGCGGCGGCGGCGGAGGAGGCGGAGGTCGCGGCGGCGGAGGAGGAATAGACGGTGGCGCTGTGCCTGCTACGCCACCGACCATCAGCCATTACCACCACCACCACCATCACCATCACCATTATCATCACTTCGACCACACCACGACCACCACGACGAACACAACCACCATCGCTGGCATCAGAGGGCACCTAAGGCACAAGCCAGGCACGCTTGGCAAGCAGTGCCCCGAACACCATCATCTGCACCGGCATCATCGGTCCCCTTATCGGGCCTTAAACATGGGCCAAAAGATTTCAGGTTAGGACCCGCAACCTTTCTTCGACCCCTCACCCCCTTTTACGCGCTGCACCCTTTCAGCCGAGCGATCCGAGGCTCGCGCGCGCTCGTTCGATCCGGCTGGACGAACGCAAGGAGTATTACCGCGTACTTGTGACTATCGTCGAAGGGATAAGAGTCCCGTACCCAGTCGAGAGCGTTATTACCCCGCAGGTGGTTTATCTGCTGGTAATTTGCATATAAAGGAAGTTCGATCGCGGTTTTGTTACTCTTTAGCGGCGCGCTACGTGTTTATCTCTCGGTGTAGTAATAAATTCGTTCCGATAGTGTCGCGCGCGTATCTTGCCAAGCTGTATCTACAATTTACTTTTACGATACACGCACATTGCATTTCGTCTTGCTGCGCGCGTAAAATTTTACCCAACTTCTAGAATGGCTCTGCGCAGAGATCCAAAGTTATACCCGCGATCCGGTATAAAACTTTGTAATTGGATTTTCAGCTATCGTACCGCGTTACTTGAAAACAGCTGTCTCGTATCTGTCGGTAGGAGAGTGAAATTTAAGGGAAAAACGAAAGATACGTCCGGTTGGATCGTGCGTTTCGGTTAAGGAACGCTGGGTTCGTCGCGTGCGTGTTGGGTGGCCGATTCGTGGGACCAAGATGGGTGCCGCGGACCGGTTCACGCGTCAGGGGTAATTTCGAGTGGGTGCGTGTATCGATGATGCATCGAGATTAGGATTAGGTCATTTCTTTGTAAGAAGGTTGTAGGTGGATTCGACGTGCCGTAGGACGCGGTTGGAATTCGCTTTGCTAGCCGTTCGAGCAGCGAACAGCTCGTAAATTTTTGTCCTTAAGTAGGCAGTACTATTACGCTGCTACTGCTACGACAGGACAGCTACTACTTACACGTAGTCGCTAAAAAATTTCGACGTGTACCATATTTTTACTTTTCGTTCATGTATAGATTAGATTTTAATTACTGTATCGTAAAATATTCCGACGTTCCCCATGCATATTTATACGCGTAGAACAAGGAACATAACTCGTCGACTTGGCATGAACGTGCGAAATTAAAACTATTTTTCTACCGTGAACGCGCGTCTAACCGATCAAAGATTTTAATCGACGTAACGAAGCAGCATATTATCATCGAAACTGTTTTTTAATCACTTAGAGGAGTAGCAGTAACTTTATCGTAAGAAAAAAACATGTACAGGAGATTGTAGCAAGTTTCTAAGCAGATAGCGCAACGGCGTTACATGATGCAGCAGTCTCGAGACCGACTCTCGGAGGTTGATTCACCTCGTCGGGCTTCGTCCAGGGTCAAGGCCTCTGACCGCTCTCGATTATACCTACCTGCTCAGGTAGAAGCTTGAACAGGTCCTTCAGACCGACACTCTATCCTCTGGCAGCGCGCAGACTGTATAAAATAACAAGTTGGGACGAGAGTTCCGTCCGACAGCAACGGGTTGTTGGTTCAACAATTTTTAATACCGCGGACAAGTTTGAAAGCGCTACTTGGACGCGACGGAACTTATCTCGTTGAAAATTTATTCGAACCTCTGTCCTCCCTTTTACTCTCCCCCGATTACTAATCGCACTGACCGATTACCAATACTAACTGCTTTATTAATCGATTAATCTCTCTCCCCTGCAAATATTTCGATGATACGTTTTTAGATTAAGAAGCGTGCGTAATGAAACTCTGCTCGACCAGCGTTTACTATCCGACGATGGTAAAGACTCGAAGTCGATACTAACACGCTAATCAACTGGATGTTTGCGAACACCACCGTCGGATTAACCAATTTGCACGGGCGATTTCTGTCGGTGCCGCTTATCCGTTAGGGACAAGCTCCTTCCAGAATCGCTGGGGCGTCGCTATTAATCAGATCCATCGATCGTAGATTCCCATCGCGAGTCGTACCTCCGTCATGATTTACGCTGGCCATTCGCCCGCTTCCGGAGATTCATTCCGCGTCTCGGTGGCGCGGGTTCGTGCAACGACCCTCTCTCCCGACACTCTCCGCGTCCGTTCGGGCCTGGCCGCTTGTCTTTTCGGGAAATTTGTCGCCCTCGACCGCAGCCAATTCGCAGCTCAGCTGCACCCGTGAAATTTACGACGCGCGACGACTACACAGGCCTCCGTGACACGGAGGCTAGGTGGTGGCGTACATCGTGGGGACGAAACGGGGAGACGAGGAAAAAGAGAAGGGGCAGAGAAATACGCACCAGCACGACCTGGTCCAGGGTGTCTCGGACAACGGCGTCACGAAAAAAAGCTACGAACGTGTCGAACCTCCGAGAAGAGGGACGGAGAGAGACGCGAAAGGTCGACTCGGACCGGATACACTCAGGCCCGTGAAAGGGCCTTTCTATTAATGCCCCTCGGCTTTTCGGCCATGCAATAGAGCGAGAGAGAGAGTGAGAGGCTCTTTGAAATCCTCGCGGTCCTTTCCAGAACCCTCGTTTCAGAACCCTCTAACGCGCGCCAGCTAGGGAACAGCTGCCAGGGCAAATAAACCAGCATCCAAGGATATCGTTCCTCTCGCGGCTCGGGCGAACGGTGAAAAGAGAGGGCGAACTTTCGAAAACCTTGAACGAGGCCTGCTGCGCCGACGGGCGGGACCCTTCATTATTTTTCTTCCACTCTTTTTTTCCCCCCCGGTTCCACGGCAAATCTACCCGGGTGCTACCCGTCGCGGGCCCAGGTATCTTCGAGACACCGCGCCACGAGAATCCCACGGACGCATCCTGAATTGTTAACGATCCCGTGGAAATCCTCTCCTCGACGCTCTTCTTTACGCGCGAACGAGTCGAGCCTAGCGGAACGGGCCTGGTCCGCTCCGTAACGATTTGCTGGAGATATTCTCAGCGAGAGTTGAGACGGAGAGAGAGTGGTTGTGGCTCTTTTTAAGAATCTCGCGGCGATCGATCGATGGAATCGGTGAAGGGTTCAAACGCGGAGATGAACGTAACATTCTTTCAGAGATTTTCGAGAACGTTTAACGCTGTAAGAAGGAATCCACCCATACGAGGAGTTTATTAACGGTGATGGGTTTTTAGGCATAGGCGGCGTCAAAAGCGTGACACGCGAGGCTGCAGCTGGTGCTGTCGGTGGAGTCGGCGTCGGCAGTGGCGGCGTCGTAGCATACAAACCAGTGGTACCAAGAGAGCTGGCGCAACACTTCGCGAGGCCGCCGCGGCTCGATGTTCTGCTCGACATGCCACCCGCCTCGCGGGAGACGCAGATTCATCATAGCTGGAACGCCAACGACCGTAGCCTCAATATATTCGTCAAGGTACGTACCCGCGACATCCCCGTAGTTTAAAATTAACCCTCGCTGTTCAGTTTCTCGTTTCAATTCTCGAGCGTGCCTCTCAGATTCCTTAACGAACCGTTTTCATCCTAGTTAAGAAGGACTTGGAATTGGTCTGTTCGTTACTTCTTGGAATATTCTTCGTTATCCTCCTTCTGTATTGTACTCGAGAAGTTTCGCAGAACTTTTGTTACAATTATCCGCGAACGCTCGAAACGTTCGTTAAATGTTATTCACAAGGGGATTCGATTGTTCCAGGACGACGACAAGTTAACGTTTCACCGACACCCAGTGGCCCAGAGTACGGATTGCATAAGGGGGAGGGTAGGCTATACGAAAGGTATGCACGTCTGGGAGCTGTTCTGGAGCACGAGGCAAAGAGGCACGCACGCCGTGGTGGGCGTCGCGACGGCGGAGGCACCCCTTCACAGCGTCGGATACCAGAGTCTGGTAGGCAACAACGAACAAAGCTGGGGTTGGGACCTCGGTAGGAACAAGCTCCTCCACGACTCGAAGAACAATCGCGACATCACGTACCCGGCTCTCCTGAAGCCCGACGAAACGTTCATCGTTCCTGACAAATTCCTCGGTAAACGATCATATACCGATTTCTCTCGACGATTTTTCTCTTTTCATCTGTGGCAATTTCAAAGATTGCCTTCGTTTTTTTTTTAAATTTGCAAACGTTCCCTCGTTCCGCAGTGGTCCTGGATATGGACGAAGGTACGCTAGCGTTCGTCGTAGACGGCCAGTACCTCGGAGTCGCGTTCAAAGGCCTCAAGGGCAAGAAACTGCACCCTATCGTGTCCGCGGTATGGGGACACTGCGAGATCACGATGAAATACATCGGTGGACTTGATCGTAAGTAAACTCATAGACGTACATGAAGTAGAAATAGAAAGACTAACCAAGTAACGTAGATTTGATGTAGAAGTAGAAAGACTAATTGTACGTGTGTCGTGATCGTTCCAGCCGAACCTCTGCCACTGATGGACCTCTGTCGAAGAGTGATCCGGAAACGAATCGGCAAAGACAAGATAGAAGAGAAAGTGAACGCGCTGAGCCTGCCGTTAGCCGTGAAGACTTATCTCCTGTACCGTGACAGGAGGTAACTACCGAGTGTCAGCCCCGTAACCATAACCACGATTACGATTGTGTACACCACTGCGTTATTAAATCGTTGCCACCACGACGCACAGGGGAACGCCCGCTACCCCGTCGCATGCCACCGAGCACACCAGCCCATAAGCCGCTTCTACGATCCATGGTGTTTCTATCCGTGTCAGGATAAGTCGAGACGAGCACGATTGTCGTGGTCGCGTACGTTGTCGTCGTCATCGTCGACGTCATCATCGTCTTCTTCGACTTCGTCGTCGTCGTCGTCGTCGTCGTCGTCATCCTCGTCGTCCTCGTCCTCGTCCTCTTCGTCATCCTCGTCATCGTCGTTGGCATGATCATCGTTGTCGTATCGTCGCCATCTGTTCATCGTCGCCGTTTTCTCGTATCGTCGCCGTCAACCGGAGCCGTGATCGTCCCGATCGTTTCCAAAATGTGGTCGAAGACGACGCTGCGAAGAAGAGAGAGAACGGACGCGGACGGTGTCGCACGCACGCGAGCCGTAAATCCGGGACTAGCGAATTATTTAGATGATATTGTTGTCTTGTGTTAACGTCTACACGATCAAAATCGTGACGGAGTCTTTATTAATTGTTAATGATAATAAAAGAAGAGAGAAAACGAAAAGGAAATTACGCACGACGCCGGGTGCTCTTTAGTTGGATTCAGTTTCGCGCACTTGTCGCTCGGCGCTGTTGTCTCTTTGATACTTTTTCCTTTTTTTTCTTTTCTTTTGTATTTTTTTTTTTTTAATCTTTTAAGTTGTCGCGTTGTTAAAATATTTTGTGCGTGTGACGAAGAGGAGGCAAGAATTGAACGCGGGCGAGAACACGCACCCACGTGTGGTACAGGGATGAGAGAGAGGGAGAGAGAGAGAGAGAGAAGGGAATAATTGGATGTGAAAAAATGATCGCGAGAAGAAAAACAGCAGCGCTTCACACACAGTTGGCCAGTATAAACGTTAGACTTAGTCAAGTCTGAAGGCTGATACACGGATAACGTTTCGATTATTAGTTAACAATGGGTAGCGGGCTCGCTCTAGTCCGGCCACACTGCGCGTACAGAGGATAGAGAGTGAGAGAGGGAGAGAAAATTAGGTGGGAAGAGAGCACGTGTTTCACGTCATTCGAACGAAGAGGAAATCGACGAAAACTTCGACTGGAAGAATCGAGCCGCGCGTTACGCGGATCGATCGTTCACGCGAACCCGTCGGTATAGAAATGTGTGTATAGTGACAAAAACCAGCCGATCGAACAGCCACCTTCCAATAGACTCGTTTTTCAAATATTTTCTAAGCATGCTAGGTCTACATAAATGAAGCATAGTGGTGCGCGTGAATCGTGGATGGACACGAAAGGAACGAATGAGAACTTCAAGATTTATTATATATATATATATATAAGTAACACGCCTTCAATTTTTCCGTGTTCTTTGTTTTTATTTTGTTTTTTGTTTAGTTAGAAGAATGCCTTCTGAATCGCGCGTGTCTCAGCTAGAAACTAATTCTAAGCAGTCTATGCGAGGAGACGCAACGGATACGAGAGTGGTCGAAGCAAAATTCATCGATGTTACGCGATATATCGATTGTAATTGAAGTAATAATAAGGAAAAAGAGGGGGCAAAGAAAAAAAAAAAAGAAGAACGGAGATTTAGAGTGTACGTAGTCAAAGATTTAAGGCGAGCGAACGAACACGGGCATAACTACGGCTGACTAGATTCCAAACACGAATTAAAACTGTCTGGTGGAGGGACGAAGGGAGAAATGGCTGCGTTGCGACCACCAGTATCGATTGTGTTTATGTGTGTTGAGACGAATTGCAAAACACGGCGACGTATATATATGTATATATATATATATATACAATCACGATGATAATGATGATGATAATGATGATGATGATGATAATGATAATGATGGTGGTGATAAATGGATACTCGATGATAGTAAAACGATTATACCGGGCGTGTTGCTACCTATACTATTAGCATGACAAATTATGACTGGTCCCTAGTAACTCTTTAATCTTACGTTTTCTCGCTTAAGTTTAATGATAATGTGCCGTTTCACCGGCGATGTCGATTTGTACATAGGGTATAATTATAATAATGATAATAATAATAATAATAATAATAATAATAATATCTATCGGTACGAATACAATGAATGTATTGTGGGTAGTGATTGTATCCAAGACCGTAAGGACGAACCGAATGCGAGATGGGAGAAAGTAAAAATCACTAAACCAGACGCTTCTATCGCATACAAAAAACGCAGAGGCAAAATTGTCGATGAAAACAGCGCTCTACTCTTTTTTTCTTTTCCGTTCGATCACGATGACTACTGTTTTCCCGTTCTCACTTCTCAGAGACGAAAGGAGGCTTATCGTTGATACCACGCATTGTTGTTCATTCCCCTCGAAAACGAGTTCCTCGTCGCAGAACTCGGCGTTACAAGAACGCGTCTTCCAGTTTGTCTGGCCGAGCACATTTCCCTTTATTTTTCACGCAAAAACGAAAAAGACAACCACTATTCATTTAAACACGGCCACGTTTTCGATCAATCGGCGGAGAGAGTTTTCTTGATTCACCGGAGTGAAGAAGCCGTTCTCAGAGACACGCACGATCCAGCAAAAATCGGTAGCCACTGCGTCATGATCTTGCGGTCCTCAATACGCACACCCAAATCGCTGTGTCTGTTAGAGCAATGTTTTCGGCTTCGTTACCTTTGCTCGATTCTCCGCGCGATCGAGGCGAACGCTCGAGCCACACAGTAAAAGAGAGCGAGAGAACGAAGGAATGAACGAACCGAAAATTGGTGACGACGGAATGAAGGAACGAGATGGACGAAAGAAAAGGAAAAAGGAGCGAGAGAGAGAGAGAGAGGAGACGCGAACGATCGAGCGCCGCGAGGATCAAAGTCCTGCGACAGCGGTGCGACGATCGAGCCGCAACGCGCACTCTCTGCGCGTCTACGCTCGACAATAAGACATTACTTGAAATTATTCTATCCTGGACGAGATCCTGGTACACCATGTGCGCATGTATGCGTCGATCACCGCCACGGGTAGTAGCGGACGCAATCACCACCGATCGTCGGCGTCTTTCGTCGAGGATGGAAGTGCCACGGCCGTTTAGTCCGCGGCACCTCTGCCTCGTTTGTAAGAAAATGAAATTTTAATTAACGAAATAGGGAAACGGTCTCTGTGCGAGCGTGTATACAAATGTCCCCACGAATGGAAGTAAACAGAGCACGTAAATAGTAAGAGTAAGAAGAAGTCGTATATAAGGTAAAAAAACACATATAAAGAAGATTAATGCGAGAGGTACACACACGTTTGGACGCGCGTTTTCGAAACACTCGAACGTTAAGGGAAAGATAGAGCGAAAAAGAATTATATATATATACATATATAAGTATCGAGGACGTAGAACGAGGGAGGGTGAGTAAAGCGGAAGAAAGTGAGATTCGCACGCGCAGAGAAGCGACATTTCCTTTTTTTTTATCGCGAGCGAACGCACCGCTACGATCTGCTCCACCGTCGCGTTCTATCCGTTTTCGATGAACACCGGACGATTTCATCTTTCTATTTCCTTCTTATTTCTCTTCATGCGCGTGTCGCGTTCCGAGCATGAGACAGGACAAAAAACGATATATAGCGTTTAGAAATGTTGTATATATTATTAATTAATGATTAATATTAATATTATTATTATTGTATCGGCTCGATAGTTTAATTGATTAATCAATCACATCGTGTTAGTCGGCATAATCGTGGATTCTGTCTTTTTTTTTTCTTGTACAATAGGAAGAACGATTTAATTAATCGCGATCGATCAATCGGTCGATACAGTGTTGGATCGAAACATGGTTGGTTTCGTCTCGTCGCTCGGATCTTATTTCTTTCCCATTTTTCTTTTTTTTTCGTCTTTCCTACCGTCCGAGCGACGACGCTTCCGGAACACGCGCCATGGAAACATTCTATTATTTAAATCGCATCGACGATTGAATTTAGAGCATAATAAATTACAGTAAATAAATCAAGTAAGAAGGAAAGAGATGTGTTTTTATACTGGCGCGTGCACGTGTTCCGTTCCAATGCGTTCTTTCCATGTTCTTTTTTTCTTTAATATTGTTCTTTTTAAGGGTTCTTTTTATGCTTCTCTTCACTTTTCAAACATTTTATTTTTTTGTTTCTGTACCCTTTTCGTTTTACATTCAATTTTTTTTTTATGTGCGAAGAAAGATTTTTTTTTTTTAAATCTGCACGATCGTTTTTACAATTTTCCGTTTGTGCCGATCGAACGACACCCTCGCGGGTCGAACCATTTCTTTTTATACCGGGAACTCTTTCGTTTCCCCCTATTTTACACCGCGAACCTCGATACTGTTTTACACGCGAATTCGACAAGAACGACGCGATCGAATCGACTCGATCAATTGATTGAATATTTTTTTAGACGCCTTTTAAATTTTGCTCGTTCAACCGCAAATACTTTTTACCGATTCTAACGGGAGAACATGCAAAGATATTATTTTACGCGTAAATAGCCGATAACTCGATCGATCGATCGATCGTGGGACCGAGAGGAATGTTGCAAGGAAATTCTTGTCATCTCAGAATCACCGGAAGTGAACGCGACGGCGGCGATCGACCCTCTCGTCGCCGTCGTCGGAGAACGTTCGAGCGAAAAAACTAAGAATTAGCCCGAGGAAAAGAAACTAGGCGATGGGAATGAAAAGGGATGCCGCGAGTGTTTCGGAATATCTTTCGTGAAACTGTCCGCCGCCTGCCTGTGCAAACTACTACGTTGCCTCGACGAGATATGTCTAATTTATTGACGACGCGTTAATTAGCAGGACCTTTAAGCTGCGTGCAAGTGATAGCCGAAAAAGAAACAAAAGAAAAAAAAATGAAAACGATGCCGTGTGCGTGTGTACGAGTGCGTGCGTGTGCATTCAGCGAAGGGCGAGTGTGAAAGAGGCGAGCAAACAAAAGATTGGAGCGCGAATGGTAGTATAGAGAGGAGGGAGAGCCGGAACAAAGAATGCTAGCGCGTCTGGCACCGGGTGGTCTTCGATGGAACATCCGTTCTTCTCGTTCGTACCCGACGAACAGGTGGTGAAAAGGAGCGTGTCCTTTCGCGGTGAAAATTTAACCGCCTGCACCCGTGATATTTAAACGAAACGAGCAAAGAAACGACAACGGTGCCCGATTTTGAAAGGAGAGCGAATCTTCCATCGCGGAGGAACAAAGAAATAGGCGGGAGAACGGCGTGCATCGAGACCACTTCCGGTCCGGCTTGCGAGCGTGTGTTCTTCACACGATGTTCTTTTTCTCTTGTGTTGTTTTTTTTTCCTTTCTTTAAGCCTGGACTATTGCAACGAGCGATCTCACGTCTATTTAAGCATAAGTTTACGAGTTTAGCGTGGTATTGCTGTATAGTGGCGAGTGAACACGAAGAATTTATAAATATGTAATGCCTTAATGTTATATAACGATAATAATGGAAATAGCGTTACTGTATAATTAGTTGTGACGTGTGGGCGGGAGGGGGGGTGGGGTTGGGGTTGGGGGGGGTTTTCGGGAAACGGGGGTGTGAAAACGAGGATCGTTTCCATCGAGAGGGTTACATAGCTCGCGAAGGGAGGTGGTGAAGCGGTGGAGAAAGTGAAAAAAAAATAACGAACGGACGGGCAAACATTGGAGAGGAAGAGGAGGGATACGCGTAACGGACGATGTAAGAAACAAAAATGGGAGTGCAGTACGTGCGGCCGTTTGTCTCCATTCTGTTCGTGATTTGATATTTTTTTATAATTCCGACGACGAGAGAGAACGGAGATTGGAGAGAGGGAGTGAGTATAAATGGAGCGTGTATAGAGAGCGGACTGCTATCTAAAATAGTTCAGGCTAGATGTCGATGTTTGTAGCAGGTAAAGAACAAAAAAAAAAAAAAACACAACACAGCATATTGTAATTAAAATTAAAAGTCATTAATACCGCTCGCTTTCTTATTCGTTTGACGCTCGGTCTTTCCTCCTTACCTTGCATGCAAATTTATTACAACGTTCTCTGTCCGACTCTACGCGGGGCGCTTTAAAAATATCTCAAGAAAACCTTAATAAAACGTTAACGTTCGCGTTGACACTAACCATGAGTAATCGATACGTTTTTTTTAAATCTGCTGATGTTCGTGTTAAAGAGGCGCAATCCTGTCTCGGTGTCTCTAAATAAAATTATTGAGGCTTAAGAATATAACCCAAGGGTTACAGTCTAATTTACGTAAATAGACTTGAGATACGTGAGCACTCTGACTAAAAAAAAAAGGAAAAAGTCCCTCCTGTTCGTTCGCTGAAATGTTTTATTACTACTTTTAATATATGTTTTCAGTCGATTTTAACGAATCACGAGTCTTGCGACGTCCCCGATGCACGACGAGCCTGCGAAGGGACTCGCTCGTCGCAGTCCCTGTAAAGCACTTCGCAGTCTTCGCCACGAATCCCAGCGTCACCCGCGTCCCTCACCAGACGATCCCAGCCAGGAGACGACCTCAGAGATTTCTCCACGCCTCGTCTGAAAGCACGCAAACGAGCTCAACCGAATCCCTTATTCTCCCCCGAGACACATTCGGTGAGCGCTACCGTTCCACGATCGTGACGCCAAGGTGAGAGAAGGAGCCTTTAATATTCGCGCGGCGCGCGAATGGCATTTCGATAAGTAAAAGGAGTGCACGTCCCGAGTCCGCGCGATCCGGATTCCACGTCTGCCGCGCGACGACACTCGGAATATTAAATTTCTATGGCCCGGCACGTCGGGAGGCAATAACGCCGTGGGTGGGACTCACGTTAAGTACTTGGCCAGTATCTTCCCCGTGGCTCCGAGCACCTTCAAGAGCCGTCGATTCTCCAGGCACACGGTCCTCTGTATGCACCGTATCCTGGCGTCTTCCTCGAGAATGTCTTCCTGTTCCGGTGTCTGCGGCCACCGGGGAAAACAGGAAACAGAACTCTAATTACCCTTCCAACTTTCGACTGCCTTCTTCTCTTTATCGGTCGGAGGAACTTTCCGCTTTACGGATACTTTCGCAGTAATTATGTTAAGAGATGAACTTGGAGTAATTATAAAAAATTTATTTGAAAATGTTAGGAACAAATACCGTTATCAATTGCTCGCCAAGAAACTACAAGAAATCGTCAATAAGTTCAAACTCATTCCATATGCCAGACCCTTTAAATCCAGTCCATCGCCAAAAAGATTAAACCCTTACCGCGGAATCGAAACTGTGCACAGCGTACAGCTCCCTCTTCTTCCTAGCCGAGAGAACATCCGTCAGCATCTCTCTTCGCTTCACTGTCGCGATGGTATTCTGAATAACGGCGAACAGTAACAGCAGCCCGATAAAACTGACGAGCACCAGCTGCTTCGAGGACGACCCGACTGGATAGTCGATCGAGTGCGCGACCGGGTAGCCGAAATGCGGATGATCGTAAACGTAAGACGGCACTACGTCGCTTCTATGATGGATGAACATCCTCTGCGGCGCTGAAACGCGTCACACCGTTAACCATCTCCTCCCATTTCTGTATCCTACAGCCTTGACGCGCTTAATCGGCTAAAGGAACACGCGTAACGTTACCAGGGTGAAAATGATTGGCAGGTATCGTTGGGGGTAGCGCGAGGGGCGCTGAAGGGCGAGTCATATCCGGTCGAGGCGCAGATTCCACTCCGTGCAGTGATTCAGCAACGGAACCATTTCCGGGGAACGGAAAGACCGTAGTTTTTGCGTCCTGCCCGGCGATTAAAACTGCGAACGCGCTCAGCGATGGAAGAACTACGATCGTTAAACGCGAGAACATCGTCCTTTTCACTGAAATCAAGGTACTGTGTGAGCGGCAAATGTCAGGTTGCCACCGATGCTTTTACGATACGTTGTCCCTCGCGATCGCGTTTCGACGAGAAGGGGATGAATTATGATACGCGACTGACGGTCGAACGGAGGCATACGGCGATCTTAAGGACGTAAGGACAGCTTCGTGACGTAGCCAATTCGAACGGAGAAGCAGGCGAAAAAAAGTGGTGGCAATTTCGAAAATTACCGCGATCATTCGGCTCGCTGGACTATCGCACGACTTCGCGATGGAAGTCGTGCTTTATCCTCGAATCGGTGCTTTCGGTAATGGTCACGGAATCGGGAGAATCCTTTTTCCATCCTCGCATCTCGCGATGTCATTTTATGCTCGAAAAAATTCTAACCACTAAGCGGTCATTTTTAAGGTGACTTTCCCTTCTCGAACTTGAAGACGAGGAGCAATAATAATTTGTTAATCGTGAGCAGTGTGCTTTTGAAAGAATTGTAACTAATGTCTCGTCGTTATTGGGGATCGTATGACAGAGTGGTAACGGTGTGTGTCTTGCGGTGAATCACTATTATGGCGAAGCCTGTTCAGGACACCGCTTACACACGGCAGCCCTAACAAATCGCCAAGTAATAATCTCGCAGAAGCAAGTGGTATGGTATAATGCGACACGTTGCGTTTACCATTTCAATCAAACAACAAGATTGCCAGCAAAAATCGAGTCCCATATAAGCGACGCTCGCTAACAACTCTTCTCTTCCGTTTTCAAGCGAGAAAAAGCAACTGTGCGCGAAACCACTGCACCCCTACTACCGATGACAACGATTCCTATCACCCGTTGTACTCTAAAGATTCATCCAAAGCTACAAAATCTAACCTAACCACTCTCGCAATTAATCCATCAATTCTCTCGAAATAGAAGCTTCCGCATGACGAGCGACGAGGTACACAAGCATCCGTAACATTTATCCAATCGCAGAGATGAAAGGCAAATTGAAATAGGCGAGGCGCTCCGCGTGTGCACACAGGTGTACAGGCTGCGGGCAAACAAAGGGTTGTTCGATTTCGAGCGCGTAAAAATGAAGAGAAAAGGAAAGAAAGGAATGGAAAAAAGGGAAAGCCGTGTTTGATGTAAATGTTCGAACAACGAGCGGGACCGTGGGGTTGGGCAAATCGGTTGGTTAGGATGGCTGCTGAATCCAAGGGGTTGCTATGGCGATGGGACGGTCGCCGGCGACGGGGAGGAGGTAGAGAGCTGTTGCCTGGAGGGTTCGTCTGTCTGGAGCCCTTCTAAAGGGGATGGTGTTCTTCGTTCTGTCTGTCTGCCCGGTCGTTTTGCAGCGAGTCAGCTGTTTCGCGATGGCTTCCTCGACAGGTTTTTCTACGAGGGCCCAGTTAACCCGTCTTCGATCGATCTTTAAGTTTGTTAACCTTCCCTCGAGAACTGCGGTGGATTTTTCTTGGGAAACACGGGGAAGCGGTTTTAAAGCGTATTTATTTAGCATTTAGATATCGTGGTACAATGTAGTGATTAATTGTTTCATATTTAATTACCTGTCCAACGATCGTGAAGCGTTCTCTAATGAAAAGTATCGCGAAGGAATTTTAATAATAACACGACAAAATAGTCTTGGGCGTATTTAAAATAGTTGTAAGATCGGGTAATGGCGTCTCGAGTATGAACAGTGGAACGAATGGAATGTGAGATACGAGAGTGGAATTTGAAAAGCGCGTATAAAAAATGCAAAAAGGTAGAGTGTAAAAGAAATGGAAGGTAGAATGCGGCAAGATGCGAGAAATGTAAGAAGAAGGATAGCATTTGAAATGAGATGCGAATGGGAAGTGTCACGTACGAAAAGTGGCAAAGTTTCTAATCGCCGATGTTTCTTTATTAAGATCGGTTACATATGTCGCACATTTGTCTTACTATACAGCGTGCGTACGTCTTCAAAAATTCTTCTCAATTTCTCAAGTAGGATAAGTTGACTTTCGAACGAAGAAAGAAGTTCGCGGCTATGCTAACAACTCGTTAAAGTTTGCGGATCCGCGAACACCAGGTCCAACGTAGAACGCATTCCCTTAGGTTTAATAAGAAACTTCTTTTATGTATGTACACCCCGTGGAAACTTTCATGAAGATAATGGACCAATTTGTATTATACTCCTTTGGACTTAACGAAGAAACCTTCCGCTTGTTCACTTCCAAAATTCTTCTTGGATCCGTCCGCTAATTGGCCCCCACGCTAATTCGTCCGTTCCTTTCGAGCGTGCATGCCAACTTCTAAATGTCCGATCCACGGCTAGTTAGCCACGGTAGCCGCTATCACCGTCAATAATTCTCCTCGCGAACTTTCTACCCCAGATGACACGTTTTCCTTAGGTAACGGAGCGTACGATATCCTTGGGACTGCGCTTCTTTGAAAGTGACCCGGGAAAATGGAACGTTTATGTACCCTGTCTTATAAATAGCCGCGCTGCGTTGCATTTTTTTTTTTATAGATCGCGTAAAGATAAAACGTGTTTCGACCAAACGCTCCAAGAAGTTTCCGCTGATAAATTAAAGAGCAACCCTCGCAACACCCTCTAGTTATTAAATATTCTCCTACGCGTGTTTTCCAATATCCGGAGGAGTCCGTTTCTCCCGTCCTTCATTCGTCCTAGAGTCCACGAAAAATAGACGTTCCGGCGTCGCCGTGGAGAACCAAGACGACTCTCTCCGGGCGTTGCCAGTTTATTACGAACAATAAAAGCGGGGGTTGTTTTTTTCTAGAGGTGGTGTACGTGTATCGGGGTCACATCGATAGACACGCCGCGCGAGCGAGCCGCGGTTTCACGCCAACGCGCCGCGGTCGAGAATTATATTTTTAGTAAGCCTTTGCACCGAGCGGACGCCCTACGCTCGGACACCTCGCACCGACGACTCTTTTTTTTTTTTATCACGGTCCAATCGAAACCACTCGGCCTGCAATCAGAGCTTCGTTAGCGACCCTTTTATGCGGCCGCCTCGGCAGCGACGCGGCTAGACGCCTCCGCCGCAACCCCATCCCCGTCAACCTTTGCTTTCCTCTATTTTTACGCACTCCAATTTTTTTTCACAAGCCTTTCCAGGCTATCCCGTGACCCATTTCAACTATTTATGCGTGGCCAGATTTTTCGCTTTCTAGAAACGACGGTAAACAGCGTGGCAAGAAACGCGAGACGGTGCAAACGTGGATAATAGGAGATAAAAGGTTGCGGTTGTAAGAGGATTGTCGAAACGATTCAACAGTCTGTTGTTCGATCAGAATGCTTTGGATCAATCCGAGTTCTATCTATGGAGGAACAATGAAAATAATTACGATTCTCACGACGTTTCCGCTAGTAAATAGAAATTGATTTCCTCCAAGGAGCCGTGGAACAATACAAACGGTCGTAAAAACGGAGCTTAACATTCATTTTTCTTCGTTGCACTCGCCAGGAGCAATTTTATGCTCGTGAAGAGCGCCACGCTCGTTTGTTTCCCGTTCCTTCTTGTTCCATCGCCGCAGAAGTTTTTGGCGCGAGCCAGCCGCGATTCTAAGACCGCAGTTACCGCACCGAATTAATGGATAACTCGTGTTCCTTCTGTTTCCCCAGCGATCCCTGCCCCTCTCTCTTTCGCTCGCAACTAAGTGCTTGTTAAAGTACCACAGAGCGTAAGAAACGCCGGTGTTTTTACTCCCGAAACTACCGCCACGGTCGATGTGTACACCGCTTAATTAATTGGAGGGTTCTTCGTATCGTGTCTGACCCGTGGCAGGCTTTACTACTTGCTGGCACGCAACCAGCCGATGTTTCGTCCTCGAGCGATTACCGTCGAATATTTTGTTGACGAACCGAGAAGGAACGGTCGCGGACCTGTCGTACTTCCACTTATTTTTGCCCTCGTCGGCATAAAATAGCGCTGGGAGAATCCAATTAGGTACGATCGTGCGTTCGGATAATATCGATAGCTCCGGATGATCCACAAGTCCAGAGAAGGGAACGCGACTTGCATTCACGAGTACGATTACACGGTACGATTTACATAATGTTGGTCTGTAGTCGTAAATTACTGAGTATTCAGAGCCAGACAAATTATTATTCGACACGTATTCACATTATTCTCGTAGTCTTAGAAACGCGATGAAATTCGAGTCCAGTAATAACGTGCAAGCAGTGTACACTCTATCGCTTATGAATATCCAGATACTTTCATACATATTGAAACGTCTATAATACCTGTTTGATTAAAAAGCGATCCATAATGTGTCACGAATTAATTTATGTCTACATTCGGACCGATGAACCTAAATAAAATATGATCGTATTATTAGAAGTAAACGAAGTCGTAGAAATCTTTCTAAAAAACGTAGACACGTTTAGATCGATCCGATTAGCTCGTGTCACGAGGTGAGCGATGTTTTTCCCCAGCCTGAAACGACAAACGCGGCGGCGCTCTCATATTAATGGAATACATGTATCCAGAAATCCGGCGCGACCGTAGAAGCCTCGAAGGAACCATTCGGGTCAGGCAGCCTGGGAAATCCTTTAAAGCCGAGAGATCTCGCTGATTCCATTTCCACGGCAGCCTGTTTACCTTCTCCTCGAGACCTGGCGAGCTTTTCTATTTCTTATGCTCGCGCCTTGGGCGATTTCCCTATCACGGATCAAGTGTACTCCGACTTTAACGTGTTTGAATAATCCACTGAAAAATGTTTAATATCGCTTCGAGTAGAACCTCGATAATATCCCGCTAATCTTTCTCAGATATACTTCTACGAATATCGCAGTGGACATCTTCTCGTGTTAATTGAAAACTCTGAGGGAACAAGGTTTGATAACGATTCCTCTTGCAACCGCAACAGCTCGCGTCCTTTCATTTCACTTGTTAAGCAATGGCCGTGCTCGGGAGTCGTCGCGGAACGTGTTTAATAGCTGGAACGACGCGCTCGCTTTAATACCGAGAGGAACTTCCCGAGTGCCTGAATGATGAACGCGTACTACGCTGAGTCAACGGGGCCAGCCTGCATCGCGACGCTCCGAGGGGTTCGAGGAGCGCGTGCATCTTTAACGCGTCGACCAGCTCGGTCCTCGTTTCATGGCTCGGAGTGACTCTGAAATTTCTCACTGGCAGTCTTCGCGACTCTGGAACCTTGTAATAGTTTCGACGCGGTGAACGCGGTCGGTTTTGGCTTGGAGTTCGAAGGAAAAGCGGTCGCCTCTTTGGAATTCTGGCGAAAGTCGAAAGGTTCGCGAGTGAGAGGCTCGCGGACGATTATCGAGAATGATTCGCGAATAGCCGTGAAACGTTTCGAAGTAACCGAAACAGGAATAACCAGTCGAAGGAGCGTTTAAACGCGCCCGAGGGAGATCGATACGCGTCGCTGGCGGCGTGTCCGTGGAACCGTCTTTTAATAAGCGCCGTTTCTTCCCTTCTCGCGCGCATCCTCGGCGACCGGTCAAGAACGCGATGCATTTATCTGAGAGGAGTTCCGTAAACGCCTCATCGATTCCTTGCCAGGACACATCCCTCCCGCGCTGTCTCCTCGTCGCAATCATGGAGGATGCTGGATTTCCCCTGTTCCGTCGTGTCGCTAACTCCGGCCTCGATTGTCGCCTGGTTGTTAAGTGAAACGTTAATTAGCACATTGTAAATCGATCGAACCGGCCCCGTTCATTTCTTCTCTTTCTTTTTTCGCTCCCACCTGAAGTGGGGCTTAATCCGTGCCTTTCTGCTCCCTCGAGCGGTAATTACACCTGCAGCCGTGTTTTCGACCTTATTTCGGTCGATTGTCTCTCGTCCCTTTGTCGATCATCTCGGTCCAACGGGAGAGCGAAGCGATTCAACGTTTGGACGCGATTCGACTATGCCTTACATTGATAACGTTCGGTGGTTAGTCGCGATACGATTCCAAGAAGCTCGACGTTCATCCTGGAAGCTCGTTAATTAAAGTGCTATTAACCAGAGGCTCGAAATTACCAGGAACTACAAAGGGTTCCTGTGAATTGGGAAAATTGTGTTTCGTCCCAAGAATTTAATTCCAGCAGCTTTTTACGAACAGACGTACGTGGAACGCAATTTGCGCGCGATCGAAAATTTCCTACGTTCAGACACTTAACAGGACGTGAACGTTAGATAAAGCTGGATAAAGACACGGACTTTGTGTACATTTGACCCGTATCTACCGTTTCACCGTACAGTGTAGTCTTCGAGCATAGAATAACGCTGATATTGTGCTCGTGTCTACGATTCTTGGAACAGCCGAGTTCCTCTATTTCCATGCAAACTAAGTAGTTGGCTGAATTATCACGCGGACGTGAACTGTCGTTACTCTAGAAATATCTATTGCGTTTGACACTCGACGACTGAACAATGAGAGGTGCACCTGATCCGCGCAAATACCGTTCGAATCGAGCACGACATGTAAAACATGTACAGTTTCACTACCTTGTGCAATCTACGTGCAATCAGCGAGCAACGATGGCGGTTCTACTGACTAAGACAACGCGATCACCATTATTCATCGCTGTACGATAAGCACGATTTTCTTCATCGGAACGATTCCATTCAGAAATGACAGAACTACGTAGCGAGTAACCGAAGAAAACCATGCGTGACAGCTTTGCGAGTATAAAGGATCAAGTGAGTCGTTTGTATACGTTTACTTATATACGTGGCTTCTGGAAACCTGAAGAACTTTCTCGAACGCTTCGTGGATCGTATTAATGGCCACGCTGATCGTAAATACACGTTAACTAATAGACCGCGGATTTGCATGCAAATTTACATATTTATAAACACAACAGAAGAAGAGGAACGTAAACAGAGATTTGTTTCAACCCCCTGAACACCGTAACGCGTAGCTGCTTAATTAGATTCTGGACGTTCCATATAATTCTGCATCCGATTTGCATCCCGTAATTTATCGCATATTTAAATCATCCATAAATACAGGAAAATCCACGGTCTACCGACGAATTGAATAGAGAAACGAATGCCTCGCTCGTGCTCCGCAGCATCCACCCACGAGCAGCCCCCGACATCGACCAGTACAGCGCGTCTAACCTACTTCTAAGACGTTAATCCGTCCAGGAGCAAAATACACACTCGAAACCCCGCGAAGGAGCGGCGAAAACGAGTGGCTCGAGAGGCGAGGCATAAAATTGGCCCGCGAGTCGAAAACCGCATAGCGTAAAGCAACCCCTACCCCGTCAGCGGGGTGTCCTCCGTTCGCGGAGGTAGAATCTCGACCTACGTTCAGGTCTCGCGGTCGCTTCCGGCCAAACATTCGCGCGAGGGCTGACGGAGCGGAGCGGTGGAGGTCACAGGGGGTTATCCGTAAATTCGACGGTGACTCGCGGGCGTCGCGGCGTCGACGAGGGTTGCGAGAAAAGTTTGGGCGTATGCGGCGTGGCTAGTACGTCTCTCTCTCTCTCTCTTTCACCCCCGGTTTCACCTTCGACGCGCTCTCTTCACCCTACTCTCGAAGAGTCGCCAGTTCTCTCGGTGTGTTCGCTCGCTCCTTCTTCAACGTCGCCAGGACGGAAATCGCGCCCTCTTTCCACCCCCGTGTAATCGACGTAGCGCGTTTATCGAACGAGTGCGCGCGCACCGATAACGGGTACGGGGCGTGCTAGGCGTCGATTGGTCGCGGCACCGCTGCCAGTGGACGGACGTACGAACGAATGAACGAACCGGAGAGAACGGAACGGCGACGAGCGACGACGTCGACTGGGGACGAGAACGAGGACGGCGACGGTGACGTCGGCGAACACCGGAAAACGGCAGACACGAACCGGAGCCCGTCGCGCCACTGTTTCCGACTAGCTCTGTCAATACACGCACGCAGCCCCTCGCGCGTTGTCAACAGTGCGACAGCACCGTGACGCGAGCGTGTGTGCTATACGTCGAAAGTGTCCCGAACTCCGAGTCCCCGTTCGAGGAGCGCGCGACTCGCGCGGTTCGACGTTCCGCGAGGATAAAACTGAAAAATTAACAGAGGCAAGGATTTCGTATCAGTGAGTTTTTTTGTTCCCGGTGACCGTAGCCGAGCAGCAAGCCAGAGTAAACAAAAGGGACGTCTCGATGCTCGGAGGGTGAACGCGGGGGTAGAGGAGTGAACGTTCGAGGAGTGATCGTTTGTTGTCGGCTGGTATCGGGCTGGCATCAGGCTAGGTGTAGATCCGTCGAATCCGGATCTACACGGAAGGGACCGCGTGGAAGAAACGAGAGGGAAGTGGTGTAGGCGAGTGCGGCGAGAGTGCGTCGAGCGTGCTGGTGCGCGCAGAGGGCACGCAGAGTTCGTAGGTAGATTCGCGAGAGGGCCAAGTTACCGTGGCAGGGCGGATGCGTCCCTTCGCAGAGCAGAGGAAGGGTGAGGAAGGATAACAGATCCGGCGTGGTAATTCGGTGACCGACGATCCCGTATTTTCGTTCACCCGATTGATCCTCCCTCCGAGAGGCGGAGGGCGGGCGAGGCATCGATCGTTCGCCATTTTGCACGTCGACCGACATCTTCTCCGCTCGCCGACGACATTTTCCCTCGTGAGAGCCAGCCCGAGGAGGGAAGTTTCCGCGTGCGGACCGTCGAACGATTCGGCCGAGGGAAGAGTGTGCGCCGAATGTAGAGTATTTTTTGGTGAACTTGTCGGACTATCGATCGCGTTTACCCGTATTACGTATGAGAGTCTCTCGTGGGGCAGAGGGTGCGCGATCGCGTCAACGCTAGGTGACGGGAGAGAAGAAGGGAATAAGGAGGCGGAGGAGGAGAAGAATAAGAAGAAGAAGAAGAGGACGAAGAAGAGGGTACGGTACCGGAGCCGAGAAGATAGCTGAAAGGGAGACCAGGTAACGGGGGAGAGAGACAGGGTCGTTCAGGTAGCAGGTAGAAGTCAGCAGGCTGGGAGGTCGGCTGAGCGAGGTGGTGGGTCCCGTCGTGGAGGAGGCCATCGAGCCAGGGGATGCGACCCCGCTGACGGGACCCTCGAGGGAGTCCTCGGTTCCTCGAGTACCCCCACCGCCGCCGCACCGCGTTTCCACTCTGAGACCACCGAGACCGCGGCCCACTACGTCCCAGCAAACACAGGACTCGGGTCAGCAGGGCCAGGAGGTGAACGGGGACGCCCACAACCCGGGCCACCGGGCCCAGAATCCCGGCCAGCAGACGCAGAATCCGGAGGCCGCGTCCCAGAACCCGGAACGCGAACAGAATCCGGGTCGTTCGACCCAGAATCCTGCACCACAGCTCCAGAAGGCAGGCCAACAGAGTCAGAACCCGGGTCACCAGTTTCAGAACCCCGGCCACCACAGTCAGAATCCGGGCCACTCGTCGACGAACCCGGGTCATCCGACCCAAAATCCAGGGCCTGAACGGGCCCAGAACGCGAGTCGACAGGCTCAGAATCCCGTTCATCAGGGGACGCAGACTCAACCATCGTCGTTGCAACAGCAGCCACAGGTACCGCCTCCGCAACCTCAACCTCAACCTCAACCTCAACAACAACAACAACAACCAGCAGAGACACGATCCAGCAGCATGGGTACCGTGTTGTCGCTGAGTCCGCGTGACAGACGCGGTTCCGTGTATCCGCCAGCGGGGCACCAGCACCCCGCTGACTTCACGCTCAACAATTTCAATTACGAGCAGTTGAACAACGCGAAGAACCGGGAGAACAAGAGCGGCGTCGCTACGGTGGCGCCGGCGCCGCCCACGAACCATCCGCCTACGAACAATAACTCGTTGCAAAACAACAACATCAATCTAAATAACAACGACAACGCGCGGATCATATCCGAGAAGAACGCGCTCGAGAAGAACCTGAAGAAGCACTCGTTGTTCATTAACGCGCTGACGTGGAAACGGTTCAGCACGTCGAACAACAACAAGAAGAAGCTCGACAACAAGAACAAGAACATCGGCTTCAGGCAACCGCTCGATAACATACCCATCGTCGACAAGAACAAGAACATACAAACACCTCAGGTGAGTCAGGTTGATGCTTAATCCCGTGTTTTCCTCTACTTAACCGCACAACTTACTCATCAAATATCGAAAGCGTTGCTCTATAGTTCGCGATAGTCTACGTGGCGATCGTTGCAAACGATGCCCCATTTTCGTGACAATGTCCGCGAAGCAGCCTGGAACTCGTACAAAGAACGTCGAAGGTGCTTTGACCCCAGACACGATCGAAAGCATATCGCTCGTCTCGTAGTTTCCCTTCCGCTGTTTTTTTTTTTTTTACGAGCACACGCGTATTCTCCTCCCTCGCGAGGAACTCCTCGAAAGAAGCTCTGCTATTCAGGGGCGCGTTCGTCGCCCCAACCCGCCGGAAACTCTGCTCTAAAGCGGCCGCCTGAATTTCACCCCCGCCTCGGCGGGTAATTATTTATCGTTCGACGCGGTAAGAATCCCGGTTCCCCTACGCGAAGCGATGATAAATTCAGTCGGCTGCGAGGTTCCTTCCAGAGGGTTAATGTTTTATTCCGTCGAAGCAGACGAAACCGCCGGCGTCGAACAACAATCACACCGCGCACAACCCGACGTGCGAGAAGCTCGTGCAGAAGCCTCTACCCCCGAAGCCAAGGAAAACTGTGATCCAAGCCTCGACCTCGGAATTGCTCAAGTGCCTCGGCGTCTTCCTCCACAGGAAATGCACCCGTTTAAGAGACTTCCAGGCTGGCGACGCAGTCATGTGGCTGAGGACCGTCGACAGGAGTTTGCTGCTTCAAGGCTGGCAAGTGAGTAACATCCATCGACTAATCAATCGCAAATTGATCCGCTACCGTTAAAACTGTGTCTATCCTACGAAATTCCATTCTTAACGCGTTCCTTCTTCTTCGATACGTGAGATCGATCGGAGTTCGGAAGCTCGCGGTGCGGTCACGTTCGATAACAGGTCAACCAATTAACGATAACGCGGCAATTAATATTTATCCGGGGCACGGGGCGGTCTGGCTGGAATCTGATTAAAGCCCGTCGTCGAAGTGTCGCGATAATGAGTTAATTAAACCAGACACCGAGCGATTCATCGTTAACGATCGAATTACCATCGCTATTAGCCTCTTGACGGAGAGGTGCGAACAGGTGAAACGGAAACTCGATAAGCCTCGAAAACAAACTTTCGTCTCGACACGGAAGATATTTGCCTGCCGGCTCAGCCGAATCGTCATCGATATCCGTTCGTGTCGATGCGTATTGGAGAGAAGGGGAGACGCCACTTAGCCGGAAACGAGATCTGCCACGCGTCGCGGAACACCGAGAGAGCACCCTCGACTCCTTTCCTATCGAACACCGCCCTCCACTGCGGGCCATGTGTACGCGGTGACCCGCGGGAATTCGTCGCTGCGTAATGAGAGTCACCCAGGAATATTACTAACGCCACTCGCAATATGCCACGGGAGGGAATCAAGCATTTCACGGTACGACGTTTTCCCTTTAGACACATCCATATGGTCTATACCCGCCAGTGCGACGAACCGTTCGTTGCACGCGCGTTTGCATAGAGCGGAGGAGCATCGGATCGATCAACCGACTGCTCGTGGTTTCCTTTCGAATTCGTTTCGATTTCACCTCGACTCAGTCCATATTTGTGCTAACACGACGTGATTACGATTCATGGTCCACTCTGTGGCGGCCTGGTTTTCCTCTTCCCTATCCTTTCTTTTTCGTTTACGTTACGAGATTTTCAGGTATCGCTCGGTTCGAATTCAATTTTCCACGACGACGTCTCTCGCGTACTTTTCTATTCGAGCGTTCCGAGTATCCTGTATAGAAAAGCGAGCCCGTGTCCTTCGAGGACAAAGTTGGTGTTCTCGTGTCAGTCGAACGTATGTACCATTATCGCGTGTCGCTCGAGACACCGTGAATAGGTGGAAACTCCATTCTCGATGTATTGTTGTTGAAAGTCGATCGACGCGCAAGACGTTCCCAGGCGCGAGGAATAACGATTCTTTTGTCAGCAGCACAAGGTTTCTGCGCGGAGAATGGGTCGCGCGGATTTCGCGAAACGGGAGCCTGTGATTCCGGCTGATTTTTACGCGACATACGCGAAGAAAATAAGGCGGAAAGTGGCGAGAGTAACAGTGAATATCGAATTGGGTCAAGTACTGGCGTACAATTAATGCAGCCTTGAATCCAAGAACCGCTGCGGATTTATCGGCTATACGTTTCCACCCTCGCGACCGACACGAACGTTCTCCAGTGTCCGCCATGTTCCCAAGATGGGTTGCGTTTGTTAGTCACGCGGGCAATCGTTAGTTCTCGTGCGACTTATCGTGTCGAATGTCCGATTCCTTCTACTGTCCGTTTTCTCGCGTGGCCACGGAGGTCGTTATCGATTATCCAGTTCACGGACTATCACGCGGCGTTGCGCTGGATTTCGTGGAAAACCGACATCGTTACACCCACGAAAACGATGTTTACCCACCGTGGCAAGTGGCTTCGCCTCCGTCACGAGTGACGTTCGCGCCTCGGCTATATTGGATACGGTTTTATCGCGATCACGTGAATCGACGGGGTAATTTCCACTAATTACGCGGTTATATACGCGCAAGATATTTCTAGTTCTTTTCCTCCATCGACCGTCCTCGTTAATTTGTTCTTGGCTTGACAGGCATGCCTTGTCACGTTAATTCTTGCTTTTCAAGGCGTCAGAATTTTTCTAATCTCTTTGCGATTACACACGGCAAATCCAGCTGAAGGGTGTTGCTTATCTCCTCGCTCAAAAAATCGTCCGCTAACGAACCTGTCTCAAAGGTTCAGTCAAGATTACACCGTCTGGGCGATCTTCTGATTCATTTATCGCTGCCGATTGAGCGTCAAGGATGAAGGAGTTGGGGTGGTCGAAGAATAGGCTGAATCGTCTAAACTTGGCCTCCGTATATTCGAGTATAACTGCTGCGACGATTCGATCGGTATATTTATACGCGTGTATCTTCGACGTTAAGCCTGTTCCCAGCGTTCGATCATAATGCGACACTTCTGACGCCGCGCGTCTCGCTTCGAATTATTAATATCGACCATCGAGCTGATCCCTGAATCGTCGCGCGTATAACGATCCTGGATCGTAGCGCGAAACGTTGATAAATCGCGCAATGCATCCAGTGATTTGCAGTTTTCAACGAATCGATGGAGATGACAAGAGAAATTGATGGGAGGATTGTATGACGGAATTGCGTGACTGGAACTATTATGAATGCATGTGGAAAGAAACTCTCTTTTGCGCTTTCCACGTAAAACTGTTCGTAATACGTTCGATAACTCTTTCATCTATCTTTGCGCGAATATTTCATGTCGATGAAAGTAAAAAGTATAGAGCCTGGGATAAGAAATTTATTTAAACCCTCTATACTTTCCATACATAAATCGAATTTAATTGAAACGGTACAAGGCACGGTTGGAATACCGGAGACACTGCGTGTTATTATATTACGATCTCGATCTCATCGTCTGCAAGATCCAACATGAACATCAGATGAATTTCATTTTCGTACGATAAAATCAACAGAGCTGTATCAACATGTTCTCGTCTGATTTTCACGTGCGTAAACGTGTCTGAATGACTCTACGTAAACGTCACGCTGGCGTCATGATATTCCACGATAATCGACGCTCGCGAGCACTGGTAAGGGTGTACACGCGTACGTCGACTCGTAGTAAAGGGGTGGTGTCTCCGTTCACGTGCGTGTGTTTACTCGGCTGGACAAGTGTACCTCGTACATGGGAATGCGCGTGTACAGAGTCGCGGGTTTCGCTGTTGCAGTGCCTATTTAGCGATCGCAACCGATGCTACCCTGTACTTCAACCCCAAACCCCACACTCGAACCTCAAGCGCTGATCCGCACCCTGGTACACCTATAGCTCGAGTATCCGGGGTCGATTCGATTCCCTGACCGTTTCTCGTTTGACACGACGAACGACCCTACGTGACATCGCGCGACTATAAAATCCGTCGCGATTATCGGCTGTAGTATTTTTAGCGCGCCACGGTCCACCATTGCGTTATCATCCACCCGTTCCGCGTTACCTACTTTCCACCACCGGGCTGTCCAATAATAAACCGACTAAAATCCTTTTATAGCTAGGCTCGACGCTTCACCCATTCCCTAGTTCACCCTCCATGCGGCACTAATTCGCAAACCTGCGCCAACCTGCGCGCGTGATTATTTTTTTCACTCGGAAATTGGAACGCCGCGCGGGGTTAATTATAAAAAAAGGGAAAAATGGTCGCAGAGATCGATAGAAGGGGTCCTAGATCGGAGGGTGGACGAGCCCATACGCAAAGTGTGTACAGCAATGTGCAGCGTCGAGGGAACCATGCAGGGGCGACAGGGGTCGAGGGTCACGTGCGTGGGACCACAGCCGGGGACGTTCACCCCTCGATTTTAATTGCGAAGGGGAGACGACCTCTTCCGTGAACCCCCGAGCTCCTTACTCGCGAAAGGAGAAGCTTTCTTGTTAGGGACATGGGGTTGCTTAAAAAAAATTGCAGCTTTCGACGCGCGTTTCTAGCTATATGGGTTTATCGTGGTGATTGCGATACTCACCCTAACGCGAGAAAGTAGGATGTTTTGGGGAAGCGAACGTGGCTGAGGGAGCTTATGGATTCGAGTTTGGAGAGATATTTTCTTGATGACACTCGAGGACTCTGGTAGTATTGAACTATCTGTAGATTTTCTTCTGTTTTTATTGTAAGAATCTCGTTTACTTTGACTGTTTGGGATATATTTCTAATAACTTCGATGGTTATACTTCTTCGAAATAGGAATTTCACTTCGAGCAGAGGTTTTCAGTTAGCGCAACCATAGAACGATGTTCCGCGTAAGCTTATTTCCGAATGTACCACCGTTCGTGGCTACATCACATTATCGAAAATCCCTGGTGTTACGTAAAAGTTGCCTCCATCGATTCCCCGCGGCGGAACCGAATCGCTACTATTATTAAATATCGGACGAAACAGTTTTTAACCGCGCCCCTCGGGTCAGCCGAACGGTTTTCGTCTACAAAATCTGATCGCCCCCAAAAAGAATGTCTCTATTTATAACTGAAACAGTCTCAAGTGGACGAGCCCGTCGCACACTGGAGGGCGATAAAAGAATGCGGAAAATGCAATTTTCCGGGAATAATTTGAAACTCGTCGCAAACGTTAGCCTTGCCCGGAAAGTTTCGAAGTTGGCCATTTCACGCGGACGATCGCCGCATAATTGCTCGCGATTCGTGGTGACTTTGACGCAAGTAGGGCAATCAGATGCCCTGAATAATTTTCCGCCCCTTCGTCCTACAGATGCCATTTAATTCAGCGCTAAGTGACGCGCATAATAACGACGGCCATCGAAGCGACGACCGTAATAACCGAATGCACCCTCGGATATCGCTTTCCGCCGTACCAAAGCGAAAGAACATAAAAAAAAACACCGTCCTCTATTCGATACATTCATTTTCTTTCGTCTCGATGTTTCCACACGCAGAACCGCGAATCGATCGCGCATGTGCTCGAATCTAATCAGTCAAGGGTGACACACGCAGCTCGGCCTAGAAACACACTCTCGCCGAGGGCGTCGGCGGAGATTTCGCTCGCCTCGTGCGCGCCTCGATTGGAATTCGATGTCTTCGTAATGGAACGATCAACGCAAGAGAATAAAGAAAATGGCAATCTCCTTTTCGCTTCGCTGCGAACACGCCCACAGAAATTCTGTTTAATGGAACGTACCCGTTCGAGATGATTATATAAAATTAACGACAGTGACACTGGCGACTGGCGAATTTACATACTAAGGTTACGGGCAAGAATATCCTATCATTTGGAATTATGTAATCCAGTTTGTTCTATCTGCCACAACAGCGTTTCCACTTGGAATCGCTTAATCTGATTTCTCCGATAACATTGCCATGCTCCGAGCTCCAGTCCTCGGGTACGCTCGCGCGCCGTTGCGAAAGGAAAGAAAGAATCCCTGTATCGATCGTGCGATGTTGATTTAATATCAATCCACTTTCCTCCGACAAGTTCATCGGTTGGGAAAAATCCACGGCACGGGTGGCGAATTTCTCGCGCTGCGACCCATCAAGAGCAACACGTAGACCGTTTAAACTTGGAGCTTTAATCCACTTCGTCTAGACGGTAAATAGAAGAAGCTTGAACGTCATTGCCGGGAATCTCGTTAGAGGGAAACCATATACCGATAGAATCGTTTTCCGTGTCCGCAACGTGGCTCGTGCGGTGGCGAAGGGAAAGCGCGCGTGTAACATATGCTGTCTCGTTGTCGACAGGAAGCCAAACCAAAGTCGAATTCGAATTCCAGGGAATCGGCATTACATTTGGTATCACGTCACGTAGATCGTTCCTTGATTAGGCTTCGATTTGTAGCGCGTACGCGATCTCAACGCGTGTGCACTTCAACTTTCAAGAATTGAAATGAAGAATAGTAAAATCTTTTATTTCAAGTTATATATATATAAATAATGCTCGATGATGTAAAGAGCGTCGATTCAATTAGGCGCGTGGGAGTGGCCCCTCGGACATCGCAGAGCGTCAAAGAGACACTTTGACGGGACCCGTTGCGACCGCACCGTTGATCGAAGGTAAAAGCGTGTACTCGCGCCTCGATTCCGGTTGGTCGTCGTCTCGAAAATTCAATTAGAACCATCGAATCTTCGATAAGCTGATGAAAAACGCGGCTGCGGAGGTCCGCGTAGGGGTGCAGGCCGCTCACCCCTGGGCGAATATCGACCCGCCACGAATATACCAGGCCGAGCCGCGCTCTATCGGCTCCGAGTGTCGTCGGTTTTTCACCCTCGAAGGCTTTGCCGCAGCCGCGTTACACGCGGCCAGGTGTACGCTCTGTGAGCCGACCAAGACACGTGGAAATTCCACTGGACGTGTATCCAGCCGGATGCCTCAATGAGGACTTTGCTTTAAAAATAAATCTTCGCCTCCTTTGCCGTGCCATACTTTTCTCCACCCCGTGGTGGTCGCGCGCCGATTAATATCGAAAGCTATTATCTGTCCTGGAAAACAGAAATAGCCGATCTAATAATAATCCGGAGCCTGATATTTTGTAACTTAGTTCGAGCAACAGCCCTCTTCTACTTCCTTTCGGATGTTTGCGATGCAGACACCCTTCTCCCCCTTAGCCAACTATCGATCCACTCCTTTCGTTCCTTTCTGCGAACCGCTTCTCCACGAAGACTCTGCGTTCCTTCCATCTCTCGCATCGATTTGTCTCTTATTGCGAAACAAGCCGTGATATCATTAACGCGAACGCGGAGGACTCGTCGTCGTCGTTTCCTGGATCCACCTGTTACGACTCGAGCAAAAGCTATGCGTCCCTTCTAACGCGAACTTCCGCTCCGTTGATTCTGCACGGGTGAAAGAGAAACTCGACGGCGCCGACTTTTCATCACCGTGACTCGGTGCATCCAGAGTGTTCGTCGTCTCTGAGTGCTCCGGGTGACGCGTCGAACCGTGCTGGGAACGCTTTGCGCGGCGCAACGCGCGCGTCAAATGCGCTTAACGGGGGTGGCGATGGCGGCGATGGTACAACGACCATCGCAACGACAACCGCGATGGCAAAATCTTCGTCGAGAGGAAACGCATCGTAACGGGAGCATCGATCCTGCTGGGTCATCGCGAGGCCTCACCGTCGCTCGCGCCCCGTCCACGTGTGCGAGGAACCACCACCCAGCGTGGACGTCGACGAGGCTCCCCGCGAGATCGGAAAATTCGCCCCGCCTGTGATCACCCGCGTACGTTTTAATTATCGCGAGGCATTCGTTATAATTGGAGGACGAATCGGAGGGTGAGGCGAGAGATCGCTCGAGGGATCAAAGGCTCAAAGCGTCGCTGGATATGAAATCGAGCACGGGGATGTGTGCGTGTAGATCAAAAGCGCGTGGTGCGGTCTGGAGTCTATTAATTTTGAAAAAACTTGGCCACGTCCGATGCACGTACACGAGGTAGCTCGCTTTGAGCGTTTTAACGTACTGATTACGATGACGGCGCTCGCTGTATACGTAATTCAACTTTGCTTCATCCTTCCTGTAATCCTGACGCCCTGTACCTGTGGGCGTGCGAATAACATTCACGTCGGACCTGTCGATGAAATGTTAATCGGACACGATTCATTCGCAATTGTTCGCCAGGGCAGATGGGCGTGCCTTTGCGCACGTGCGAATTAAGATAATGCACTTAGCGCGACGGGTGCAGCGGCGCTTTTATGCGCGTATTAAATCCGACGAATTGAGAAGTACCAGGATCGGTGTACTCGACGAGCCAATGCACTTTGCCCGGTGTCTTCGTCGAGACTAGATCGAGCTGACGTCGCGTCCTAATTCGCTAACGACTCGAAGGACTCGGTTTCTGGAGCAAGGAGAACAGGTCGGGTTCGGTAAAGGACAGCTGCCAGAAGTAGATGGTCGCTGCTGCGATCGTCAATATTTACCAGGCTGAAAACTGAAATAGACTACGTGGGTCGCGATACTTGGAATTGATATTATCAGACACGCTGTTTGAACGAGTCCCCTGTCTAAAAGAAATACGGAAAGAGAGAACGCGTTTCCTTTTCACCGCGATAAGCGAATTCGAGAGCGCAGCGGGAGGACCTTCCCCCGTGACCGCAATGAAAGGAAGACCTGTCGCAATCGAAGTATCGACCGCGAGCGGCGCCGAGTGCGACAATGCCCGATTGCAATTTCGCAACCGTCGCACGTAACGCGACACCGCGCGTGAATCATCCCTTTCTGTCGCGCGACGAGTATCGTCTACGCGGTGTCAGCCGAGAAGAAGCACTTCGCGTCGCCAGAACGCACGGAGCCCACGCTCGCGAGACAATGATACGCCCTTCGCGGCGGAGACGCATCGAATGTCTCTTCGACCCTCTCGCGCGCGCACGAACTCGATTTCACTTCGCTATTACTCGTCGAGGCAAGCATTTTCTAGCTCTCCAGAGCACGCTATTAACGGAAGACCGTTTCCCAACAGGATGTCGCGTTCATCAATCCCGCCAACGTTGTGTTCGTTTATATGCTGGTAAGGGAGTTGGTCGACGGGGACGAGGCCTCCGAGAGGGAGCTCCAGGCGACGGTGTTGACGTGTCTGTACTTGAGCTACAGCTACATGGGGAACGAGATCAGCTACCCGTTGAAACCGTTCCTCGTCGAGGACAGCAAAGACAAGTTCTGGGACAGGTGTCTGCTGATCGTTAATCGACTGAGCTCCGAGATGCTGCGGATCAACAGCGAGCCTGGATTCTTCACGGAGATCTTCACTGAACTGAAGGTTCGTTGGAATAAATACATGTCTACACGATTATTAACCTCGACTTCTTAATCCTATCAGTTTCTTCGACTCTCTAGACCTTTAAAAACGCATGTCTCCCGTCGAACGATTGAACTAATCCCTTCGATTATAAAAAATTCGTTAGTTTAGCTAAAACGAAACGATTAAACAGGCCTGCGGAGCGAGCGATCGAGGTAGTCTGCCTGGTACCGGCCTCGAGCGGAGCCTCGTCGTCTCCGGAGTCGCGGTACCCACCAAGGCGGCTTGACGGAGCTACACACACCTGCTGGTGCGCATCGACAGGCACAGCTACGACGTCACGACGCTCTGACGACGGCCGTCGCGACGACGAGGAGCTGCCCCCGCAGCTTGACCCCTCCGCATCGACCTCGACCTCGACGTTGCATCGACAACCTCATCAGCATCATCATCACCATAGAGCTAGCCGCGACGATGGGGAGCCGAGCGGGCGGTGCCCGTCCTGCGGGCAGAGGCGCCGCGAGGAGATCTACTTCACGATCGAGGACCTGGACGCCATCGAGCCGGCGCCGCTCGAGTCCCAGAGAACGCCCACCACGCAGAGGACCTGCAGCTGCGACGCGAGCGGCCCGGTAGTTAGCCGCGATCGTGCGGACCTTCGCAAGCATCGCAGCACCGACACCAGATGGGCGGACAGCAGCTTCCCCTCGCCGGACGACGCGATCTGGGACCTGAAGAAGCGCGCCAGCGAGGGGACCGAGTTCCGTTGGGAGCTGCACACGTCCAGCACCGACTTGGACCTGGCGAAGAAGACGAAATGCAGCTGCCACAGTCTGACGCCCGACGACAAGAAGTCAGCGCACGACGTCCATCGGGGCGACCTCAGGAAACACCACAGCGCGGAGACGGACAAATGGTCCATCAAGCCGGACTACTTGAAAACGCCGATGCACGATCTGAGGAAGCACAGCAGCGACGACACCAGGATGGCCAGGGAGGCCAGGTGGCTCCAGGTGCCGGAGGTGTTGCCCAACCCGAAACCAAGGTGCACCTGTCCGAAATCGAAGATCCTGACGCCGTCGCCGCCGGCGGAGGTCACGATCAAGCGTTCCCCGGAACCGGAGAAGCCCGCCCCAAGGTCGCAGGAGCCGGAGAAGAAGCTGTACTATTCCACGTCGCTGACCGTGGAGCGAAAGGAGGAACCACCGCCGCCGCAACCGCAGCCGCAGCCGCTGCCGCCGACGTCGGTGCAGCCGGTGATGCAGGAGAAGCCGGAACTGAAGAAGCTCGCCAGCGAGGACACAAGGCTAGTGAAGACCGAGAGGGTCAGGGAGAGACCAAAGCTGGAACGGTCCCACGCGAGGGTCGACAGTCAATGGTCGAAGAAATGGGGCGCCAAGGAGAAGGTGACCAGCCCTGACGAGGGTAAAAAGCCGCGGCCAAAGTGGGCGATGAGACCGCACTTCTCTCTGCCCGTCGAGAAGAAGGACTCGAAGTGGCGCAGTCAGGAGTCCACGGAGGGGTTCAAGAGCAAGAGTCTGAAGGAGCGGCCCAAGTACAGTATACGAAGGAGCATGTCGCCGGAACCGGATCCTCGCCAGATATCCAAGCTGGACAACAGGATCGTTCGCAGGTTGATATCTCCGGAAATCAGCATCGCGGACGCCAAGTGGCAGCTTTACGAGGATGCTTCTCCTTTGCCGACGATCGGAATGAAGAAGCGGGAATTGAAGCATATCAGCGAGATCAAGTGGACCCCGTACGACGGTTCGCCGACGGAAGGCATGGGGGGTAGTTTCGCGGTGCAGGAGCCAGAGGAGCCGAAGTCCTGGTCGCCGTTCCACAACGTGACGCCTACTCACCATCCACCGCCGGCGGCGACGCCGTGCACCAAGAGCGACGACGAGGACTTCCGCTGGCGAATATTGAACCAGGTGTCCGCGTTCCCGATCTATCAGGGCGGGTGGAAGGACGAATCGCCGGAGAGGACGCCGCCCAAGAAGGTACAGTCGCCGGTGGACTTATCTCCGCCCATTTGGTCGCCCCTGGTGCCCGCGACGCCCGTCAAGAGGCAACGGTCCCAACAGCAACAGTACTCCCCGCAGCCGGTTCAGAGGAAGAGCATCGTGAAGGGTCGCGGTCTGTCGAAGAAGAAAGCCTCGAGGGCGAGGTCGGAGAGCGGTTACGAGGGCGACGATAGATTAATACCGCCGACCGTGATCGTTCGCGCGGCCAGCGAGGAGCCGAAGGGGCGTCAGAGGCCGCAGTTGATGAGATCCAAGGCTTTGCTCGAGGTACCCGTCACGATGGGGATCACGAAGAGATCGTTAAGCGAGGAGGTGCCCCGTATGCGAGCTCGTGAACGGGCACGTGCGCCTCATAGAGCGCGCAGCGAGGAGTCGGCTAAGTACGGGGACCCGTGGTTCGCTCAGGACAACGGCTTGGCAGCTGAGACGACCGAGTTGCGGGAGTACGTGACCACGGTCTGAGCGGGAACGATAGAAAATGGTTTACGGTACTCGAAACAATCGAAGCGAAGGTATTTCGTTGATTTATTTCGCCGCCCTCTCGTTCTTCGTTCCGAAGAGATGGAAGAGGATTCGCTCCGATAGTTAGCTCGCTTAGGTGTTTTTGTAACGACGCGGAGACGAGGCATGGCGTACGATCACGAAAGAGGATATTCCGTGCTCGTCTCAGAGCTGTTCGCTTTTTTTTCAATTGCTGCTGTTGCCGCTATTACCGCTGCCGTTGCTGCTGCCGCCTGTTGCCGCTGCTGCATTGCATATACACCCATCGAGACGCGTGACAGACAAGTGGCCCTGCGAATCGTGAGAGACGCAGGGTCGCGCCATCGAAGGGAGGCTGGGACAAAAGGACACGCCGGGGCATTTCCACATCGTTGGCCTACGAAACGAAGACCAGTGGTCGAAGAGTCTCAACGATTCTTCTTGTAAAAAAAGAAAAATGACAAAAAAAAAATAAATAAAAGAAGAGGAGGATGAGCTGAGAGAGGAAAGGCACGCATAAATCGAGGCGAGAGGTCATGGACCGGTGACGCGCCGAGTTCACGTAGAGTAAGGAGAAGATATACTCCGCGGGCAACCCTCTCTGCGAGAGAGCCCTTGTAACAAAACAAACAAAAAAAGAAAAAAAAAACGAGGAAACAATTTTCGGCTCAACGACACTGAACTTGTTCAGCAACACTGAGCACCGAAGAGTACAGCTCGGACGAGGCGACGGTTCACGTAGCGTGTTTAATCGATACTGATAGTCGATAATCGTAAACAATCGAACATAAATATTGGATTAAGAGGTACATCCGATTATTATACGAGCTTAGATCTTTAAGCGTAGCTGATATAAATATCGAATAGAGGAGACGAATAAAAAAAAAAACAGAAGAAAGGGGAAAAAGAAGGACAAGAACTGTGCGGTTCGCGTGTCGCTGTTACCGAGAGATAGTAGTATATAATCGTATGGAAGGTACGATGAAACGGGACGAACGACACGATCCAAGTGCACTGTGAATGTTAATACGAGTAAATTGGTCCCGTTCCAGGGGCAAACCGGAAGCGTGTGAAGTTCGTCCGGTGAGTCGTCGGGACTCGACGCGTATGGACACCTTTGTTACGCATCCCTTTCTGTTCTCGCGACGAAATACGGGAACGATCCCTCGTCCCGGATGGATCGTTCGCGGAATGCATAAATACGCATAAATTAAGTTCGTACAGTGAAATAAATACGAAAGAAAAGAAAAAAAAAAGAAGAAGAAGCAAAAGAAAATAGGGGGCAGCTATCTGACGAGGTAAACGACACTTGGCAGCCCTCGTGTGCCGGCGCGTGCAATATTAATTAGAATTACATCCACGGCTCCATTGGATGGCCATTCAAAGGATGGGGTACTAAGATTAAGCGATTACGAAACGCGACTTAAATCGACGTTTATCGACGGCTGCAAGTACTTATTCTGTATTAACGGCGTACTCGCGTACGTCGACTTCAGTAGCGAACCGTTCTCCCCGGTTTCAGTTTTGCTAGCGCGCAGCGATTCATTGTAATACATTCGAGCGTGGAATCGACGGACAGGCGGCTCGTCGACGATTTTCGAGTACTGTATACATATTGTGAAACGCGTATATGCTCTCTGTACACACGTTCGCCGGTCTCTTGCCGGCTGCTCCTAGCCGCGATACTTCGGCTCGTTTCGGGTCTTTTGATATCGTCCCGCGGTGATCCGGACGTTTCTCTGGCGACGGAGGAAGCCTCGATCGAAAGCGCAGTTTTGTATTTCGATTTCAATGTTATCCCGGTTCATCCATCGATCCGTGCAACACGCATACCCGACTAAATCAGTGCTTCGAACGTCTCACGTACACGGACACAAGGAACACCGGACACACGCGCACCTTCTCGCGAGAGCTCTCAAGCGACGGACGCGTTACCTCGTCGTTCGAATTCCATTGGCGCGAAGCGGTAACGCGGCCGTCGAGCCTCGAGAGCGGAACGTATACATCCGAGCATCTTCACACGAACACACACAGGTTTACATATATACACGCAGATTTTGTACATATTTTTAATAACGTACGATAGCTGTAACTCTAAATTTATAAGGGCGGATCACTTGAAAACAGTACGAGCGTGTTGTACCGCGTTTGCCAAAAGAGGAGGGAAGCGGAGAAGAAACGAAAGAGTAGGTACGAAGGCGTGTTTCGTTCCATTTAGTAGCTCGGGACTTCCTCCCATCGACTCTGGATCCGACTTTTCGTTCAGCCGTTCGTTTCCCCTCGCGATTTCTCGATGTCGTCTCGCGTTTAAGAGCCCCCCTGTGAACGCCGCGGCTCAACGTCGCGGGTATCCGAAACAGAGGAAGAAAAACGAGAAAATAGAGAAAAACAGAAAAAGAAGAATAAAAAAGAAAAAAAAATATAGAGAATCCCGCGACGGGTGTAATAATTCTAATCGGCCGTGCGAGTGAAAATCGAAGCAGACCGATCGTTTCTCGGGGGCGGAAGCGCGAGGCTTGCGTTCCGCGAGATCGAGATGGACCCTGCTTTTTGCTCGCACGGCTGTCGACACTGTCGCTACAAAAGAAACCAAGAAAAAAAATGTTAAAAATTAAAAAAAAAACTCACACACAGAGAAAAAAACTCACAGAGATAGAAATTATTTTCTAAAGAATAAAAAAAAAATTGTGTAAAGTAAGAGAGAGGGAGAGAAAGAGATCGAGAGCAAATGAGAGAGAGAAAGAGAGCGAGAGAGCGTATGATAGAGTTAGAGAGAAGAAAAAAGAGATTTAACGAAAAAGAAGGGGCGAATTGCCGGTGACGAGCTTGCGCGAGAATCGCGCGAGGAACAAAAAGACAAAAAGTACCTATCGAACAAAGAAAAAAAAAGAAGAAGGCGTGAAAATGAAAACGAGAAACGAAAAAGCTAGATAAAGGCAATTCCCTTTTTTCTCCGGCGTATTACGCGCGACCTCGTGAATTTTTTCTATAAAGTGCGTGTGTTTTAAAACGAGAAAACGAGCGAGGCGAAACTCTAAAATAAATTTCACAGGGCAAAAAAAGAAGAAAGAAACGAAAGATAGAACGGAACACAAGATCACACATACACATACACACACCACACATACGTAAAAAAAAAACAGAAGATATTTAAAATGAAAAAAAAACGTCTGACGTACTGCGCGCCTGATTTTACCCGTTGCATAGCGTTACGAGAAATTCTCACCTATTTAGGTATTTGTAAGTACCGTTTAAGGGGGTGGGGGGGAGGCAGCCTGCAGATAATTATACGCCATTAGTTGCATTCGATCGATGATGTATTCAATTAGTTGGCAATTATCCGTGGCTAGCGATCTGTCTTTCTTTCGTCGGCTCGCGGTGACTGCGTTTGATCTCGAGAAACCGTGATGCACCACTTTTCTTCGTTCAGACATTAGGATTACTCTAGCGTAAATCGTTAGCGGATAGAAAGGCGCGCTTTTGAAGGCTCCAATTTACATTTCTCCCGAAGGCATCGAGGGTTCTTAATGATTCTACACTCAGAGTTAGACACGTGTATACAGACACACGCGCATACACACACACACACACACACACACACAGACATACACCTTACAAGTACATATACAGGCATACAGAATCGTCTAGTCATATTATACGTACGCAACCATACATGTATCGAGCTGTCCCCCGAAAGACTTTGATCATTTTAGACGTACGAGCTCTCTCTCTTGTTTCGAACAGTATTAATTAATTTCTTCTTAACTCGCTTCGTATAACTACTTTAAGGACGCGGATCGTCGTAGTCGGTAAACGATAGCTTAATTAACGATAAATACGCGGCTAATTTAACGAGACAAAGGCTGGTCGTTGCGTTTATTGTTTCTAGTTCTATTACGCGGAATACGCTCTAGCTTTGCACGCGGATACGATAGGTTACGGTACTTAGTATTTGATAGCGAGCAGGGTCCCTTTCCCGGTTCGAGCTTTCTCGAGATCAGATGCGAACGTGACACAGCGTTTAGAACGAATCGTATAAAACGCGCGTCGTCGAAGACATCGGAGCATCGCACAAGGTCTGTTCCTCTCGCGTTTGTAAATTTCAAGCGGAACGGCGCCGCCGTTGCGAGCGATCGTTTTCCCTGGATGAAAATGAAACGGAAAGGAGACGAACAGGGAGGAACGTGGAAGAACGCGGCGGCAGAGGAAGTAAGAAGAAAAGAGGAAGCCACGCGACTTATATTTAAACGTACTAGAATAACGCGTTGCATAGCGATTCGTTTCTTCTCGAAGTACATACGTATACATATACATATATAGGTTCTTTCCTTCGTAGTGCATACAATAATTAATTCTGGCGTATCCATTGCGTACTGTATAAATATATACATAGGCGTAATGTATTAATTGCGTAATTATCATCCGGATGGACGGCGATTATCGACGGTCTCCGCGCGCGGTGGAGCCGGTAAACGCGCGTTACAAAGTGATTCATAACACGTTATTTCTATAAGAGGAAAGACTCGGGGTACGTTAGGATGCTGTAAGATGTAAAACGATGGTGATTAAACGAAAACAAAGCGAAGAATAACACTGTATCTGTGCTGCCATTAGCGTTAAACAAAAGAAGAAAAAAAAAAGATGAAACAGGAGGGAAAAAAAAAACAAATTAAGAGTACAGACGAAGCCAAAGTATATAGTTAATGAAAAACACCCGGGTACATACATATTCACATACATACGTACATACATATACGACGACACTCAGGACACGTACACGTATGCACGCATACCACATTGCGAATCATGCGAGGAGATGAGACAGAGAACATATATGAATATAAATAAATGAATAAACATATGTTGTATACACACGCAGAGACAGACACACGGCTCATGTTCACGCATACGACACGTACACGTACACACACATACCCAACGATGTAATTAATAAGTACTTTACCCCCGAGAAGAAAATTCGTTTCGCGGTACGAGAATGATTTTAGGAGCCTTCGTGTTGAATAATTAGCAGTCTCATTCCATGTATCGTATAATCGAGAGATCGAGTGACCGTGATCAGTACGTATATAGCGATAAAGTCATTAAAATGCGACAAAAAAAAATGCGAACTGACGAATGAACCTGTTAAAAAAAAAAAAAAAAAACTGATGGTTCGTAGTGTGTACTGTATTCGAATGTGATCGATTTGTTACTTATGTCCCTGATTATTGTTACGTTGTGCTTCTTATTATTGCTGATGTATTATTATTATTATTATTATTATTATCATTATTATTGTCACGTTTATTACCGAGAAGAAGTATTATCGTCATTGCGAGTATTATTAGCTTTACCATTGCGAACATTATTATTGAATATTATTTATTACTATTGCTATTTATTATTATTATCATTACGCGAAGAGAATCAACCGCTCTTTTTTTTCCTAGTCGAATTTCTCTAGTCCCAATTAGAAGAGTACTGTCGATACTCAGTCTCCCCCGTCCCCGATATATTTGATTTTTTGTCAAATAATCCCCAAGAAAAAAAAAGAAAAAAAAAGTACGATGCCACGCGTTGCAGGACACATAGATCTTGCGTAATAGAGTGATGCATTACCTGTGCAACAAATGCAGTATACAACCCGTAAATATGAGGTCAATGTTGATTTGTTTAAATAAATGTAAGTTTGAAAATCCACGAGAGGTGTAATTCTTCCGATATGCATAGTTGACACCTTACAATCGTTGCAAAATGAATGTTATCGATCAATGGGGTACGCGATGGAATAGTGCATTTTCAGTCTGCAACTATGTACATGTTTGACAACGAGGTGCAATGAAATTTCAACTTTAATTTCAACCAGTCTGTAATTAATCCATAACATCGCTAGTGATATTAAAAAGATAAGCAGACTTCACCCAGATAACATAGCAAATCACGTAATACTTCAAAAAGCACGTGCAAAATGCTATTCTAGTGCTGTTCCAGTGCTGATATCGCCTGCCAAAGCCGTTCACTCATCAATTTTGTATATTTCAATAGGGGGATCTATATTTTAATAGTTTTGTTGTCATTTATTGTATATCCTAGTAGTTCTATTCGAATTTATTTGATATTTCCCGCATTAGAGATAAGAGAGAGAAAGATATATAAAAAAGCTATAAGAAAGAGTGAGATAGATGTTACCCACACTACTCGAGAACCCCTGGCGCCATCTCCGTAAAAAGTGCTCAAACTGGTCGCTCAGCATTATCAACAGCGAAGTGAACTACTGAAGAGCTAGCGCCATCTCTGAGGAAAGTACTGAAACTAATTACCGACTAGTTTCAGCGCTCCTCTAAGAGATGGCGCTAGTAGTTCTCAGTAGTTCACTTCGCTGTCGGTACCGCTGAGCGACCAGTTTGAGCACTTTTTACAGAGATGGCGCCAGGGGTTCGACAGAAGGGTCGACATCATCTGTCTCACTCTTTCCTATAGTTTTCTTATATATCTTTCTCTCTCTCTTACCCCTAATGCGGGAAATATAAAATAAATTACAATAGATTTAAACGATACAAGTGCAAAATGATACTTTGCGGTGACTTTATGCAATTCTATCGATATTTTCTTTCGATTTCAATCCAATCACGCGTATAATAATCAGTTATTAATGCATTTAACTGCACGCGCAGATTTCCTCCGACTTCCATGCCTCGCGAAACATTCGTACGTGAGGTTGAAGGTGCAAAAACGCGTAACGAACGTGTAAACAATAAAGTATGGCGACGTGTCAAAATGGCCGATCTGAATAAAGAACTAAACGAGTATCTGCTTAGCAATAAAAATGAGAAACAATATAAAATCACCGTACCGTCGGTGACAATATCGACAACGAACATTGGAAAATGGTTCGGTAGAAGTGACGAGGATAGAGAGGACACGGGATGGTTGCAAGGGACGCAAAAGGAGTGTTGTCCTAGTATGGTGCGTACACATCTTCAAACATAACCTAAAGTGCCAAATATTTTTAAAAAATTTCATTCCATTCTGACAGACACGAATACAAAGGCTTATAGCATTTGTCGCGTGCTTTTCGATGGGCGTACTTTGCTTTTGTCTGTCAGCGATTTATATTCCTGTCTTACTACTCAAAGCGAGAAAGTTTGCACTTCTCTACACCTTGGGAAGTGTTTTCTTCCTGTTAAGGTAAGACTCCCGATTACTGATATAATAATTACAAATGAGAACAGAGTTTAACATTAAGTTTATCTTTGTAGCTTCTGTTTTCTCTTGGGCCCATTAAATTATTTGAAATCTTTGTTCACGGCTGAGAGAAGGTGTTTCAGCATATCCTACTTTATAACTTTGATAGGAACACTCTACTGCGCCTTGCATTTGCAATCTACAGCGCTGACAGTACTTTGCGCTGTGTTACAGTTAATAGCTATGCTTTCGTTCTTGTTGAGTCATATACCAGGAGGAACAAAGGGTCTCATGTTTTTTACGAGAATGTTCAAGTCTTCTGTAAATTCTTCATTGCCTGTATGATATCATAGTTTCTTAGGTATTAAATACATACATATGAAATCAATATTGTATCTGTAATTTTAATATATCACAGAGCTCTATAACCAACATATAGAGTCTCTGTATGTAAATGAAAAATATGGTAAGAATGTTTTTGTATGAATTCATCACATGTGAAAGACTGAAATGCCTAGTACGTAATCAGGCTTCATTACATACATATATACTCATATTTTAAGGAGACTGAAATTACAGTAAAGACATTTCTGTTATAAGAAACAAAAAGATCAAAATTGCTATGCATAAGTTATATAAAAGATCAAATTTTTGTATATAATGTATTTATATGTATAAAGAAATACAATTTTGTTATTTGTGTATATTTATACATATGCTATGATTCTATAAGAATTATCTATTTAATGGAATAAAAACAGTATGTACATCGTCTATACTATAAAATAAATTTTCTGACCGCATTCACGAGCTATATATATATCGTCTTTGAACGTAGGTAATGTTATTTTTTCTTCTGCTTTGAAATTTTTGTAGCTTTTACACGATTTGCATTACCCTGTAAGCGTTTAACTTTTAATGGTAAATATTTAATACTTTCAGATGTATTATTTATTCTGGAATGATTTTTACGCCTATTAGGTCTTTCTAAATTTTTGTCCGTGTGTACATTCATATATCTGGTATGCCTTTCTATCTTTCCATCGAATTCGTTGGTATCATAATTACTTATAGAAATAAAACTATCTTGTTCAGGTTCCTCTTTAGAGGCTTCATTTGTTCCACTTTCTACTGGTTTAGGTGGAACAAATGCCCTTTCTTTACAAGAAGATCTATACATATACACATCCTTAGACAATACAAATTCGGCTGGCTCCGAAGAATCAGTCGAAGATTCATTCTCACTGCTCATCTCGGCTTCGTCATCCGTGCACGATATACCCTGCTCTGATGTTTCAATATCTTTGAACAATTGAAGTTTATTTAATGGTAGAGGTATGTCCTTAAAAGTTTCACATATTGTTTTATACAGTGGATAAAAATGGTGGTCTGGAGAATCCATCACAATATTCTAGGTAAAGAGAAATAAAAGTTACAAGAATAAAATAAAATCAGCACCTTCCTATTTACATGTTTCAATGTAATTTAAATAAACGTACCTTTAATCCACAGGCGGCGGATGCAAATCCTATGGTATTTAATGTTACAGTTTTCAGCTTTGGTAGTAATAATACTGGAACCTTTTTATTTTGAGCCATATGAAGAACATGTTTTACTAAAAGATGCGGTTCAACGTTTGAATCCATTAGAACACAACAAACACTATCCTTTTCCAGAGATCTTGTGATAGCATTAATTCCCAAGACAATAGAATTTCTAAAATATGTAAATGTTAGGGAAATGTATATACATGAAAGAGATATGCGACTTAATGAGAAATTACACTATCTCTGGGTTGGGAACATTTCCATTGTTTAGAAGTGCCTCCTTCTTAATCTTTGCACGTTCTTCCTTTTTCATATGTTTGAGCTGCGACCATGGAATCGAATGAGGTGGACGTTTTATAGCTGGCATTAATCTACAGGAATTAAATATAAAATAATATTCCTTATACATATATTTTTCATATATTCATCTTGGATTTTCATAAACTTACTTTTTTAAGACTTCTTCCAATTCTGTACATTTTTGTGCCTTAACAACTGGCCTAAAAGTTATATATAATTATTACGCGTGAAAATAGAAATTTGTGTAACATGGTATGATTAATATAACAGGATTAATTAGCATTCTATATATAAAGATGATCGTACCAATAATTATCTTGAGGTTGTGCTAAGACATTTCGTACTTTTTTGGCAGATGCTTTCTTCGCGGACAATGAATTTTTTAGTTGCTGTTTAGACAATACCGGCGTACTCATTGTAAACAAATTAATAATAAGACACTGATATAGGTTAAGTCTTACTGTGGACACACATGGCAATGCCATAGACCATAATACGTACGCGTATTATCTCTGGCGCCACGAGCACTGTTACTAAATACTGCGAAAAATTCAAATTGGTTCTGCTTTTAAATAACACCTCTTACAAAATCTCAGATAGATTGCAAAAATTTATTCCGTATCATCGTTCTATTTCAGACTGAATAAAATAAGAGAAATTAGAATTTCATATAAGAAACAGCGATCAGCCTAGAAGAAGTAACGCGCGAGAGCCTTCGACTCTAGGAGATCTCGAAATTGAAGTTTATTTCCCCTGAGAATTTGGAAGGAGATGCGCGAAAGCGGCGCGCGCTTATCATTGTAAACGGTACCCATCGGTTCCAGCGGCGCTTGCGGAGAAAGTTTGACGGCGTGAAAAAACGCAGTCGCTACGCCACTGGACCAAAGGGCAGGGGAATGGATAATGTGCAGAATACGCTTTCGAAAGGGAGCAGGACCGCAGCAGTGCACGCAGCAAGCCAAGATTGTCAAGATGGATGCTCGGTGCCGTCGGTGCGAAGTATGGATTTTGCCGCGTGATTCGTAAACGGGGGCCGTGGTTGTTGTTCAGTGAGAAAAAGATTGTGCGCCGGGAGGTATCGCCGTCGACGGTGTTCCAAGGTGTTCCATGGTGTGTCGGTATGCAGCGTTAAGTAAACGGTGTGCTTTCGCGTAGTGATGAGAAAAACACCTAAAACCAGTGCGGTAGTAGCGGCCTTCTACAATGGTGGATAACAATTGTATTATCGAGGGAAACGTCAAATTTCGCGATGGCAAAAAGGTAAGTGAATTCCTTCCCGGCCACTTTTCCTACTCCCAGTATACAATGGAGGTGTCCAATTAACGGAGACGGGGTAATTGCTTTAATTCATTATTCGCTAAAATAATATGGCCTAATTTATCTCGCGAATCCCCGTAATGGTAAAACATTACACGGCGCTGGTACGTGTCCTCGCGAATTGAAACCCGTTCCCGATGGATCGCAATTCAATCGAAACTCGTGCTCGTGCTTAATTATCCGAGAGCCACTCGAGCACGGCACTGTTTCCATACAAAAAGAATTACATAATGACGTAAGGATCTTGCGCTAACGCGCTTGTCAAACACTTATACGTTGCACGTAAAGTGCGTGCGCTTGTGTGCGTGTGAGTGTACACAAGCGTTTATTCAATCAATGAAAAATATCAAAATCGAAATTGGGCCAATGCGCGAATGAATTTCGGTATTTTTTTTCTTTTTTTTCAATCTAGTCCCCTTTGCATCGACGATCGTAACATTTCAACGGAATTAAACGTGGAATTAATATCGCCGTAGAAAAAAAAAAAAATTGCAAATGCGGTACTTCTGCGTAAATGTTTAAATCGTGCTCGAACTTTTATCTCGAAGTAATTTAAAACAAGCACGTTAGCATTTTGCGATTTTATGCGTTCAATTAATAATTTTAACGTCTACTGAAACATTCATTGCTACCGTGCTGCAGGAATAATTGGAAGCTTGAATATTTCAATGAATCTGCCCCGGTATCAAATATTTATTTCCTACGGCCCATTTAAATTTCAATACAATGCTTCAGTATTCATTTGTCACCGGCAAGGAGTCGAATTAAGGTGTCCTGATCTGATTTCAATGCGCATTACAACTATTTAAGTAGTCCGTTGAAAGGCCAAGGAAGTATTTTAATGTGAAAGAAACGAAGAGTCATAAAGCCGTAAAAAGCTCGCTCGTTTTCTTTTATTTACATTGGGGCACCCGAAGAAGTCATTGAAATGAGAAAGGGGTAGGAGACTCTTTTATTTTTATCACAAGGGGTGTGCAGAGGGGTTCAAATGGATTCGAGCAAATGTGTACTACATATGTATATTACATTCCTGCATAATAAGCTTATGTAAACATGCACGATATTACGTGGACCAAAACCTGTTGTGTAGTGCCTATTTCTCGTAACCAGTCACGATTGGTAAATAGCTCACCGGCACTATATGAATTTAATAGAGCAACCGAGCTTATAACGCGTGTAACCTTTTAAAGTGTCTCTGTATTCATGCGAAATGACTTGTTTCCTTTCCAGTGGAAATCAAGATGGTGCGTTATGAGGAAGTTATCACCAGTCGCAGGTATATATCAAATTCTATCCTATACGCGTTTCTAATACGTACAAATTCCACTCTTATTTCCGAACGTAATGGCACGTTTGATAAAGATCGCTTCGTCTGTTATGTCACTACACCGCGAACACAACAAGTGTAATCAACTAGATAGCAGATAGCACACGGGAAGCGTATATCTCGCGTATCGCTGTTTCCCGGTCTCATTTCAAAGATATAAAGGCGCTCGTTGTGTACTTTAAACATCTGTGCGTACCGCGACAATGAATCATTCCGTTTGTACCTTAAAAAATGAGCCCCCTTAATCTTATCGGCGGCTGATAAAGTAGGTGCACGTTACGGGTCGTGTTACACGTGCAATGCCAAGTGGAGAGCAGATGTTGCGAACTGGCCCGAAAAAAACGCAATGGCAATTCTATTTATTTCCTACCGCATTCCTAATCCTATCTCCCGAAAGAATTTCCTTGCTTGTTATCAGCATAAAGAGGTCTCACCCTCTGACCCTGTCCCAGGACGGCAGCTGGCACATCTGTTACAGATTGACTGGCTGGAGAAACAAAAAATTTCCAAGAAGAGCTTTGCTCCTGGCAATAACCATTAATACCTGGCCCTCGTAACACGAGGATATTTTAAAACTTAGGGACACACCGGAGGCTCGTAAATTTCCTTCGAGGAGAATTAGTTAAGAGTACATGCATAGAAGGGACTAAATGGACTTAGTGCGTTTCCTATGTCTGTACGACTGTATTAATAGCGTGTCCCGCCAGTCACTTTGTATTTGAAATATGGTTGGCACATTTCGTTAACGCGTCACGTTCGACGATTTAAAGAACGCTAACCTAGCCCAACCATTTTATTTATTACCGTGTGTACACGCGCGTGGTGTCGGCTTCGAAACGGGCAGGGGATCGTTCAGAAGACGTTTTACGGTAATTTGCAGATTGTCTTCATTTGCAACTTTACGGAGATAGCAAGGATCGATACAAGCAAGGTCAAACGAAAGCCTCGTTAAGCTTGCAACATTTCCTTGGCGTGGAGAGCGGTTTCACTCTCGATAAGGAATCGAACACGATAGCTATTATATGTCAAGATGTAACGGTCGTCTTGGCTTTCGACACCAGAGAACGATTGATACAATGGCAAGTGAAGATCTCCAACAACTTGGGCGAAGGTATGCAGCCACCCCTCGTTAACGCTCGGAATACCAAATCCGTTAAAATGATGAATATCGCATTCCATCTCCTTTTTCTCTCCACTCTATTTTTTTTCAATAGCTGAAAACATGAAGAAGCCTTTCACGAAATTTATATTCACTCTAATGAAGAATCCATTGCTCTCGCGGCACGCTAATTACGATCATCTGTGGCCGTGTTGGCATATTGACCTCAATTAAGATAGGAAAATGATACACGTGTCGATTTATTACTCGCGCATCGCTCTAATTAAGATCGTCTGTGCGACCGCGGCACATATACACGGATATCCGCGGATTTGGTATTTCAAATGTGAAAAAAAAAGAAATGAAAATGACGAAAGAAAGAATAATAGGGTTAAAAGATCCGTATCTAATACGCGTGAAATTTCGCTGGTGTACAGATCAACAGTTCCTGATACTGATCTCCTCGGTCCCATCGAAGGCGAAGCTGACGAACGGGCCGGCCCACTTGCACATCCAGGATCGTCGATTCTGCATCACCGTCGGCATCCCGCCGAGATTAGTCGGTATCTGGGAGATCGGGCACCTCCGACGCTACGGCGTGGTGGAGGGACGATTCTGTTTCGAGGGTGGCTCGAGATGCGGCCGCGGGGAGGGTCTTCACGTGTTGATAACGGATCAAGGGGAGGATATCGTGAAGATGCTGCAATTAGCGGCGGAAGGAAAACTGACGAAGAAACGGCCGGTGAGCAGAGAGCAGATTACGCAGGACAGCCCGCGGCGTCAGTTCTCGCGGTCCGAGACGAGGGCCAGCGATTTCTTCCCCTCGGCTGTTTACTCGTCCGGGTATGAAGAACAGTGCGACAGCTGCAAGAACGAGAGCTCGCCCTATTGGTCGTCCGCCGAGAGCAGGCAACAAACTGAACTCGACAGGGATTACAGTAGCAGGGACACCATCTCCGTTTCGGAGTTGACTGACCAACCGGGGGAATGGCGCAGCTGTTCCCTCACTCGTCAAGGGACGTCTGCTCTCGAGCGATGCGCTAGCTGCATCAGCAAGCTGGGGACCGTGTCCAAGTCCTCGACGCTAGTCACCACGACCGGCGCCAGCAGTATAAGCAGCCCGGCAGGAACGATGAACAACATCGGCTGTCATTTGCAGCCGCGCACGCTAGATCGGCTATCGTTGTCCTCGTACAGCAGCAGCAGCCACGACAGCGACTATTCCAGTTCTCAGCAAACGGATTGCCATTGTTCGCAGAATTCGAAGAACTCGCAGCAGCAGCAGCAGCAGCAGCAGCAGCAACAACAACAGCAAGCGAGCGTGCAACGCGTGTCGCCTAGTCCCAGTACACTGCCACCGCGACCACCGAAACCGTCCCAAAACACCGCCACGAAGAAGGTTAAGAAACCGCCTATGCCACTGCCAAACGAACAAGTATGCGTGCACTCGCGCAAGCAGCTGGTCGTGCGGAACGCGACCACTGCGGCCGGTCCTTACGAGAATTACGACGTGCCCAAGACGATCTTGGGCCATCACATGCTGTTGGAACAGAGTTCCCAACCGGATCAGTATTACGACACGCCCAGGAAGATCAAAGAATGCCTGGCACTGCCAAAAACTACTTATCCCAATTACGATACGCCGCAGACGCCTCAGGCGGTGGTGTTGCAGCAATGTGGCTGCCCGGCCAAGCTCACCGTTCAGTCGCCAAGATCCTCCGCGTGTCCCTGCCAGAACGTGATGAGCTGGGCCGGATTTGTGTTGCCGTATTGCAGACGAGGAGCTGGGATCGAGCCGACAGGCGTCGCCGTGCATCCCGTAAAACTCTCCGGGGAAGGGAAGATGCCTGTGGTGAACGCCAGCGGGGAGATCGCGATCTACGCAACAGCGAAACGGCCCAACAAATCGGAGAAGACTCTCGTCGAAGATAAAACCAGGGATAACTGCGACTGCCCGGAGAACGCGAGCAACAATTACGAGAACGTCGAGCCTGTAATCGATACGCAGCCAGAGTCGAAGCAAACGAACTACGCGAACATAGACTTCACTCAGTCCCTCGAGCACTACGAGAACAGCAAGGATTTGCTCGCGAAGATCGGGATATCACAGGAGGAGATAGAGAAGTTCTCCGACCAGATCAAGGATGATACGGTTGAACCGCTTGTAGAAGATTCGTCCAAGATATGCCAGAAGTGCGGTCACGTTAAGGACCGCGAGAATGATTACTTGGTCATGGACCTGGAGAAGCAAACGCCGAAGAAACCGTTCTCCGGTTATCTACCGATGCAGCCAGCGCACAACGCTTGCTCCAAGGAGATCCTGTCGAGAATCTGCAGCGGTATAAAGAGCTCGAGCAACCCTGCACTGTCTGGTTCCGTGTCGTTATCGGAGAGTGGCAAGAAAAGGTCTGACTCTGAGTTTCGCGTTCCAGGCTCGGCGATGCTGTCCAGTCCGTACCTTAGGCGCCGTTACCTGGATGGAAACAGCGGAGCAGAGTCGAACGGGAACATTAGCATGCTGTTGAGAAAACGATCCTACTCCGCGGAGTCCGCTCACTACCTAGACGACGAGAATCACACGTTTCCGTCGACCTTGACCATCCACAAGTGCTCCAGCGAAGCGGACAAAGCCTCTCTGGTCAGAGGCGAGACCCACTCCGCGTGCGTTAATTCAGAGATAAAAATGAATCAGGACAGCGAGCCAATAACCTCGCCGCAGCCGTCGTTCATTAAAATCCGACGCTCCTCTTCCGTTCCATCCAAGGCTGGTCACAACAGAGACTCCTCTAGTAGCAACGACTCGGGAGTCTCTACCGGGTCTCTCAGTCACAGAACGGCAGAATTCGTAGAGTTCGAGCTATCTCTGGCTCCGTCGACGTCGACCAGGAAGCAGAACGTATTGTCCGTGTACAGAAAGAGTCCACCGCCCACTTGTTACCACAGCAGTCTACCAAGGAAGTCCAAGTCCAGCGATCCGCTACGGGAGTTGTCCTTCCAGTTTCAAAAGATCAAGATTCCGACGAAATCTTCATCGGCGGAAGCCGACATCCCGACTTGTCTGCCAAAGACCACAAAAGGGTTCAACAGTCCGGGAGAAGTGTCCAGCGCTCCTTATATTGACTCGCGGAGCACCAGCAGTGGTACATCGGATATGTCCGATTATATCGAGACGTTGTCGTTGTCGTCTCATTCGTCCTCGGATACGCCAGACAGTCTGAGGTAAAAGCACTTGCTCTGTTTGGCGAGGAAATATTGACAAAGCGTGGCAGAAGCCATTAGTGGAGGATGAAATGATCTCTGTGTTACCAATGCTGAGTTTGTCAATTTTTCTTGAAGTCACAGAAGCAAGTTTCATATGTTTTTAGATAATATTAACTAGCATTCGAATCTGAAATATAATTCTTCAAACAATATTGCCACTAATTACGATGTTTGAGAGAAAAAGGTACGCGTGAGTACCAAGCTTAATGTCGAGTAAGATAGACCGTTTCGTCCCTCCTTAAGAAGAAGAGGAATGCTTAATCTTTCGCTCTGGCTTTTCAGACTTGGTGGCAGAGCAGTGGCAACGACTCTCCGTCCCCGTAGCGGGAAAGAGTATTACAAGATTGACAGAAGTATTCTTGTTGAGCAAGGAAGAACGTTGACGACACCATCCGCCAATTACGCAAATATTACACCGGTGCTTGAGAAAAGCGAGTCCCCTTCGCCTGGATACATGAGCAGCTCTCCCTTTGAACAGCCGCAACCTACTCGCGAACACTTTTTGTTTCCCGATGTAAGTAGCACAGCATTTCATTGCACTGCGATTATATACTGCGAACGGTAATGTTGGAACGATAGAAAGTTTCGCATGAACGAGGTGTGCTCGAGCGCGCGAGATAGACGCGCGAATGTTGCAGTATTGATAGAAAGTGTGAAAGAAGAGTGTTCGGGCCGAGTGTGTGCGAGTCTGAAGGGTGCATGGCCACCCAAGAGCTTGAGAACCGTTCTAGGAATCTCTGAATTGAGTGAGTGGATGAGAGAGAGAAAGAGAAGTGGAAGGAAGAGAATATACGAGTATTTGGATATACGTGTAGAGACGTCGGTGTAGAATTAAGAGATTTGTGGGGCAACTGAGGATAAAAAGAAGCGTATAGTATATATTCTTTGTATGCAGACAGTTTTATCTATGGAGTGAGGACTATGAGAATACATAGTAGTGTGCAAATTAGGGGCGCGGCTAATGCCAGAAAAATAGGTCTTTGAGTCGATTAAAAAACTGTTGCGCGCCTGTGCAGACACGCAGAGGCTCAGAAATAAAGTACAAAATTGCCTTAAGATAACCTACGCGCAGAATAAAGTCTGTTAGCGACCCAACCTCGTTCTAATAATATGTCGTTAATGTTTTACTCTCTCTCTTTTGCAGGAAGCTTGAACGCAGTAACATCGTTTGGGAAAAGAGCGGAAAACTTGAAGTTCCTAGGAATTCCAAACAAAATCAGTAAGAGTATTCATGGTAGAAATTATTAATCGGGGCATCGTGACTGTTTACACTATACGCGGGTATCTAGTAATACGTATAATTAACCATCGATAGTTTCCGAAGCAGCGCGCAAGCCTTGGGAAATAATGCATTCCGTCGAACCGGGAGGGAGAGGGTGTCATCTTCAACGGTCAGAATCCATAGAAACGTATCTATCTAAGATAGGGATTATCTTTCTACTTTCCTTTATGCCTTTTTTTACGATAAACGTCTTCTTACGGAACGAACCCGCACAATCAAAAGTAACCTACCGATCTCTGAGGGGGTGTTCTCGCGAGCGAACGCTAGGTTCTAGCGTATAGTTGAAATGAAGTCAATATATGATTGAAACACTTCCTACAACGACTCAAAACAATTTCTAAAATATGCTCAATAAGAAACGTGTAATAGTTTGTATAGTAAGAAATCCTGCCCTAGGGTAAAAAGAAGTGTGTGCATCGTATACTTTGTATGAGTATATATCGTTTTTTGGATATGTTTTATTTTATATGAGTATACTTCTATATAGGGTTATTGTACAGCGGGTTGAACCGGAGGAATGCAATTAAACGGACTCTGTGTTTCTACTGGTTAACGCGGCACCATCGACTTACATTCTATAAATATATACAACCAAAAAAAAAAGAAAAGAATAAAAGAGAAGGAACAAATAGAAAGAGAAAGAAAGAGAGAGGGAGAAAAGAAAGAGGACAAACGAAACGATGAAAGAAAGAAAGAAAAGAGAATGCAATGAAAGTAGTCAGTTGCATAGCGTTCACAGGGTTTTCAAATCTTTACTAGTTATTTTCTAATGGCTAAGATGACATTTATATAGCCGTGTCAAATGGTCTTCTTTTTAATGAGATTTATATGTACGATGGATATTGTAGAGTCTCTGGGCAATCAAAGATGGCACTATGTATAGATTATATAAACGAGAATAACTTTAAATAACTTCTAAGAATACTACAAAGCTCGAGTTTATTTTTATTGAATTTTTAATGGTCCATGGGCAGAGTTTTTATCGGTGATCTTTCTTGTCGTAACGCGTTCACATATTTCGCACGTGTTCGTACTACGTTCGATTCGTATGATTTTCCTACTAGATTTATGTAATTAGGTCTACGCAACGAATTAGTTATTAGTCATGTATAATTGCAATATTATTTTTCCATTTTCCTCTTCTTTTTTTTTTTAATGTAACCGTAGAGAATGTACTTAAGATATTTTCTATTCCTACTTAAGATACATGTATATCTATGTCGTTTCGTACGCGCGGAGAACGTCTATATGTCTATGGAATTCTTTACCAAAAAAGAAAGGTAACGAAGAAAAGAGAGAGAAAAAAAAAGAAAAGAAAAAGAGGAAAAAGAAACGAAGAATATTTATTTTTACTTCGGCGGTGCAGGATCTTTTTGATAATAAAACTATTTATAACGTAGACGGTTAAGCGTGGGAGCCATTTGGTACGACGTATCGAAGGGAAATCGAACGACGGTTAGGCCTATACTTTGCGTCTGCATGGCTTCGAACTTTCTTTGATCGTCGTTAACTAAAGAAGGGGGAAATGCAAGAATATGGACGCGCGAGTCTTCGAACCGTTTCAAATCTCTCTTCTCTTGCTCGCGCCCCGTACGAACGACCGTCGAGTACTCGCGAGCTGAATCTTGCACCGAGGTTGAGCCAATTTTGGAATCGCGCTGGTCGATACGATATTTATGCAATGTGCAGTGATACTGAACGCAATAATAGCAATGCTAGGAGTTATACGCCGGTTGAGAATGGCGAAAGAATGAAGCGAGATAAAGAGAGACGAAAAAGTAATCAATATCGAATGTTTTCGCGATTCAGATATATTAAAAAAGCGGATTAGTCTCTGTTTTCATGTACATGTTACGCTCCACGGAGTGGATAATCAAATCAGTATTCAGAATCAAAAAGATCAACGGTAACGGGAAGCCGTTTACCGTGCGTATCGGAGGTTCATCGAACAATGTAAAGTTAACCGGGGATCGCGATTCGCACAGACAATACAATTGTGTATATTTACCCCAACGCGCGAGGAATTGTTTCCGTCGTACCGCAGAAACAGACATTTTTAATGTACAATAGTCGAGCGCTCTTCTACGCTACGTCCGTCGTTTCATCGAGCCCCGGTCTATATACGTTAGTCTCATCGACATTTTCTTCGCTCCATCCTCTCCCCGTTTTTTTCAAGTATCGAAACAATCGCTGGTAGCAACGCCGCGCTTATTCTTTTTTACCAGTTCGCGGTTCTTTTAGGGATGCAGTACAGCGAACGGGTCTGGATTATTCGCGTACCAGAGGGTTTTTCTGTACTGAGAATGGATTACACGTGTACTTACAGTTGACTCTATAACGAATTGTAAAAGTATTAAAGTAGTATTAATCACAAGACTGAACCAGAGGAATGGGATAATAGTTGCTGTGTGGTTAAATCGTAGGAGATACATCTAAAGAAGCTAGATTTATATATCATTTTTTTCCATCAAGCGCCGGCTATTTTCCCAGGCGCCAATCTCTGATCGTATACCCCATTTTTGTACGGGTGGAGGACCAACTCCTCCCATTTATTTTCTACTCTGCATTCCGTGCGTGGAACACGCGTGCCCCGTGTCTTCTATAATATCGTTGCATTAAGGCGAGGCGTTAGGAAAGCATGAGAACGATGGAAAGAGGGCAAAACGTAACGTACTTATCTCCGGTTGGTGAATTTACGAGGTACCAGACCGATCTGTCCAAACTCTCCGAATTTCATATGCTTAATTGTATTACTGTGAGGAAGGCTCGTATTCTCCATACGAGTGATTTATAAGACACTTGTCACGAGGATGTGTACTTAAAAGAAACGATCGAAGCGGCACGCGGATTTATTGTATCGAGAAACAGGAATTATCCGAGCGCAGCGTTAAACGATCGAACTTTATATTATATTTCTCTCGCGTGGATCGTCGAGTCCCAACGGGAAGTTATTAGATCGTAACTGTCGTCGAAAAAAAAGGTATAATCTTTAAGATAAAAAAAAGCCGACATTGTACCCCATAATTTTCAAGTAAACATTATAACGTAAGATTAAGGAGAATAATAATAGCGATGAAGACGCGTGAAGCGCGTCCACGGATTTTTCGCGCAACTCTGTTACATACACGTCGCACCGTGTGATTCCCAGTCAAAAGAAGACCATGTCTTCGAGAGTGATCTCACGTTGATCGACTCTAGCGACTGATGATCGCACAGTGGCTGGGAATCGGTTCTATAAACACATGCTAGTCAAGGTTAAGTACTACCGTAGCGATAATATATTTTTACTGTAAAAGGGACTATCGCGGATAGGTTGAAAGCTGCGCACGCGTTTCGCTCTACGGAAGGAGATAATTATTTAAAGCGGCACGTTTTCGTCTCCTCTTTATGATTCCGCGTTCAAAGAGCGTTGATTTGTAACGTACACGGCGAACAAAATTACAGCGTCGAGAAATAGAGGAGCGAATGTAAGTCGAATAAGTCTTCGAATTCTTAATGGTAACCGACAGCTTCTAGTCAACTCAGAAACGATCTCGAAAATACAATGAAGGCAGAGAAACGAATTAATTTGGCACTTTCGTACGTTACAATCCAATGGATCTCTAATATACGCCCTACAAAAATCATAGTCCCTCCAAGCACTCGAACTTGAGCTTGAACGAAGCCACGGAATTGCCGGAAGTCGGAGTGGCGCGTGCCAGCCTTTCGAACCTCGAAAACAACCATATCTAAGAATTTACTAACGATATATTGATCACGAATAGCGAGTAACTTTCTCGAGGGTATTGTATACATATGTATGTATACAATATGCTCTGTTTATAATTTCTGTACATATAATTGGTGTGTGGCATTAGCGTAACCGAGGTTTCTTTATTTTGTGATCCGAGAGACTCGCCGTTAGATAAGATACGCGACGACTTTTACTTGTATATAGACACATTAAGAGAAAGGGGAGAGAAAAATCAACAGCTACAAGTTGAGAGAAACGAGAGAGCTCCGGTACGATGAAATGCGCTCGAATCGTCTTCAGAAGAGCTATTATCGCGTTTCGATTGATTTCGCTCGGCCGTTACAATGTCTCGTACGTGTAATGGTGCTTTCAACGGCACGATAACCGTTTCACCAGTGACAATGCGAGAAGGAGAGAGAGAAAGAGGGCGAAAAAGGGAAACGTAGTGTTTAAGCCGCGGAAGAACCGCGAGCGATTCGTATTGTCGTCGTCAGGGATTATGTACGCGATACGAGCAATCTGAAACGCTTCACCGCAGGCACACATTTATACACACACACATACACACGTACATATTGTAGCATACGAACGTCGGAGACGTAACCAAAAAAAAAAAAAGGAAAAGGAAGAGCGAGAAGAGAGATAGACTGGCGAAATTTGTTCTCTCCGCGCGAACTTAAGTCCCGTTTCTGTACCTCTGCATGTGTATATTGGAGAGGAGAGGAGAAACTGTCGCGAATCGTTTGCACATACATACCCGCATGTATACACACACAAAAGCGATCCGTTCCTCGTGGGCGTCGATGCTAGCCAGCTCGGCGAGAGTGCTCTCGATTGCGCGCGATCGTAGCAATTACGGGTAAAAATGGTGGGAAGCGCAATCGAGAGGGACGCTCTTTAACTCTTGAATGCGTATCGTTCCTTTTCCTCGCAGTATCGCCAAGCCGCCAATCCTTTGGATAAAGGGGCGAACGTTTTAGTTTGACGAACTGCTAATAGCTCGGTTCTATTACTGGTATACCTTTCGTGAGAGACGCTTCGTCCGAGGTTCCCGAATGATTGGCTGGCTTCATTATTTTTACTACTGTAATAGCAGAACTTAGCAAATTTTACATTTAATCGATTACTTCGTAGATACCTCGTTTCATTTCTTTCTACGTGTTCAATCGTTGAACTCTACATATACATGCTAAAAGTATATTGCTCGAAACGACTGAAAACTCAACTATTACCTTATTAGTTACGGTTTCCAGTAAAATAATTTAAACCCTATCGTATGTACAGCCATGCATAACTGTACTGTAACAATGTACACTTAAAGTTTAATCTAACCGTGGTACTTTCTCAATCGTTTCGAGCAGCGTGCTTTACACGCGCTGCAAGACTCTGGATACCAAGAGGGAAAAGGAAGAGACGCTAAAATGGAAGGCATCACACTTCGTCGAGTCTCGATAGCATCGAACCGCGAAGTCTACTGTACATATTTCTCCCTGTAGACAGTCTGTTAAGTCGATGATCGTGTACGAATGAACGAGTCATTCCAAGCGAGCTGGTTCCGCGTCCGTTTTCCGCGCGCGATGAACACCGTGCCATCTTTATTCCACTGTTACTTCTCCGACAAATTCCAACAAATTTGGCGCGCATCCTGCGATAATTGTGTACGTACTTAACTTGGGCATAGACGAGTACTATAGGAAGAAAAGAAAAAGAAGATATTGGCATCCGTTTTCTTTGACAATCCGTTCTCGATAAACAGAGGGAAAGATTCAGCGCAAACTACTCGAATGCGCTCTAAAATAGTGACGGGCAATCTGCGACCTACCAAAGTTGTTAGTACAACCCAATTCGATCAGCAAAAATAGACACTTCTTCTGTTCAGCATGACGCACGAATCTATGAAATAATTTGAGAGAAAGTTACACGGTTTCGGTGTGGGTAAAGTGTGATAAATCGATGCCAACGACAGTAGAGGGATAAACGATTGCTCGTCGCCATTTACTTTAGAAGATTCAAAGGAATGGTCCTCGTTTCGCAGAGAGGAAAGAGATGCTGTTTATATGAAATTTTATATATAGCCAATCGTGAGAAATCGTCCTTGGACAGTTTAGTTCTCCTCCCTCGAGAGCAAAAGAGGGTTTCAAGCGGAACGCTTGTAACGAGGAGGGAAGGTAATATATTAGAATCGATCGGATGGAAGGTGTTTGTTATCGAGAATTACGGGAGAATATACATAAATACCGCGTTTATTTTCGGAATCCCCATTAACTGTATAACGTGTGTAATTTCTCACGTTTCCGCAACGTGACTTACAAATTCGCTAAACTTAAAAAAAGAGAACGGGATAATGAATAATGGGGGCTTACGTGCCCGACCATCCGTCTCACGTTTAGAACGCATTTCATCGGGAATGGGGAGTGGGATGTTCTGATCGATTTATCTTTTTTGAAGTTTTTTCTAACCAAGGTAAGCGGGGATGCGTATGAATGAGAGCGAGAATGATCGAACGAAAATCATTATTACGTACATCGTAAGTAAATTATAAAATGAACTCATACACAGTTTGTAGCGACTCGAGTCACTGATTTATTAAGAAAGTAGAAGAAATAAAAAGATTAAAAAGAATTCTTTCTAACTTACCTTTACCTTCTTTCTTTCCCTTCTTCTCCGTAACCCTTTGATTATTAAATGATCGCGGACAATTCTGTAGCCTCCAGGGACCATATAATACAAGAGGCAACATCGATGGGATAAGATGAGATTTCGATGAGAAGACGTTGAGTTGCGTAACAAAAAAAGTGTTCGATTTATTGTTTGTAACGTATATTAAAACAGATGTATAATATAATATCGACAGAGCCAATAAAATCTACGATCGCGGTGTTCTCTTTACTCTCTTCAGAAATAACTAGATTCATTTTTAGTCGTTTTGTTTCTTACAGATATACCTCACAAAAATACACTTCTCTCTCATTTTGTAACATTCCTTATTCTTTACGGGAGCGGTTAAGAGTAATAAAAATATCGTTCGACGAATTTGATCGTTTACCACGCGCGCGACACAAAGCGCGTCTCTCTTCTGTTACTTTATTTGTTTTCCCTTTGTTCTCGCATTTAAATATGTATCTCTTTTATATTTAATGTTATTTTACTTTTTGTTGTTTTTTTTTTGTCATCACAGATTACTCCTCCCCGAAAGAAACACAGGCCATTGCGTTCGTAAACGTTCTTTCCCATCCCTCTTTGCTACTGTTCTCAACGCCATTGATTCGGTATCAATTCAGGTCGTGTTTTTCTTTCTTCTCGTTCGATGATCGGCAATAAAAGTATACATCTCTTTCTCGGTTGCCCTTTTTCTTCTCTACCGTATACAAAGAAACGGATACGTTAACAATTACGTAAAACGAGTGTAGTTACGTGTGTATGTCAGTGTGTGTATGTGTGTACGTGTCTGTACTTCTTATACAATATATACTGCATACTTTTTACTTTCTGGCACAAAAGTTAATATTAATGTACGGGTAAGTTCTGTACAAAAATAAGGAGCAGCGTTTTAAGCGGATATTTTCTTTTTTTGTTTGTTCGTTTGTTTACCCAATGGCGAGAATATGACATTTCGAGAAAACATTACTTTCTCCCCCTGTGTTTTCCTGGTAATCCTCGTAAAGTGCTTGAGTAACTTTCTTCGTTCTCTACTTTCGCTTGCTTCTCTTCGAAACACGTCTCCCCGCGCCTCCCCGGCTCCTATAGTTGCACATTTAACAATTTGTTCAATTTCGTTAAACTAGACATATATGTATACTTATTAGTGTGTATATACATATACGTATAATACATTCTAAGGTCTTCTATAAAAAAGAAGTTTCGTCGCATCGTGAACTAACAGCCGTACAATTCCGCGAGACACGAATGTAAACGACGCACCCCTCGTGAATTCGGCCTGCTCTAAGCGATGGATAAGTTCGTTGCAAGTTTCTAGACTCGATCGATTCGCAATTGATCGGCGGACGTTTATGCATTTGGTAATTGAAATGTACAAAGTGGCAAAGAAATAATACACACACGTGCAACGCGGAAAAGTACCCCAAGATACTCGTTACAATATTTCGGGGGGGTGAAAAGAATTTCGATTTCGACTCCGTGTTCTTTAGGTTTGCCTATAAAAATATAAAATTCACATAAACATCCACCATTTAGTCGTCAGGTTCGCGGAATCGTACGGCTGGCGCGCTATCCTAAAGTCTTCTATAAAAAAATAATACAACAAGCTTCGCTATTCGTTATTATATAAGTCTGTAGCCGTACGATCTTATAGTTACGCGGTATCGGGGCCTCCATACCCAAGATAGAAGAGTCAGAACGAGGAAATGAATTAGGAAAAGGGCGCTGTGACTACAGGCGATTTCTCATCGGCGTTCCTACAATTATTAATGTCGGAAGCGGGATGGAGGCATCTACGACCACACGGAAGTCGACGACCATAGAAAATGGTGTCGGTGTAAAGAAGAAACGAAGTGAAGTGCGATACGCGTCTCCCAAATTGGTTGAAGAAGGTCAGAATTGAATTCTAGGGATGGGTTTGTTGGAACCCACCTCTATATTGAATCCCTTCACCTGAGATGTTGTGCAGCTGAGCGGGAGAGCGTCACTCGAAGTGAAGAAGAAAGAGTAGCGCGCAGAAGACATTCGAGAGGGTGAATGTCAACGCGCGATGGCCGTGTGTGGTACCGGGGCCTCCATGCCCAAAATAGGAGAAAGGATCTACGGCAACGGGGAAATTAGGAAGGGCGCAATGACTACAGGCGTGTTTTCTAGGATCTTTGCTTGCCGATCGGTGGGGGTCCGGGTACGATTCCCGGTGGTTCGGGGTTCCCCTCGTTTTCCTTCGGCGCTCCTACAGTTATAACAAAATAATTAATATTATTACGCGGCAACAGTCGATCGGTAAATTACGTCGCTCTCTCTCTTTCTCTCTCTAGTCCCTAAGCTAGAGTGCGATCTATTCTTGGTGTTCAGCAGCTTATACCAAAAGAAAAGTAAGTATATATATATATTGTTCGTAGACCGTAAATTAATAACGTTTAAATGGTACATACGCGAAACCTCGTGAAATAGAGATTGACTAGCGATTATTCGAAAACTTTCTCTAATCAAATCGGGTCGTCGTTTACGGAAATATGGTCGGAGAGATGAACGAAATAGCATATAAGAAGAAGAAATAATTAACTCTAGAACACAAAGGTTTGGTCATTTTTGTGAGACTCTGAATGGCTTCAAGAAATGATAACTGAGCAAAGAAGATCGCTGTTCTGCCACTAAATACATGTAAGGGAATTATAAATTATTCAGTTTAAGAAAGGGAACAATCTCTTATGTGTTGCTATCTGATTCTAAAAGACGTCTTATAAAAATATTTGATTACGATCCGATTTTTTGAAGATCCTGCTCCAAAGGATTCATATGGTATATAATAAATATATTTTGTTACTAGTTTTAGCGACAGGGATGAAAATTAAATCTACAGAGAATCGTGCACTTATAGTTGAACAACTTTTGTGTTCTAGGGTTAAACGGATGAGCATCGAGCGTAACGAACGAGATATTAAGAAGAATAGTCGATACCTCGATTCTTGAACAACATTTTTATAATATCTACTATATATAACTACGATAATCTTTTTTAATTCGAACAACGTATCAGGACTACGGCGTATGTCCGCATATCGCGGAGGTGTCGTGATAGTTGCTCGTTACATGTATTTTGGGCGTTTGAATGAACTTCTTCCAAGTTTTATCCGTAAATCCCCCGCGTTCGACGATACTTATCGTTCTCTTCTTCTTCTGGCGTTGAAGTCTTCAGCGTCGTCATTCAATGGCACTTGCACTGTAAAGCTTACGCGGTATATGTACATGATACAAGTACATAATGCCTTTAAGGATTTGTACGTTAATACGCATAGGTCGTATCGTTAGATATCATCTTTGGCTTCGAAGCGTCTTACATCTTTCTTCGCTTATCCTTTGTCCCGTCGCCCCAAAATACATCTACATTAGAAGCTCAATGAAAATATTCTGCGAAGATATTATACGCGTCCCCTCGATACATAATTTGATATATCTCTTCTCTCATCTCACCTCACGATAAATTTCTCGACTCTTTTCCCTTACTCCGTACTAATTAGACATTCGTCTTGGTCAGTCTATATACATAATACATTTTTTTTCTATACGCGTTGCGTTATTTTTTTTTTTTTTCTCTTTACGACTGTATGATATTTTCGTAGATATTTCTTTTTCGTTTTAAGACACAACAGTGACTCCAGTCCGCGATACAAGGGGATAGTTGATCGGTCAACGTGTGTGTAGAGGGAATCGGGGAATCGAGAATCCCTAAAGTTGCGCTCAAAAAGTTTATACTTCGTTTCTCGCGAGTTCACTGGTTCTTCGAGTAAAATTGTCAATCGTTAACGTCGATGTTCGTAAATTGATCGAAAATTACAATTAACTAGCGCTAGAACGCTCTCTACGCAACGCGATGCAACAACGGAGACGATTAAAATAATTATTAAAATACTCGCTATGGCGTTGTTAGGCTTTGATTTCTTGTAAAATCATTCTATACTAAAAAAAAAAGAAATATTATAAAAAACATCGATAAAATATCTTACTAAAAAACTGTCTTCGTTCTCGCTACGATGTTAGAACTAAACTCATCGAAAAGAGAAAATGAAGAACGAAACAAAGCGAGATACAAAAGTCGTATCGAAGATTTAAAAAACGTCTTTTCTAGACGTTAAAAACTAGCCCTGCTTTTTACAACTATTCGAGACTAGACCTAGAATTGGCTATTAAGATAATTTAAACTCTATCATTCATTATCTCGCGTGTGTGTGTAGTCTCCTAATAATAATAATAATAGTAGTAGTAATAATAATAATAATAATAATAGTAATAATAATAATAATAATAATAATCTATTAGAATATATTCGATCAGTGAGTAAACTTCGATAGAACGATACGTATTAAATACGTAGCTATAAAATTAAAGTGCAAAATAGTCTTATTCTTTTTACTCGTACGAACTTCGATACGGCATCGTCTAATAAAACAGTCTTCCAACTCGAGCATACGCGGATCCGTTTTTATTCAGACGCTGAAATATCCGGTGCACGTTTCTGACTGATCTCTACCGAAAGATAATCTTTTGCTTCGTTTAACGTGGGAATAGATATACAAAACCGAGTAGAAAGATGAGCAGACTATCTCGGAACACTTATCTTTGTCTAATTTATATACGAAACAGATCTGTTGAAATATCTAACAGCCGTACAAACGAACGAAGAGAAATATGCATCATTAAGCTAATTACGAAAAGTGAGAAACGTAAAAGGCTGTGTGAAAAGGAGGCGTTAAGACAACAGCCTCTCTTTTTTAAATACCCCGTTGTTACTACCAGAGAAAGAAAAATGCTACAAATTCAAGATTCTACGATTAAAATGCACAGAATAAAAAGTATATCCCATGAAATTGTTCCATCTCTCTGATTCAACACGTTTAGCAATTAGATGCGAACCAGCACATGCAATTATCTTTCATCTTTTCTCATTTTTTACCTTCCTACCTTAGACGTATTCGACGATGTAAATACGCTAATAGAGTTGGTATTCCTCAAATTTTCGGCACAGCTTGTTGATCTCCTCGTATCTTAACTGAGAGCTTACAGGACTGGAAGCCCTGGTAGCTGGTGCGGTCCTGCTGCGACGTACAAAACTTCTCAAAGGTATTTTGCTGTGCCCTTGGTTATGGTTCACGTCCAACGTCGAGTAACGTCTCAGAGCGCGGCTCAGACGCTCCGAGGGCGTGTAATCGGTCGCGTCTAAGCTGTGCTGATCCTTTAAGGTAGGCTTAGCTTCCTTCGTGTCTAGCATCTTTAGACTGAAGTTCGCGGAGTGCCGTTTAGTCCTGTCCAGCATGCACTTCGTCTGCACGATCTTAGGTTTGTCCTTCTCCAGTATCAACGAATTCCGTCGTTTCATTTTATCGTCCATCGTCCTATCCTGGTTCACGCCAAAACCAAACCTGGTTCTCATCACAGATCCGAGGTACGACAGATCTTTGTTGTCCTGCTGTTGATTCTCTTTCACCAGACTCAGACCGTCCTCGTAATCGATCGATCGCAACCTTATGTTCTTCGACTGATTAGTCCCGTTATTCCTTCGTTTTATACCGTCCTCGTACTCGATGGAGAAGTTTCTCTTAGGCTTCCCTTTGTCGAAGTTCACAGAGTTTCTTTTCGTCCTGTCCAACGTGCACTTCGTCTGCACGACTTTGGGCTTCTCTTTGTCCAACACCAACGAGTTTCGTCGCTTCATCTTATCATCCACCATCCTATCCTGATTCATGCCGAATCCGAACCTGGACCTCATCAGAGGCGCGACATACACCGAATCCTTTTTACCAAGCTGTTGGTCTTCCTTCACCAATCTCAATCCGTCCTCGCAATCGATGGACGTCATCGCCTCGTTCGATTGATCTACGTTCGCCCTTCGTTTCATACAATCCTCATACTCCACGGAACAATTTCTCTTAGGCTTCCCCTTGTCGAAATTCATGCTGGTAGGCCTGACATGGTTCACGTTAAACGAAGTTCTTTTACCGAATACGGGGTCCTGTAAGTGAGGTATCTTGGATGTACTCAGCGAGAATTTCACCGGTATCCTGATACCAGCGTCCACGAGGAATTCGTCGTCCGACAGCATCACCGGTATCTCGGGCATGGAGCTACAAGGCCAACAAGAATTATAGTGAGCTGCAAACGTTCTTACAGTGGCAGTGTCCTTGCTGGCAATGTTAGTGGAAAACTCGCGGGCGTAATCGCGTGTTAGTAGGAAATTTTGCTGGGATCTCCGTCTGTTCTCCCTCATAATCGCCAAAAAGACAGACTTTGCGTAATCGGACGAGGGACATGAGTGGAATGCGTACTCTTCCGCGTAGTCGCATTCACACGTTTCCGGCCACAATATAAACGGCAACGCTAATTTCGATCGTGCCTGCTGAGTCTTTTGCGTTACGTAATCACTGCACGATCCATTGTCAAGATTAGTATGGGTTGTGCTAATGTTTGAGTTGGTATGCTCTATTCTTTCCCAAGAATGTGTTAGTTGAATTCTGTTAGATGCAAAGCATGCACAAAGTTGACAATTAGGTTCTTTCCGCTAAAATTGTTAACAAACTAAGAAAAACAGTAACGTCTAATAACTCTACATCTTTGTTTTTTATTAAATGCTGATTCACTTTATCTCTTCTCGATTCTCGAGATTGTAGTATCACATGCTTAAAATTAACGTTATTTTTGTTCGTAATTACGGCGACTAAGTATGTATACGTATGATTTGCGTACCTTCTTGGTCCATCGCTTGATTGACGAGGCGATCCCGATACGCTACCTGTAACAAATAATGATCATTGTTACGAGAAAGATTTTACAGTTAAACAGCGGTATCAATACGAATACTCACCTTTCGATGATGTCTGAGTTCTGAGAAGAAAAAAATGGAACAAAATATATTATACATGTACAAAGAATAGGTGATTTAATCATTTTTGGATAGCAGAAAATGTAACTTACACTTTCGATGAGCCATCGGTAGTAATTTGTCGCCATCCTCCTGCAATTATATTCGAAAGATAACATTTTTAAGAAAAATATTAATTTATCGGACCTCATTATACAAACCCTTTTTCACTGTAGCCCCGCCATTTGTGGATTTTCCAGGTGCCGTTCCTGACAATCTCTTCTCTTCCTCTAATTTTCTAGCATCCTCTATTTCTTGCTTCAAAAGTGGTGTAGATGGCTGAAACAAAATAATTTCATGTAGGCAGGGCCCACATTATAAGATCGAACAACATTTAAGTGCTACTTACAGTCCGGCCTTCGTACTTAAGTTCTATTTCGTTCATTTTTTTTATAACAGCGGATAACACGGCAAGCACGTCTCCATCTTTTTCACTATTTATTAAATGCGATACAGTCGACTCTAACGCGGTTAACAATTTCTTATCAGCTGGCATCCGTAGCTGACTTTTCAATTGAGGCAACAGAGACACTACTTTCATTCTAATGTTAGCTATAGGATCTTCTGCCAAGTTTAATAAAACAGAGAAAAAATGTTCCTTGAAATATACGGATGAGAAAATTTCCAAGGCCTCTATCATCGTACGAACAAACATCATTCTCACGTAACAACTTGAATTGTTTGCCATCTCGGAATACAACTTGGTACGAAGTTCTACCCTTTGCATAGGCTTCGTATTGTAACGTAAAAAATAAAGAAATAGGGTTCCTGCGGAGAGACGAACGGGTATTGGCCTCTAAAAGTTAAGAATGGAAAGATGATTTAATTATGTCGTATATATTTTAACGAAGGTAAGACGTGATTATTTTTAGAACTTACAGCATGTAACATTCTGAAAAAAGCCATTGGCACGAAATATGAATATATAAAGTCGCTCGGAAAATATTTAGGTAATATCTCAAGTTGCGAATGCATCAATGAGGTTAATCTCCAGTTGTGTGTAGCAGCCACTTCCGACTCGCACTTTAATAAGGCTCTACCTATTTCCATAACAGCCGAATCCTATAAATAACATTATGTAAATGAAATAAATATACATACTTCCATAGTATCCTACCAAGAAGTGTACGATACAAACCATCCTATCTTGACCAATAGTTTGACTTTCCGCTAAACTATCAAGCGTTAATCCTATATTAGGAATTAGGCCTTGTAAAACTTCTTCCGAGTCGTCTTTTAACAATTTTATTATGTCTGTTTTTATTCGTCCGTTCTTTGGACCCAACACCTTAGCCACCTACGAAATAAATTATCGTACTCGTTGTAGAGTAGTATCCACATTACATTATCTAATAGAATTATAGTAAAGGACATCAGTGTAGATCAAAGTTGTTCTTCTCTCATGCTTTTGAGAAACCAGATTTTAAGTGACTTACATTGGTGTCCTTTACTTTAATAAATTCTTACTTCATGAATTCCACTTGCTACAGTTTTTCTGACCAAATAATAATGGTCGCTTGCCAACGCGCTGAATGTAAGAAGCAGCGCGTCTGTATCGTCTGACGATTTTGATACAAAGATGAACATAGCAGGCAGATTAAACGCGCAACATCTCCTGCATTCCACATATCTTTCATCTTCGTCAGGATTACTACTCATCTGGAACGACGTAAATTATAAAAAAAAAAATACGATTCATGAATTTTTTCCAAGTTCTATTGTTATAAACTTACAAATGGAATATGAGGCTTAGATTCCTTTTTCATCGAAATAATACCCATTTGTGCGAGTTGTTGAAAATACTTCAAAAACCATGTTTTCTCTGTGGGTGACAAGCAGTCTGAAATTAATTAATCGTATATCAATATATTTGCTGTGGTTGCAAAAGTGTACATTTTTTAATTGATAAGAATTGAACTCTCACATTCCAAACCAAGTACAATTTTTCCAAATTCTTGGGCAATGACACACGTCACGTTATCGTCCGAGTGTACAGACTGCGTGCTTTCGCATAATTTTTTAACAAGTGCCATTATGGTAGTTTTTATTGTATCTGTAAATAATAATTACAAAACACATTGTATCTCAATACTGCAAGATTATGGTACGAAAGACATTAATCAGTATATATACATGTCGCTACAAAAAACTTGAAACGCTTGTAATGCACAACTATTAGTCAAGCATACCTTCCTGAAGATGAGGTAGCACATACGCTATTGTTTGTACAGAGGCGCATCTTACATTGCTCTCTTCATCGCTTGCTAATTCTACGAGAGATGGTAGCAAAGCAGATTTTACAGACTCAGCACCAAGGCCTTCGGCAACAAAACGTAACTGCAAGCAGATACTAGCTCGTACTTCACTATTTACATCCTGACAGAGGGAGTGTACCATTGGTAGAACTTCCTTCTGTATCCTGACAACAGTTTTAATACCTATACTTATTTAATGACTCGAGTGAAGACCGCTTCTCTGATTATTCTTTTCACAGTACTTCTCATACAATTTTCTATACATTTAATTTTTCATTCAAGATATTTTCTTAAACAGTTGGTACCCATCCCAGCAGTAAAAGTTTATTAAAGCTTTCGGTAAGATGAAACATACTCACAGAGCAGAATCAAATCTTGTACAAATTTTTCCTAATATTTTGCTGCATATTATCCTGGAGTAGATAGGTTGCGATAATTGTCCTTTGCTTACAGTCAATGGAAGAATCTGTATATAATTTTACATCTATTATCGACCCGGAAATATTGCTGTCTCAGCAGTTAAATTTCAGTACATAATTGCATTGTTAAAGCTATGTCAGGTACCTTAGCATTTTATTGCAATAAGTATTGACAGAGTACTTGATGCTTAGTCTAGTATTAAATAATAAAACTAATCTAACTTCATTACTGATCTACTATAATCATATTGCAGAATGTACCACAGATGTGGAACATCCTGCATAAAATTACGTGTGTACGCTACAAATATGGCAATACGTTTGCCCTTCTAAATGATAACGTACTTTGAATATCAATTTTCTAAGATCATCTATACAAACCTGCTTTCTTATGACTTCTACTGGCAGTAACTCTATCACATCCAGTAAGGTCTCCAGCCATGCATGACAGATAACTTTAAATATATATATATATGAATATATATATATGTACATATTTAACGAAGTAGAATAATACCAGATGCATGAAAATGTTGATACAGGTTTGTCTAGCAACTCTAATCAACAAGAGAAACAAAATTCCTTTACCTGGATCACGTTTGTCAAGGGAATTTAAGATACTTTGAAGGAATGTTCGACTGAAGACATTATGGTTGACAAGTTTCTGCTCTAGGATCGTTTTGAACGTAGTTGAAGCCGCAAGGTGGAACTCCGTGGACGCAGTAGCCAACGAGTGCTGCACTTTTGGTATCACGCGTGTCATACATGATTCTGTATCTCTGGCTAAGAGGCTCGGTAACGTTTGAATAAAATTGAGTTTTTGAATTTCATCGCCTTTCCTGAAATAAATACGGATATGACAGCACATGGTATACAAGACCAGTCGCGTTAGCAGGCATAACTCGTTTGAGCAACGTTCGTTGTTTTTATTATCATAAATTAGCAGAACAACAATTTGTTCGTCGAGCATGAAAACTTTTCTAGGATCGTCAAATTCGTAAAGACGATCTCGTCATCCTCGCGTCATTTCCCTTAAACGTATGCAACCTCCAAGGCCAGGAATCTTTACATAACATGTCCTTTTCGAGCATGTGACAATGTTTTCACTGGTACAGTGTCTGTACGCGAGTGTATAGTTGCTTTCGTGCGAGTCTCGTTTCACGTGAGCCCAACAAAACGCTAATTGTTATGCAAACAGAAAGAAGACGATCGGTAACACTGTCGGGGATCTTCGAATAACCTACACCTCGAAACCTAGCTACTTCGAACGGTGGGTTTTTTAGTTAACCGCTCACGAGTCGCTCGTAGAATGTCATTCCTTGCTGTCTTTAAAGGACTATAATTAGCAACGGTTGGACGACAGGACAGTACACTCCTTGAACGACGCCGCGTTATTTTTAGAAACCGTGCATGGGTTCGTAACGAAAGGGAAACAGCCGAGAGGATCGAAAGACGAGCGACGATTACGGGCACACGGATCTCGCAAAGCAAAAAAACCATTCTTCACGTCCGACCACTTACCGAGGGGATGTGCTCTTGTACAGAGTTTCCTCTTCCAACATTTTCAACGCGCATCTTTTGATTCAGCGATAGAACAAGAACGAGGCGAAGATTGAATTAAGCTTGATTCACATTAACAGTCGCGGTACGGTTAGATCACGTCGTGTCGAGCACCGGTTAAATATCTTACGCGTAATCCAACTGGGGGCTTTCACGGGTCGTTCGGTCGAGTTAAATAAAAATCTGTTAACAATGGAGTCGATTTCAGCGGATCGTCTAACGAGAATAGCCCGCAGTGAAGAACAAGCGTGTTTCTTATCGTTTAAGTCTGATTCCCACTAGGAGTTAAAAAGGTACGGTCGGATCACGATCAGTCACGATCTAGAATTTTATCACGGCATTCACTTGTAACGATCCGAAACACGCGAGTTCAATCGCAGTCTTATTTCTGTTCGTTTACTCGAGGAAGAAACACACTCTCCGAGTGTACTTTAATACAAATCGCGTTAATTTTGGGTGAGCAAAACATACGACCACGATTTTGGATACGATCAATATCGTAGAATCGTGAGAGATGAAGAATAAATAAACGAACACCAGATCTCATCTGAATCTCATCTGGTTATCGACAATTTAAAATTCTATAAATATTTACTTGGTCGCAGAAGTGTACTTTGCGAAAAGTTGAATTCTGATCGCTAGGCGAACCGATTCTACGGTCTACAAAATTCTAATTCGACCTGACCAAATCGTGCATCGTTAATGCTCTCGTCGGATTACGCGCGAGTGATATTAACCGGTGCTTGATTCGCTGCGATCCGACCTTATCGTGACCGTTAACGCGAGTCAAGCTCCTGTGCGAATGCCTTGGTAAAATTCTGAATTGCGACTGATCGTGATCCAACCATACCTTCGGCTGCTAGTGGGAATCAGGCTTTAGAATTTTCTTTACGTGGACGATGACACACGCGTACGCACTCTCTCACATGACGCACTTGACGCAAGAAAAACAACACGACCGAACGTGGATGACAACTAAACTGGGCTCCGACTCCAAGGTATCGATTATACCTGACTCGTACGAGGCGTCGAGTGCGCCCGATCTTGGCCGGAACCGGCCGAGCGCAGCCTACGTCCTTACGCGCCGCCGATGAAAACACGTAATTCTGCGTCGCGCGTAATACAATAGAGCCGATACGCTGATCGTCACTCGATGTTATGTAATCGGACGAGTCCGATGTATACGTAGCCGGTTATTTTACGGATTTCCATGCGACGCTACGTGTCGCTTTAAAAGGCAGCCGTTTGCACGTTTCTACGAAAGAATACTGGCTAGAATCGCGATACTTTTATAGCCCGTTACGCAATCGCGTTGCACGAATTTCGTAGCGGGATATCGATCGCGATTTCGAGGCAGCAGGCCTTAAGTAAGCTTGTAACGTCTCGCGAGATACGCGCATTTATATTTTACTCGTTTCGCCGCGTTACAGTAAACACTACTTTGGTATTTGACCGAAGTAATAACACCGATGCGCACTACTTGTACGGTAAGGATGATTCACGGTTTTCGAACCGCTATTTAACGAGCGCGAAATTAATTAACGTCGCCGCGAACCTTGAAACGACAATCGCACGAGATTACGTGGTTCAATTCAAGGTTTTACACGGTGATTTATCGAAGCACTACGCGCGAAATTACTATTATTATCGAGACCCAAGGATAGGCCGGTTCTGTAAAGAGCTGAGAGCGCACTCGTCAAGCGGAAGGAAGAATCGGTTCTCACTTTTTGACGAAAGCGGACCGTTATTGTCTCTGGTTTCGCGTTGACAACCGATACACGGAGTTTCGTTTGACTTACGTCAAAAGATGAAGTGCTCTGTCTATTGGCTTCTTTTCCAAGCTAGGATCTAAACTGTGTTTTCTCAGCTGTTCTTCATCCTAGGGCGGACGAATGTTTGGGTTATAAATCGATCGATTGGCGAAGCTCCTGTTGTTCTCGACGTGGTGAACGTCATATATGTAGCGTTACGTACTCTTATGTCTGGTATAGGCTTGTCTAATTGGAGGCTAGCGAATTCCTCGTAATCCATAAACATGTTGACGGCATTTTACGGTGAATACTGTAAACGAATATAACCCCATTTATTTGAAAGGATTGATCAGAACAGGAAACGCATGTTCGCGGGCAGTGCTCGCGCGGAAGTGGGAAAGGAAAAAAAGAACACGATCGTTCGCGGTGATTTTCAGGAACGATTGTTTGAAATTCTATGGGTACACCCGGCTCGCCGACCGATTGTTCCGCGAAGGATACGAGAAATGAATATTGATACGAACGAACACACGCAGCTGTATAAAATACGAAATATATTTACTTCTCATAGCATGTCGTATAATTTAGATAAGTATACATACCTTACGGGCATTGCATAGGGTGTACTTCATATACGTTTAGCGATATAAAAGATTACAGTTTACATTAATATATACAGAACGGCGAAAGCTTTGGATCGTAATTGAACTGCTCCGTTAAACTTTCGCGTGTATCTTATGTAATTTTAAGATAATCGCGCTTGCATCCGCGTACGAAGCACTCTACGATTTATATGTTCTAAGTTTAAAACAAAAATGATTGAAGACAAAAAATCGGATAATTATAATTAACAACGTAAGAGAGGGGGAGGGGTGGGGGGAAAGAACGAGTTATTTAATTGTCACAATTATTTCGCAGTGAACTAATTTCCGGTTGGGAGACGACGCAGAGTACGATAGACGTGAACGTGCAGAGGAACGCGAAGGGAAATCTGATAAAACGCGATGGGGCAGTCGATGCTGTTTTCTTGTTGCTCGTGACGAGTCTGCCAACGAACGTGAAGCGATCGCGAAATCGCAAGACATATCGATAGAGAGATGTGCGCTTGGCTACGTGAACGTATGTAAAAGAACGATGCTAGGGCGACGAATAGAAACGAACCTCGCTACGCCTCTCTCGATACGAGGCTGCAATAAAATTTGCATTTTATTATCGGGATTCGTTCCGTAGATATTGACTTCTGACTCTCTCTCTCTCTCTCTCTCTCTCTCTCTCTCTCTCTCTCTCTCTCTCTCTCTCTCTCTCTCTCTCTCTCTCTTTCATTCTATCTCTACATACAGCTCGCATTCGAAGAGATTTTTACAAGTATTCTTCACGTAAGAAGAGAAATTACGAATAATATCATCTCGACGCAAGTCTTGTCCGCTACAGTCTATACTTAACAATAAACGTTTCTATATAGGGATGTCTAATTAAAAAAAAAAAAGAAAAAAAAAGAGAAATCTATGAGATAAGGCTCGTGGAAGCACCCTGAATCACTGTATAACAGTCAAGTCCTATCGCTAAGAATCGCCAACAATCGATAGCGTTTTGTGACTCGTTTTACCTTACAAGCGTACGCTCTTAACGTAATTATATATCGCGCCATTCCTTCCGATTTGTCGTAGATTTACGCGTGTTAACGTGAAACGAACGACAAAGCGGCGCTACATATATATATACTCTTCGCTTTTCGATGACCACGCAATTAGATATTTATACACATCGCTATTGTTCCCCGATACATCGTACGTGCGTTCCAGTTTTTGGACTAGTTTCAGTCGTAACGAGATCGCATTTACACGAGCCAACGTGTATCCACGATCTCGACCTGCGACTTTTCTTTTGCTTCTTTGATTCTGCCGAGACGCCAACGCGAATGTACACGTAGTGGTGCATTTGTGCGGCACCTCGTTTCTATTAAACGTAACTCTCGTCATCAACGACGGATCTGCCGTATCCTAAATGTCTGGTGGTAACCGAGGCGCGAGGCTGCGGGGGCGGACGATAAGGAGGAGGTGGCGGCAGAGACCTTGACCTTCCTGCCACTTTGTGTCTGTCCTCCAGATTCATGTGCACCGGCGGCAGATGCCTCAATCTAGGCGGCAGTGGTGGTGGTGTATCCGGCCACGTTCTCTCCTCTTCCTCGTCCTCGTCACCGTACAAATCGATCGCCTCTGCCTGTTTGAACGAGTACAAATCGTTCCTCTCCCTCGAGCCGTATATCTCGCTCGTTCTGTCCCTATTTCCATAGATGCTGCTCTCCGATTCGTATCTCTCGGTACGCGTCGTCTCTTTGTTCACGTATATCTCGCTCTTCACCTTCTTGAACTCGTAGAGATCGCTCCCGGAATGGTAGCTACCGTTCTGCGAGACTGGTGACTCGCGATTAACATACAGCTCCGATTTGACCTTCTTGAACTCGCTGAACCGCTCTTTCTTGAATTCATATCTGTCGCTGCTGGTCAACGCCGTCTCCCCGGTTAAATCCTGCTCCGAATTATGAATCGAGACCCGCTCTGTACAAATCTCCTGCTGCGTAGCTCTCTCGTATTCCGACCTGAGATCTCGCGATATATCCAGCTGCGAGTTTCTATAGATGTCCTTGCAATTTTCCACGTTCTCCTTCATCGAGTCTTGCCTCAGATAATCCCTGCCGTATATATCTTTCTCGTCGAATCTGTCCTTGCGGTGCTCGTGCTCCTCCAGCTTTGTCCTCGGCGTCCTCTTCAGCTGTGCCCTCAGCCAATCTTGCCTTTGGAAGTTCGGGTTCGGATAACCGATGCTGCTCTTCTCCTCCCTGAAACTGTGCTCCACGGTGCTAGTATGATGATTGTTCGTCGTGTAACCGTTTATTCTCTCCTCCCATCCGCCGTAGACGCGGATGTACGACTTGCTGGTGGACTTGTCCTCTTTAGTCAAAGACTTGTCGAAGCTCGACGACGATGCGTTTACTGCTGAGTCCTCGGAGCCCACCGGAGACTCTGGAATGAACAGCTGACAATCCGACAGCGTCAGACCGCTATCTCTCGAGAGAGACATGTGGTCCTTGCGTGGTGGTTCCGTCAGGTCCAGGCTGTCCAGGGAAAGCCCACCTGCTGCAACGAGAGAAACTCCTCAGTGGACTATCGAGACAGTGGTACAATTCGTGGAACCTTGATTCCGTTAGATTAACGCATGGCAACATGGTGTGATAGAATCAAAGCTCCCAATTATAATTCATAGGTATAAAAATAGGAAAGAACGATGGAAAAAGGACTCACAGTGAAGGCTATCTGTACTCTCTTCGGCGCCGCTATCGCTACGCTCCTCCCCGAGGAGCTGCGTGACGCCCTCGCCGAACAGGACCTCACAATGACGAATCAACGTCTCCGTCAACGAAGGGATCGCTCTGCTCTGGTTCACCGTCGGATTCGGCGACCAGAGTAAGCTTGGTCCGCAACAGACGCCCAGATTGCTGGCGCACATGAGATTGTGCTTCGATCGTCGCGCCACGTGATGTAGAACGCAAATCAGATGCGACAATAGGGTGTAATTCGCTTTGGGCAATCTATCTAAAATGCTGAAACCACCAACACTGATTAGACGTCGTGAAAACGTAAGAAATTTCGCGCGATGACAAAGTCGTTCGTTTCTTTGCTTACTTCTTGATAGTTTGAACAGGATTCGGAGTGTCCAAGCTCTCCATCCAAAGTGGGAACAGGTGAGAAGTCAACAGAGGATCCGGCAAAGATCTGAGGAAGTCCTTCAGCAGCGCTGCCACTGCTATTATAGGAGCATCCTCCAAACAACTGGGGTCACCCGTGGATTCGATCTGATCCCGCAGCTCCCGAACGATTCGAACGTTCGCCGACTTACGAAAGATCCCCTGCGTGAACGGTCCCTTGGCGAACAACTGTTGCAGCATCACCAGCACAGGTTTCGGTAATCCGTTCTCGTCGAGTCTGGACAGATTGACGCCGAACAGGCTCGGGTTCAACGAGAGGGATCGCCTGAGCAATCCAGTGATCTTGGACTTGTTTTTCTTCACAGGCGACTTCGGTATCGGCCTGAGGATAAAGTGGCACGTGTCGTGACCGCTTTTGTTACAATGTTCTAGATCGAAACCTTCTTCCGCGGACAGGGTGTGCCGCAGGTTCGACATTTTCACGGCGAAAGGCCTCTCGTGTCCGATCAGAGGGTACGGCGCCTCGTCAGCGGACGTTCTTGCCCACAATTGGAACGGTCCCTGGAGATCCCACAGGCGGGTTGCCAGATTCACGCAAGCTGCCGCCGTCATTTCGGATCCTACCATAATCGTCTTACACTGCGAACACGAAAAAAGAATGCGGATGTAGCTCGGCGATAAAGAAAATGACAGAATTGCTTCGAGAGAACGATAATCGCGTGCAACGGGTACGCGCTTACAGACACAGATGAGAAAGGAAAGAATAGGAGGACGCGTTCACGACCGCAGCTTCCGGCGAACCATCGAAGTCACTCGCGTCTTCTTGAGCGACGCCGGGTATTTAAACGGCGACGCGCTGGTCGATAATGAACGGATGGTTGGAGCGAATAGGTCGATTAAAAGGCCGTGAGATAGAAGCTGGCTCTTTTTAGCAGAACCGAGCCACTCTCGCGTTGACGTCAATGATATAAAAGGAGCATCTGGGAGAGGAACGTCGCGAGGAAGGTCAAGCGATCGAACTGTTCGAGCGATCTCTTGCATGCCGAGATGCGCGAAGAATGGACCACGAAGGCGTGACCCGCGTGGCGTCTTTCTTTCTCCTGCGGACGTGTACGCCTGTGTAAATCTGTGCGACGGTTGGACGTAACGATGGTGAGGGGTATGTGCAGCACTTACGTATTCCGTGTCACTGTCGTGATACACGACTTGAATGTTAGTGTCCGGCGGCTCCTTCATACTCTCCTCTCGTACCAGCTCGGTCAGACGTCCCCACCAGAGATCCCTCGCTGCAGCAGTCCTGAAAGAAACGAATAAACGTTCCTGTGTGATGCGTCGCGATAAAACCAACACCCCGACTCGGTTAATCGAACGATATATCTCTTTCCCGCCGCCCCCGAGCAACTTCGTCCGCGAGTTTATTGCGCCTCTGAAAGAACTCTCGTCGGAGTCTTCTTGCGACGTCGTGGAATCGCCACCATTATAAGAGTCTCTTCGCGATACAGCGAGATGGACGGGCGAGAGGAGCGTTATGACTACGTAAGATATTACCACGTGTAATAAAGTCCCTCCGCCTCTTGCTGTGGCCCAATCTGGATGTTACACCTGACTTTATTGCGTCTCACCTGACGTTACTCTCTCTCTCTCTCTTCTCTTCTCTCTTTGTACCATTTTTTCGTTGTTGGCAATTTCTTTTTACCGCTTTTATTTATTGTCCTTCTTTTTCTTTTTAAATATATGTATATTGCTACAATCCCGTTTTACTGCCTCTACTTTATGCTTTTTTTTTAGTACTTTTTATATCGCTTTCTTTATCGTTGGAATCCTCTACTTTTTGCCATGGAATGTTAAGCTTTACTGTTACTGGAACTCTCGATCTTTCTAAATATTCATTTCGCTGTATCGCGATGGCTATTATACCCGGCTGAGTCAATGTACATAGAACCGCGAGATGGCTCGTTATGTGTACTTACATAAAAGTGGCGACGACATTCGTAGTGGGCCAGCCTAGAACGAAACTCGTTTCCTGAGATTTGCTTGTTTCAGCCACATCCTCTATATGCCCAGCCGTCAGCCATAGCTCGCTCATCCTCACGGATTGCTTCAGCTTAAAGTTTCCTCCGCTTCGAGCTTTCGCTATGAGTAGCAAGTCGGAGAAGAGGAAGAGGTGTCTGTCCTGTGACTGCACACCCTGCGAACGGAGAAACGATTTAGCGAACTCGATGAATGGGATCGCTTCCATTGAAGTATCTCGCGACAAGATCCTAAGGAGTAGTTGTCGTTATCACTTACCGTGGTGAATTGCACCGGGGTCTCCAAGAGGAATGTCCTTGGCGGTGATTTCGGTGCTGGCGAGTTATTGGACACGTTCAACGATTTCTGCGACAACACTCTCGTCAGCCTTCCAGGGTTTCCGCCGTTCCTCTTGCGGATCAGGCTCTTCATTTTCTGAAACGAAACAGACCACATTGCCGCGGGACGGAACCAATAACAAACCTTGCTATCTTCGGAGAACCGCGCTACCGACTGTGCCAGATAACCGACTCGGTTAATAGACCATCTCGATCGTCCGTGATTTCGCGTGGACGCAACGCCTTTCTGCGTTCTCGTACGTGCACGAAATATCACCGAGGGACTGGAGAATCCAGAATATCGACGCGCCACGAGGCACCCTTGGCTCAACGGATTAGCATTAAATTAACCGTCGGCTCGAGGAAGAAGGAGAGGGACAAACTCTCTATCCAGTTATCGCGTTAAAGGGTCACAAAGTAATGACCAATTTTGATGCTCGGATCTAGGACATAAATTATTATCATCCTCGCAGCAGGCGGCTAATAACCGGACGCCAACGTGCCAAGCCGCATTAACTTTCGGATGACTTAACAGCATTATTTCACCGGCTCTATTCCGCCGACAGTGAGGCATCGTCCCGCGCGAAACCCGTTCGAAATTTTCAACTAGCAGCCGGTTCGCGTTAATGAAACCAGGCAAAATAACGTGGATACTGGTCCAACATGAGCGTATCTCGCAGCAGTTTGCTAATGAATTTATCACTTTAACGTATCTCTGTCCCTATTGACGGATCCGAAGATTGTTTCGTTTGATCGACTGCTCTCGAGATAGATCTCTCCATTATTCCCATAGCAGGAAGTTAACGAGACTCTAAGATCTCTCTGATGCAGCTCTAGCGGATACCAGCCCACTGCTTTTCCCGTGGCTCCGGGACCAGTGACGTCACGACATCAACAGACGGATGAACAGTTACGACTGACAAATAACTCCACCAAATATAGAGAGGACACGCACGAAACACGAAATTACAAGCGACCTCGGATCGCAGTGATTAACATACTTCGGTTTGACAAGTGGTGAACGTTGGATTCGAGTCTCTCGTCGTTCCCCTAAACTATTTTCTCTTACGAAATTGACGGTTCCACTCTACCTCGACTAGATCGCAACACCGAGCGATTGGAAGTCGCAACGCGCCAGCGAAGCAACGTTGCGTTTCATTGAATTATCGTAGCGCGTTAATGAAAGCTGTGGAAATCAAGGTAACGCATCGATGACTTGCGATGACTCTACGCGATTCGAGGAAACGGTCCATTACCATACTCGAGAGTACGCGATCGAGCGTGCACAAGGTGAGCGGAGCGTTGAGAAACGCGAGCACGCATACAGCCACCCGAGGAGTCCTGTAATCCCTGCTCTGCTCTTGACAATACTGTTTACGCCCAGTATGCAAACTAGGCTGCGGTAACACGTGGGACGATGACTGGTCGGACCAACGAGTCCCGTGTCATTGGCAGACATAGATGAAAATCTGTACGGAGGGACCGTTGAAAATAAAACAAAAAGAACTGTCTAAGCGATTCAGCTTTCCACCGTGGAAAGTGGCTTTCGTAACTCGCAACTGCGCGGTGAAAACTACACCGCGTTTCCTGTTCAATTTCACAACGACACATCCATCTGTCGCACATGCAAATGAGAGAGTGTCCGGCGAGATGCGTGGGAAACACGACGCGCGACGGAACGCCCGGGTGTTTTCCACGAGTGCCAGGAAAGCTGTTCTCCAATGCTCGTGAGAATCGTTGAAACGCAACGCGTGTATGATGTACGTTTCCCTCTCTGTTCATCCGTCATGTTTCCAGGCAGAAATATTTTGCTTCTACAGAGATTTTTGTTGCGCAACCGTGTTTATGGATGTACGCGAAGTATTTCGAAACGCTTCGTTACGTTTAAAGACTAAAGAGATGAGTAAAAAATGGTAAAATACCGTGGTGAGGACATCTCGTTCGTGTAGCCGGAGGTTATCGCCAGGAAAGAGCTCCTGGATGCGATGGAGATCGCCCTCGAGTTGTCCACGTTGGAGAACGGCGCCGCTCCCGACGCTTCCGTTTCCGTTCTCCACGAGGTTTCTCGCCTCCTGGCCCAGATACCTCTCGTATTCGGCCAGCCTCTGGACCTGAAACATTTAGAAATCATTTTCTCCGTTAGACACTCTCATCCGACCGCAATTGCGCGTGTTATCCTCTACGTACGCGATACTTTCATTACGAATCGATCGTTTTTGCGCAACGCCGGGACAGACCTCAAAGTCCCCTCCGCTTGACCGTAATTACGATAATGTGGAGTTCGCGGCGGGATTGTGAAAGCAGGAAATGGAAACCGTTGGGAAACACGCGGGGAGCGATTCGTTTTCCCTGGCGAACGACGAGCGAAATTACCTGGACGATATTCCAGCCGAGACGCAAACACGATCGGAGCGCGGACACGACAAAAAGATCGACTGGTTTCTTTTCCAGGCCGGAACGATCCGGATAATTGTCCTGTTCGCGATACATCGAGGCGAGTTATGTAAATTCGCGGTCGACTCACCGTTCAATCACGCGCCGCGCCGTTTCGTTCCAGCTAACTCCGCTTCGTCGAGACAGATTTCATCCGGACACCCGCGGCCACGCGATCGCTCGATTCATTGCTCAATTGTCACGCGACGCTACGCTAACGTCCATTCAAATTCCCGTCCACGATAACCACCCACGAATTGGCCGCGGTCCTGTCAATCGTGCCAACGGGGAAAACACTCCCCAGAACGATTTCGTTTCGTATCACGAGCTACGTACGCGCGGATGAGACATCGACGGAAATATCGAGCCGCGGGTTGCGATTCTCTTCCTGACTAACGCTCGTCAGAATCGCGTCACGTCAAGAGTAAGCACCGGCTGTGTTCCCGCCCCCGCGAACGATTCGAAATTTTCAATTAAAATGCGACCACCGCGGCTGTGTTACCAACCACCCACACGGAAACGGCTTTCGTAACGAATCTGTGCGCGTACCACGGAATCGGATTTGGTATCGGTACTCGATCTACTCGAAGCAGACTGAATCGCGGTTAATCCCAGCGACCAGCCAGTGTGGCTCAAGACGAGCCGCTAACGAGCCGAAATTTGTCTCCGCTGTCCATTATCAGCAGATCGATCGTCAACGATTGACCAATCGCTCGGTTATTATCATAAGCGGACGCACGTGTCGCGTCATCTGGAAACGTGTTACCGACGCTCGACTACGGTCGCACGGAGTTTCGTTTGACGGGTAACACACTTGTTGCTACGGAAGTTCCGCGGTGTTAATCATCCATTTTATTAATACTGTACACGCTTGCAAGGCAGTCGAAAATATTCGACGCGCAGTTACTTTTTTTATCTGCTGACGTTCACTTCGAACGGATGTACACTGAAAGGCTTCTAGAGATACATGAATTGATAGCTCGCTCTGACGAATTTTGTACACTTGGACGACGAATTTGATCGAATTGAAAATTCAACAAGTCTATTAGTTTCAAAGAATCGCTAGAGACTACGTAGATGACAAATTCGTTTCACGATTGGAACACCTACAGTCGACGAGTCCGACATGTAACCCTCGTCCACGAAGACGTCCACGTACTTGATGAACATCTCGATCTTCGAATCACTTGGCACTCGAGGAACGCGTTTCCAACAACAAACGCTACGAGTGGATTCGCGAACGACCGTCGACTGACGAGGTGAGAGCAAAGCCCGCGACGAGGACCGACTGCTCGACTAGAAGCTGCCAGACTGAGAAGCGAGCGAGATTTCGCGAACAACGTACGTCTCTTTCAGGCGCAGTGATTCACCGGTACACCGGAAGTAACCTGTGCGGAGGCCGGGGCGAGTGTGTCACCGTTTTTCTTTCTCATCCACCTCGCGCGTGATTTCAACGCGGAGGTGAGTAGGTGTCGCGACGAAACGCGACCTTCCGCGATCGCTTTTTTTGTCGAAATGGAAAGTCTTTTCGGGCGAGCGAAGCGACTCGCAGAGCTGCTCCGCGCTATTGGGACACATTTCTTCGCTTTCACCTGGTAATTCGATTGGTCGTGACTTTACAGGTGGAGGAAACGTGGCTGTCTAGAGGAGGAAGTGTTTCCAGAGTTCTGAGAGAGCGGTTCAGATGAAGATATAATGTCTCCCAGTATTTAACTCGAATTAATTTTTTTCGTATTGACCCGATACCACTTCCGGATACCGTTCCGAGGTGTCTAATACCTAATCACCTCCGTAACGAGATTCATTCTAATCCATCATCGAACCGCGATCAGTGTTCTTCGCCTCGTTCATTCCCCTGTTCGTGCAGCGTCGGTTTCGCGATAATTGCCGCGTTCAAGGTTCATTACCGTGGTCGGAAATTTTCTCTTTCACGGTGCAACTTGGACGATTCGACGGTATCGGCATCCCTCGATGCGTATCATCGACCGTGGCGCAACGTTCCGATACCCACTTTGCCCCTCCTCTTTCACCCCGGTTCGCTCGTTTTCTTTCGTTCCGTTTCCCATCGTCATTGTTCACAGGCGACACATACTTTTACGCGGGCATTCTTATCCCGGCACCGTTTCTGGTGCCCGTTTTCGCACACTTTCACCGCAGCCACGTCGATTATACTCCTAGGAATCGCTCGAACATGGAACGCGTTCCAGCACTCTCGATCCTCGCTCGATAATCGTTATCGAGTCACGAGCCGGCCCACGTTTCGCTAAAATCAGACGGGGTCTTTTCCTGCCATCGATACGACGCGACGAAAACTCGCGCCGCTTTCACCGCGTCCATCGCGAATTAACTTTTTCTCCCCTTCCTCCTCATCGAGAGTTATGTCGAGCGAGCGAACGAACTTGAATCGATAGGTATGTCACAGTCGTACGGGGCTACGTTTCTTCTCGTTAAAACGCCTCGAACACGCGATGCACTCTAGTTCCCAGACATTTTTCTCACAGGCTGTTACCGGAGCCATTAACAGCCTAATTGAATCTCTTTTTTTTCTACCATTCCATCGGTAAAAAAAAAAAATGCTCGCGGAAACGAGGTATCCCGTGACACGTCTGGAGCGCGCTCAAATTCCAGAACCAGAATGCTAATATCGTTACACGGTAGAAAGTTTCACGGTGAAACGTTAGAATTTTTATCAAACGTATATAATAATATACGACGACTATAAAACGTACATGCCAGATACACGATTGTACTTAGTTCAGCGTTCACTGAATAATTACAAAGGCACTCGAGGATCGTGCATTAAATTTCTTACCCCGGTAGCTTTCTCTCCACAAAAAAAAAAATAATATCGTCTCACCGAGAAATATGAACGCGAGTCGATACTCTACGCAGCCACTGTAGAATGCGTAGAAGTTACACGCTGTTAGGTGGTGGGGTTAACACGAATCTCCCGTGTCCCCAGACCAAAAAGAGGGGATTCCGAGAAATCGACTCGAAAAACCACCGAAAACCTCGGGACGCGCCACGGTTCGTACCCCCGATTCGTCTCGGGGCCACAAAAGAGTTCCGTCCCAATCGTGGCTCGAGATCAGCGAAATAAATATACTCGCTGGCGAGTTCTGGGAGCGCTGTTCAGTTGGAGAGGGATTTTTTCGTGGACGCCCGTGAAGAGGAGAGAGCGATCGCCTCTTCGAGGGTGGCTGCGCGAGGGGTAGCTGTCCTGACCACGCACACGGAGTCCCTTGTTAATGCAGCTCGTCGAGCCTGAGGACGTCCTCGCATATTAATCAGCCGCACAAAGGAGAGGACGCGTCTCCGAGAGCTCGCGAGAGCAAAGAAAGCGAGGCGGCGAAGCGGGTTACAGAGAGGGGGGGAGGATGAAAAGAGGAAAGAGAGGAAAAAGAATATTGGAAAGGGGAGGATGTATACAAGTTTCGTTCCGGAGAGGATTCCGTGGACGCTAGGTGGCCGATAATCCTGGATGCAGCCGGGTAAATTATTGCTAATTAGCATAGCTAGCGTGCATCGCGGGGAGACGCGAGGAGGCACTTTTCTCGCTCGTGAAGAGAGTCGCCGCTCGTAAATCGGGCTTTCTGGCTCCGGGCGTAGAAATCCGATTCCGTGTGTTATTCCCGACGGTTTGCACAATCGACGCGCTCGACACCTCGTCTAGTCGACGTACTTCTGACGCGAGGTCGTCACTTTTACCCAACTCACGGAGAAACACGTACCGCGGGGGACTGCGCGTGTGCCTACCATGCATTGTCTGCGTGCTACAGGCTGATACAAAAACGATGCGATGGGAAATGTGAAAACTTCATCTAATGAAGAATTCGATCGATCGCAAGGATGCGTTCGACTATTCAAATCGAGCACGGCGAACGCTCGCGCGATTTAGTAACCGAAACCCCGAAGGGTGCGCGATTTTTGCGTCGACCGGTAGGCGAAGAGAGGAAAAGGCAACGAAGGAACGAAGAGGAAGAGGGGCTGGCGGCGGTTAATTTGTCGGACACGGCCGGCACGATAATTTGCCCGGTCGGTGTGATCAATCATTTAATTAGTCAGCGAGAACGTGCGCCCGCGGCTGGAAATTGTTCGAACACGGTGAATGGAAGAGAGAAAGGTCGCGGGGATCCGCGCGACGGCCTTTTTGCGCCGCTCGTCCGATACGTCCGCGGATGCATACATCAACCCGTTGCGGCTAGGTACACGTATGTACGCGCGGATCTATGTACCCAGCCACGGACGTCTATCGCCTCTACCGTTAACCGCCATTCCAAACGTCGACCCCGCGACTCCGACAGTTCGAGATATTTCTTGACGAACCGTTTACGCCTCTGCGCAGAGCCGGGAACACGGGTGCGTACACAACACCCAGACCCGTCTCGACGACCGTTGCTACTCGAATGACCGACCAACAACCCAGGTCCCCGATTAATCGCGACTATCGTGTAGGATAAGAATCGGCGAACGGCCGAGCTAACGGAGATCGCCTCTTCCCAGGGAATTTCGCGGGTCAATGTCTCTGCGCGAGCGAACGCCAGGTTCGATTGTTATCGCGGCCCTCTGGTCTCGTCTCGCGATAACGAGTTCGCTGGTTAATAGGGATAGCAGTCGGCCGGGTATCCGCTTCGCCGATGTAATTTCTAGCTTTCTTACTCGTAACGAGTGTATTCCGTGAACTGGTAACCTCGTTGCGGCGTTATTTATCGCGGTTGATCCTATCTACCGGTTTCCCTCTTTTCCTAGCTGTTGCATCGCGCGGCGTTAAGTATACACGGCCGCTCGAAGCGTTCGCTCCGTAGGTGAACAAAGCGGTTCGAGGAGTACGCGATCGAAGAACGGACGGAGGAGGCTGCGTCGGGATTTTTCTAGCCGACGCGAACTCGACCAGATCTCAGAGTCGTTACGAGATCGAGAGATCGCGGTCGGTTATGTAGGTATCCACGCGCGCGCGAGACAAATTGCCACGGACTGACGCAACGGACCGAACACCTGTCTCTCGAGGAGTTACAAAATCCTCGCTTCCTGTGGCGGTGATTTACGCGGCGACCGCGGCTAGAGATTTACATACGCGCGAGGAGGAGAATCGATATCAACGGAAACGAATCTCGCCGCCGGCCGCCATTGGAGCACCGTACGCGAGGTCGATTAATAAAGCCTACGCGGTGATTCTACCCGTGGAAACGTCCGTTCCCCGACCGTTTCAGGGATGCAGACGTCCTTTTCCGTTTCTCTGCTAGGTGGAAACTGTTTCTCGCTTCCACGCGTGCCGTTTGATCGCCGCGGTTCGTTTATATAACGTAATGGGCATTAATAACACCGGCATCGAGGTCAAATCCACGCGGAATGCATAACGCGCGCGTACCAATGCCGTGGAATGCAACGTGCATTACGTACGATGTATAGCCGCGCGCGGCAGTGTGCGCGTATGCGAGAGGCACGTTGCGAGAAACGCGAGAGGGGTTCGCGCCGACTACCGAAGGGGTTACGAAATGCCGCGTGTATACACCGAGCGCAATTATTCCGCGGCGATCCAGCCGCGGAACCGTCGGTAATGCGCGATAATGTGAACAGAAAATCGACGATCTCTCTCGCGGCAAAAAATTCGAGAATAAAAGAAAAAAGTAATTACCACATATTTCGCTGCGAACCCGTGGAACCATTACCGCTGTCGTTCGATACAGTAGCGGAGATGGATCGTGATTAACATTGAAACGAGCAAGAGAAATAAATGCAGCCACAAGTTTCTATTTACTTTGCGCTGGTGATTAGCTGGGTGCAAAAAGGGGAGAGTTGGACGAACTCGTAAATTACCGTGCGATTCCGAATGAAGCGTTGCGACGTATAAAAAAATGGAATATGAAAGTATTTACTTCGCTGGTAGACGGATCTCGTGGATGCCCGAACGATTAGCCTTGAGAGCGGTAAATGTCGAAGCGAGTATTTCGTTCGCGATGGCCGCTGGAGGTCGTAGAATTTCGGCAACGTTAACCACATATTTGAGACGAACAAATCCTAGCGTCTCGTCTATAAATATTCGAGATTTGGTGAAACGCGGCGCCGAAAGTGTACGCTCGGAGGCGAACGTCCCCGAGGGTGTCGCGTGAATTTCTTCGAAAGAAAGTTCGGCCGTAACCGCAAAGCGCACGGTGAACCTGTTCCTCCGGTCACCGATCCATTGAAACGAGTCTAACGGACGAGGAACACGCCGGGATACACGACGACTACCGAGCGGGATTGCGAAACCCCGGCTATCCGCGAGCGACGATAATTCCTCGTCGAACCCCGCGACACGCTCCTCTGCCCACGTTCGCCTTTCGCCGTTCGCGTGTCACGCTTCCAGAGAATAGGAGAGGAATCCTTTCGCGAACGGTTACGACGTGGAACTGCGACAGCGAACAACCGCGTCACGAATCTCCTGCGAGGATCGATAAAACTGTAGGAGAGGAACAACTTCGGATAAGCGAGAATCGACTGGCATCGATCGGAGTTGTTCCAGTTCTGTTGAATGGCTGATAGAAACGCGGAGGATTGAGAAAATTGCGAGAGTCCGAGTTATTTAAATGGGACATGGAAGATTTCCTACAGAGTACTTCGGGGAACTAGATTCTTTGATAACCGTTAACAGGACGGCGGGTAGATCGCGAGCAATTTGGGTGGGCCCAGAAATAAATTCGCTCGCTGAGGATTAATATCCGCGAATTCTACTATGGCTCATTACTGCGTGAAATTGCCTCGATGAATAACTACCTACGCGCCGCGGGTTTCCTCCGTTAAGATTAGCCACCGCGGCTTTCGTCGACCACTTCGTATCAAACATTTCGAGACGCATACTCGAGTGGAAACCGAGAAGAGAGACGGATCCGTGGGCGGACACCAGAGGGACCTTAAATTTGGTCGCCGTCCAAAAGAAACAATGACCGTCAAGAGACGATCCGGGTGATTTTATTTATCGTTCTTTCCGCTAATCCGGCTGAAGGATCGCGGCGAGGAAATATCTCGGTTTAGAGCCCATAAACCAATCGACCTCTTTCCAGCGGAGAACGCAAAAATATCGATAGCGAGCGCTTCGAATAACGATATCTCGGATAGAAATGAAGCGATCCTTTCCGTACAGAAGCAGATGGCGCGGGGTAAAAATTGATCGCGGCACGATGTTCATTCATTAAGCGCACGCGATGCCAGGGCACGCCGCGGCGTCTACGGATAATGGTAATACCCGAAGCGACGAAGCGAAGGCAGTGCCAAGCCTTGGCTTAGATTCCAGGTTTGTCGCGTACGCAAACTCGCGATCAATGGCGTAGGGCTGTTCTCTCGCCGGTGCGTGTCTCCCTCGAACTCTTTCGTCGCGCGCTACTTTCTCCTCGCGGCCGTATTGTCGCGGGTAATTGCGTACTTTCGTCTCTCGACAGGTTACGACGAAAGTTTCGACCAGAAATCACCGAGCTCGCGCTTAAACGTCTCTCCTCCGCGGTGGTTATCCTTCACTTTTTCTTTCCTCCTCGAGGACTCCTCTCGAAAGACTTATTTCCCCTCCCTCCCTCGAGCATCTCCAGCTAACGAGAATTCTATTGTACCCGGGCAAAGAGACGCGATATTAAGGAGGGACAATGAAATGGGTGTAATTTCGCTCGGCCGGAGCCGACACGACCGTGGTGAACCAGGAAACGACTTCTCCGCTGGATTTATAACGAAAGACGAGAAAGAGGAGAGAGACCGCGCGGTGTTAGCTACGCCTCTGCGCGTACACGTATACCTACACACCTTTACTATTTAGCGGCACTTCGTAATAACCACTGGCAAAGGTATTCGAGCCACGACCAAGGAATCCCATTCCGTTCACCTCGATGACGGAATTCCGATAGCGGGGAGGCCAGCCGAGCCTCTCTACCTTACCGCGGCTTCTCGCGATTCAACTATCACGCTCGCCTCTGTACTCTCGCGGGTCTCTACCAATGACTAACTGACAATCTAATCGCTCGACGGACTCGGATGCGCCGAGGGTTTCACCGTTTCTTACTCCGAAACGCGTTGCCTGCTATTTTCCACTCTCTTCGAGGATTCCCCAGCTTCCCCGTGTTTCGATAAACCATATAGAAAGCAGTCGAGGGAACAACAATTTGCACAGAGCAAAGTGTAATCGCGCGAGCGCTCGATGTTCCTTCCAATCCACGGCCGTCAGGTTGGACACGAGCGATTTCACCTCGAGTTCCAATTCAGAGAGACAGTGTCGGATGTCACAATTTGTTCCACGATGCACGATCGATCGTGAACCGTTCGCCAGAGTGAAAGAGAGAGAGAGAGAGAGAGAGAGAGAGAGAGAGAGAGAGAGAGAGAGAGAGAGAGAGAGAGAGAGGGAGAGATACAGCAGAGAATCCTGGTAAACAGGAGACTCGTATTAGGCACAACGTATACCGTTACCGTTGGATGTCGTTTACCTGTCTCACGGATAGGCTGCCGTGCGTGCAATCGTTCGTTCGTGGCGCGTTCTACGGGTGTGCTAGTCGATTTTTCGGCCTCGAACAACGAAAGTCGGCGCGTGTCGCGGTCCTGATCACGGGACAGACGGCTTGTAGGTTAACGGGTTGGAAGTAGACGGCGTCGTACGTTAACGGCGCAACAACGATAACATTGTCGAGGCATGAGCGCCGCGTGCTTTCTCCTGTGCAGTCGTCCCCCATCTACGCCGTCGTCGGGGTGAATATTGATGGACTGACAAGGAGAACAACGCGGATATCTTGTAGACATCGCATCGTGGGATCGTATAGTAAAAGTTTCGCGGTGCAGCTTAACCCTCACCTCCCGGCTGACCCGATACAATTTCTATTCCATGACTGGTACGCGTACGTAACGGAGCGTACTTGTTAGCATGAATTATCGATTCGATTAATGTTAACGTACTAAACGGGTAAACGCGCTGTGTTTACCTTCTGGTAAGCGCTGCACGGGTATTGCTTCGTTGTTCGATATCAGGCGATGATCGAGTCCCGATAAATCGTAATCGGTTTTTACCTTTTCGTTTCGATCTGTGAAAGTAATCAGACCCGCGGAGCGGTAAAAAGGAAGAAATACAGGGGAGTGTCGGTAACGAAGGGGATGCGCGTTCGAACCCCAAAAAGAAGGCGATCCGGCCTAACGACGTCGAGTAGAAGGGGGAATCGAAAAGTCGTGTCGTCGGCCAAGGAGAATCGGTGCCGATGAAAGGAAGGAATTTGGTGAATGGGAGTGCCACGACTCGTTTTTCCACTACAATGGCAGTGTACGGTAACGACCGTGCGGTTGAACGGGAGAGAGCGAGAGAAATGGAGAAACGGACACCGATGCACACCGCCGCGATCGGTTCGTACATCAGGAATCGTGGAATTCCTCGAGATGATAGCCGTCAGCCACGATCACGATATCCCAAGGTGATCGAGGAGGGATCTATCGATATCGACCGGCAACGAGAGACGGAGAGAGAGAGAGAGAGAAGAAAAAAAGTAGAAAAAACACAGAAACATTTCGAAATCCACCGACGAAACTTCTCCGAGCGATATCGAAAGCATTGACGTCATTCCGTGGGAGAGATGAGACTGATAATCGTTGCCTCTCCTGGCAGATGTCCCAGAGCGTACACCCGCCCACGAATCCACGACGCCGCGTGGAAACTCAAGTATGTTTTCTTGGAACCACCGCGCGGTCGTTGATATTCGTTCGATTCGAAAGCGAGCCGAAATCTCGCCGGGCGGAAAGTTTCTCGAGAGAGATTCATGACCGCGACCCGAGCCGATACGCGTCCGCTGGTTGGATCCATCGTTGGGAGAAGAGGAGAACGTGATCGCCTGGCGCCCGTCGCAATAACATACGACACGCGTAACATCGGCTATCTCGTTACTCGAACAAACGAACGATTTAATTAAACGAATAAAACCACTTTTATCTCCGCTGTAAAAACGTTGCCTTCGTCCCCACGTTTCCGACTACTGGAATAATTCCGAGCGCGGTGCGTAACGCTTAACCTCCCTCCAATCGAGGGCTCGTGATTTAGGCATCGTAACCGTAACTCCTCCGCGAGAGTAACTTCGATTCTTATCGATCGCGAACACCAATGGGCCCGTGGATCGGTCGCGTAATCGCAGCGTTAAACGAGATCGCCGTAAAAAACGACATTTAAACACCGGCGGCGCCGTTTCTGGAATTTTTCACGTGTACGCTTTTCGCGGGTGAAAAATCGCGCAATTAGCCGCGATTACGGAGATGTCGAGGCGGGGACAAGGCCGTGGAATCGATGGCGATGAGGAGCGAAAGAAAAAGAAAAGAAAAATCAGCAGAAGGATCGAAGGGTGGAAGGGGAGAAAAAGAAACGCGTGTCGGCTGTAGATTGGGCCGGGAGTAAAGTCAGAAGTTTCACGGTGCAGATTCGCGATAGGGAACCGAACGGGGACCGAGAGTGGAGGGGAAAGAGGCGGGTGTCCTTGAGGCATGGTAGTTAACCACCACCGGCACGAGGGACCATTACCATCGGCGTGGTTCCCCGTCGAAGGGATCGGGGAGAGCCGCGCGGGAGCGTGGACCCGAGAGGTGCGTGCAATGCGCCCCCGTCGACCAATAAAAGACCACCGGGGCAAAATCGAACGTGACTCCGTCGCGTATCTCGATTTCTGGCTTTTCTGGTTATTTGTTTATGGGGAGAACGGGGCGACTATTTGGTACCGCGGGACAGGTCTAGCGGGCTGTTTGCCGGAGACTGGCAGAGATTAATAGAGCCAGCTCGTGTGAAAATAAACGAGTCAAGTCGGTGTTATTCGTTTTGGTTATGCCTGCCTACTTACCAGTCGCCTAAGGGCGTGCTTTCGAGCCGGAGAGCGTGCTCGGAAGGGTATCCCTCGGAGAGAGTAATCGGTCGGAAATTTCGACCTTTCGAGGGGTTCGCACCGAGGTGGACGTTAACGATAGCTGTCGAGGCGAACGCTCGGAACGTTTTTCGAGAAAAATTCGCCTTTATCGAGCGCTCGATACCGCGCGCTCGACGGGTGGAGAGAGGTCGACGCTCGTGCGGGCGATAAACGCTCGTACGAGAGGCGATTCCGATAAATACGCGGTAATACACACGTGCATGCATCCGTTCTCCAAACGAATCGCTGATAAATTCTTTCTTATTTTAGCCGCTCTTAAACCGCGTAACGCGGTGGCGCTAATAAACAACGAGGAGGGGAGTTAAAAATAATGAGAGGGAAAAAGAATGGTGGTGCCCCGGTATCGAGTGGCGAGGCGACGCGCAGAGGCCAAAGTCTCCAACGATAGAATCGTTCCTGCAAAAATAGATCGCCGGTGCAGACACCCGTGTCCGTACGGCCGCGGCGTCTTTTTTCTCCCGTTCAAGACTGTAAATCGACTCGTAGCCCGGGGCAGGTAGCAACGATACAATGTATAAGTATGGTATAGAACGTACGATGTAATTCTCTCGTTCGGGTTACGCGCGTGCAACGTCGACCAGCGGCGCGCAAGAGAGGGAAGCTTTTTAGAACCAGTCCGGCCGCTCGAAATTGGATCGAAATTTAAAGGCCCTCCGAGTTCCGTCTCGCCTTTTACCTCCCCTCCCCCTCACAGGGGAATATTCTTCTTTTTTAGAACAGCGCCACAGCGCCGAGAACGCTTTATGCAAATTCCCCTCGCGGACGTATTCGGCCAGGTAGCAAGGTCGTATTTTAACGAAAACATGGCCGAGCTTGCCGCTCGGACTTTATGCACAGGTGCAAAATTACGCGTAATAGGGAGCCCCCTTCTGCGGTTCGAACAACTTCTTTCGGCGATCACGGTGACGTCCTTATGTACGAAGAGTAAAAAAAAAATGGAGACGTTCGACGCGATTCGTCTCCGAGTCGACGCGGAAGAACGGACTCCTCCCGACGGAGGAGACGCGGAAATTCCTGCGTTTTCACGTCCCCCCGCTACCTATTTCGAGAAACGTGCACCGCTTCTGACTGCTCTCGGCGATGCTCTTTGAAGACCGCCAAGACCCTTACCAGGAAGTGCACACACTCTCCTCCGGCTCTAGCTGGCTCGTCTCTGACCAATAGCCTCTCTCGCTTTTCTCTCATTCCCCTATTCCGCCGGCTCCTTTTCCTCCTCTTCCTTCTTCCCACGTCTTCGTCGCCCCCTCTTCCTCGCGAAGCCCTCTGATCCGCTTCAGAGGCACTTCCTGCTGCCGGTTCGCGGTAGCTCCGCGGACGATTCTCCCCATTCGTCACGAACAGGTGCGGGTTTGATAAACGAAGCTGGTTCGATCGCGGTCGGACCGTGGAAAATTGGTCGCGCGCTACGGAAAATAGAACGACCGCAGCGCGACCCTTTCTTTTTAATCGCGCCGCGCGATGCTCTGGTTGCCACGGTCGCGGCGGTCGCGGATTCCATCGTGTTCGTCGCCACGGAGAGGAGAGAAGAGGGAGAGAGAGAGAAAAAAAAAGAAAAGGAATCGCGTCTCGCTGTTGTGAGTCAACGATAACTGTACTTTGATTAGGGTGCGCCGGTACGCGTCGACGATTTACGAGGCAAAGAAAACGGCGTATTCGCTAGGCGCGTCTCTCTCTCTCTCCCCTCTGTGCTCGCCCGGTCTTTCGTAAGGATGATTTTCAGCGCCGGTTAGGCTCGACGGAAGGTCGACGAAGAAGGAATTCGTAGCAAGAAAAAGGAAGCGCGTAACTAGGAATTCGACGAGGTTTCGCGTTCTTCTTTTTAACGGGGCGCTCGCGGCTCGCTCATTGACGAATATCCTGGGCAACCGTGGTCACGGAGTCTCGCATTAGGGGACGTTTACGACGCCTCCTGTGTGTAGGCAGGCAGCTGCGTAACGCGCCAAGAGAAACACGTGAGTTATACGCGCGGAATGACGCGCGTATAGAGGGAGAATCGCGGCGGGCACCGAGTGACTGGCGCCTTTAACGAGCATACTTTTGACATCCTTAAGAGGGCTCCTATAAAGCGCGCGAAGGGTCGTGACAACGACCTTGTCGACGTCCGGCCAAGGAGAATGGCCCTTAGTCATCGTAGGAATGTCGGGTGAACGCGTATATGTCCGTCGATGCACTTCCTCTATCTGCCAGAAGCTAAACGAAACGACGCGGTTATGCGTATCGCTCGTGTATCGAATATTCTTAATGGAACTCACCGGATTCGACCGGGCCCACCGTTCGGGTGTAATGGAGCGGCGACTTCGAGAAATGAAGTTCAACGCCGCTGGTATGCCACCAGTTTAGCTCATCTTCCCAATAAATTAAAACTGTACCTTCGCACCGAGCTACGCTACTCGAGAAGATAAATCGGTACCAGCTCCTTTGGTTCCCAATTCTTTCGAACCGAACATACCTAATCCAACCTATGAATTTGGTCGGAATTCTACAAGTGAGTACATTTAGATGAAATCTCCTCCTAGTAACATCGATGCGATACCATCGAAAATTGGTGCGTTCCACGCTCCTTCGAGTGGAATTACGGATTCCACTTGAGAGAAACTGACGAATCGAGATCAACGACCGATCTTCGCCGCGATCGATGCCGCGATTCGGATGAAAAACGAGGGGGTTGAAACGTTGACGTAGGTTCGGGTTTTAGTATGCTCCAGGTGCGGAACAGAGATTCCCGGAAAACGGTCGGGAAGACAGGCGGCAGACGCGTACGCGCGGATCGCAGTCAGCGTACGGTCAATGCACCACAGCCCAGTTTTCAAAATAACTTAGAAACGCGCCTGTCAGGCTGTCTCGGTTGCACCGGTAACTCGGCGCGCCCCGCGCCTCACGTCCCGGCTTTTCTCTCCGGCGTTTTCCACGAGAATCGAGAATATCCACTCTCGGACATTCGCAGACTGTCTCTTGACCAGGCGCCAAATCGCCCGCTTTATATTTGCCCGCCGGTACCGAGAATATGCACAGGCGGTTTTCTATAACCGTGCGCCGCCGCTCCCGAGAGTGAATCACTTATAAATAAACCACCGCGAAAGGAGTCCCGCCCGTAAATTGGAAGAAATCCTCCCGGTGGAGAGCAGTAGCGAAGGGGTGCTTTTGTTACCTCGCCGGGGTCCTTCGCGGTGACGCTGCAACTTCCTCGGAGGGTCCTCGAGATTTTCAAAAACTCCGCTGTCTCTCCGAAACACATCGCACGAAACTCCAACTGTACACGCGGTTCACCAACGACGAGCGAGCGATGCTCTCCGTTCACGCTGGAATATTGAATATCACGGAAAACTACTAGGAATTCGATATTCACGATGAGCTTGTAATACGGATAGGCCGTTGGACTTCCGAGCATTTCACTTGTCGGATGAAGACACGCGAGACGATTCGCGTGACAAGTGCACGTGCGTACACGAGCGCGTATCGATGGTGATTAAACGCGACACCGGATTCTAACGACCGCCGCGACCGCCGTACACTCCAAGTATCGACTGACACGACCGGGGTGGTTGCCGGTCCGCCGATTATCGGCGACGCTCTGGTGGTCGACGAGGAAAGTAAACCCACCCCTAAAGTCGTTACCGTTTACACACGGATTTCCTTTCGCTTCTTATCTCGCTGACGTGGAAATCCTCCGGACTGCGCCGCTTATCTCACCCCCTCTTCGGCTACCAAAACGCTCGAGCAATGTCGTTGACAGTTCGCGGTAACGATACGCGCGAACCAACGGCCCATCGATTACCCGTGACGGCGATCGCGAATGCGAACCCATCGATCGTGGTCGAGACACCTCGAGACGTTTAAAAAAAATAAAATTAGTGCGCTGGTCGTAGATTATTATTTCGTACGGCCCTAAAAGCAGCGTGACAGATTAAAGTGTTGGGACGGTTTAACTACGTCTACTTTTTATCTGAAATGTCTCTTTCGAAGTATTTAGAGTTGCGCGTATTTTAAGTAGTTAACCACGTGCCAGTGCGTCTTCGAATTTATGCGCGCGTCGTGTTTTACAAATGGCCGCGCCGCGGAGCACCATTCTTCTTGGTGGTTGGAAAACGTTATTTGGAGCAGCCAGCCAGCGAGTTGTTAAAGGGGGCAGGCGAGCGATGGCTCCTCGCGCAGCGATCGCTACCTCGGATACGTTTTCGAGCGCGTTTAATATTTCTTATTTAACGATGATTTATGCATCGATACCGCGTCCCGTCGATCCGACGGTTTAATACGCGCGAAACGATAAAGCATCCCGGAGAACTTCCTGGTTAAACGGGACGTTTCGCCTATCGAGCCGTTTTATGCGCCGCGGAACATAATCGATCGCTGAGCCCGCGTTTTTCACCATCGACGCCCAGGCGTCATCGATCATCGCGTTTTACGAGCCCGTAACAGTATCGCGCAGTAAAACGTCACGCACGCGGCTACCCACACCGGCGTCGTTTCGATTCACCTCGGAATTTCGCGTCGACCGTTTCCGGGGGCTGAATAAGACCGAGTAAAAACCCTTTCCGAGTGGCTGACGGACGGTCGCTGAAAACTTCTCGCTGGAGAGCCAATCAAGGCCCGTTGCGTCGCGGATACAATAACCGTGGCTCGTTCCAGATGAGCGGCAAGAACTGGCGACGCGGTTTAACACCAAAGTCGCTGTAAAACATCGCGCCACGAGCCGTGCCGAACAATGGATCGTTGCTAGATCGCCGTCTGAATTTTCCGCGTGCCTCGGACGGCGTTTACTATCTTTTCTCGCATGCAGGTCAACGCGTGCTCGCACCCGGCTAATTCGCCGACGGAGGTAGAGCGCGCAGTAGGTCAACTGATAAACCCGCCGCGTATTTGTGGAATATCGGTCGCCACGCCTCGCGCGATCGACTCCCGCGATTCGACTCCTAAATTTCAGTCGACGAAAACGGAGACGCGAGAAGCGCGGAGTAAAAAAGTTGGAGTGAAAAACTGCAACCAATTCGCGAGCAACGCGCGCTGAGCACGCTGAGATACGCGTTTAGCAGGGTTTAAAAACCGCATTTCTCCGTGGCGAGGGGAGAAAAAAGTCGGAGGAATAAAACGGAGTGAAAAATGGCCGGTAAGAGAGAGTTTAGAGCGACGGGAGGGTTTTTTCGCGAGCGAGGGTGGCGACGATAATTTCGCCACCTGTCGTCGGCCCGCCTCGTATCGTTCCTCCTCTGGAGCCGAGGGGGTGCGTTTTTTTCGCTCCGAAACCGGATACCTTGGATACTCGGACGGAGCAACGGCGGTCGGAACGGCGCCAAAATAGAAACGAAAGCATCGCGGTGAACGCTACAAGTGGGACGTCGTGCCACGAACGCACCGTGACGACGACGAACGACGACGAACGACGACGACGAGCACGACGACGACGCCGCCGACGACGAACAAGAAGCGAGGCGAAGAAAACGAGGAACAAGTGGAAGAGGCGGCCGAAGAGAAGGAGGAGGAACCGACGGAGAGATGCATCGAAATAACCGGACGACTGGAAGAAGTCCAAGAAGAAGGAGACGCTGTCGTTGCACGCGCCGGCAAAGAACGAGACAGTGCACGTCATTCACGAGACCCGAACGGTCTCTTCCTTCTTATCGAACCGCTCGAACGTGATCCTCTTCCGTACAAAACCCACCAATACACCGCGAGTCTTCTCGTCCCGGTTCTTGCGGGGAGAAGTCGAGCCTAGCTCGATGGTCGGAGGCTCGCGTCGAAACTTTTTCTCCGCCTTACCGCGGACAATCGGCTGGCACGTCGGGTTTCGTCGCGCGGAGAACGAACGACACGGGCAGAAAACCGTTTTCCATTCGCGATCCGTGAGATAAAGGAGGTGGTTTCACGGTCCGCTGGAAAACGCGGAAAGAGACAGGTCCCCGTCACCGTTGACGAGGGAGCCGCGGCTCCTCGAGTGGCTCCTTGGCGGTCGTTATCGCGAGCCACAGAGGGAGAGAGAGAGAGAGAGAGATGCAGCGCGGCGGGTAGCGAGCGTTGCCTCCGCTCGTAGGAATTCGAAAAAACAATTTCGATAAACGCCGGTAATGGGCCGCGCGTTTAAGAGTTGAAAGTCAGTATGGAATTTCAATCGCGTTACGACGCGCGCGCCGCTTCCTTTTAAATACATATTTTCCACCGCTTCGTGCGCAGCGTCGGTTCTCCCTCGAGAGGAAATACCCCGGGCCGGGGATCGTTTTCGCGACTCGCGATTAAACGGACATTCCAAGCGGAAAGGCTCTCGCGGGAAAGATTGTTGGACTCACCAGTTCCAGCTCCAACTTGCGCACGTCGTAGTATCCCTTGTAGTATTTGAACCACATCACTACTCACTGACCACCCTGTGGAGCATCGTATGCTTGATGGATGCGTGCGAAAAGGGGGCGAGTGGTACGCGAATGGTAGGCACCAGGCGATGCCCGGTCGGTCACTCGATCGAGGGCCGCGCGGTGGAGCACTTCCGGCGTATCGGCGCGCAATCCCGTCCGCGTAGCATCGAAACGTCGAATGAAAGAGCGTTCTGTTCGAGATGCTCGCTGGTCCCGGTTGGTATCTCTGTGCAACGCGCGAGATAAATACACGCGGGATAGGGAACGGACGATCGCGACCGGAGGAAAGAGAGGAAAGAACCGCGTGATACGATGCACTCGAGGACCTTTGAGAAACTGTTCGCCTCGCGGCATAGCCAACGGGCCAAGTATAGACGAGGTGTACGCGCGAGCGTCACGCATCTTCCTCCATCGGTGTGCGTGCGCGCGTGTACGCGTGCACGCGAGATACCCTGTCGCGTGTATATGCAACGGGCCACTAAAATTAATTAGCCGTTTCATCAGCGGGACTCCCTGGCGCTCGATACTTCTCTTTTTTTCTCCCCCTTGTCCAGCCACGTGGGATTTCGCGAGAGACCAGGGATTCTTCTCCTTCTTCTTCTGCGTCGTCGTCTTCTTTGTAGCGAAAACGCGGCACAAAGGGTCGCCTGGCTTGGCAAACTCGCCCGACGCAGCCTTAGACCCGCGATTTTTACGATAAATTCTCGTTAGCGTCTGACGAGATAATTAGACGCGAACAGCGAACGAGGTTGGATCGCGTGCTACGACGATGCGAGCGGAAACCCTCGTTAGGAGGATGAACGATGAATGCCTTCCGGATCGTCGTCGTTGACGTGAATTTCGTGTACGGATCGATCGAGAGTTTCGGCAAAAGCTTCGTCCAACTGTCTTTCGAGAACGTATCAATGGGCGTGTTATGAAAAAGGAACGCGTCAATTAGTCTCGTTAGCTTATCAACGCGGCCTAGATCGCGGGGTCTAACCGCGATCGTTTGTTAATCGATTCTTAACGAGTGACAAACGAGTTTCTAACCGTGGCGAATTGTGTCGAGGCGAACTGGATTCCGGCCATTCTTCGCCGACTTCTGAATATTTTTGCGCGATTCGTTGGGGGTGTTCTACCCACGGATACAGAGTTACACTTTGAAACGGAAACGGTTACTCAAGAAAATCATTGAAATATTGAAGCGAACGATCTCGTTGGTCCGCCCCGGTTAAATGGAGACGATCCGATAAACGGATGCACCGATTCCCGAGTCGAGGAGAGATACGGTGCAAAGTTCTCGCGGAAAAGAGAGGGTCTGCCGTTTTATATATAGCCGGTTGCGAGCGGTCACGCCCGAAGAAAAATATCATCTCGCGGCGCGCATAACGATAACGTTTATCTTTCCGCTCGCTCGCCTATGAAATCCCATCGATTCGGTTAATTAGAGGAGGACTTCGTTAAGCGGCCGCGTTATTTTCAGCTCTTTCTGGAACGTATCGTTTCCTCCGCGCGCGCGCGCGATTATCAGCCACCGTTGCGACTCGAACATTCCAATAAACATGGAACGTTATTCTTCTCGACTAGAGCCCCCCCGACTATTCCTCGCCGCGCCTTAAATTCGAACCCGATTATTAACATTTAGAACGAACGGAATTTTTTGCCGAGCGTGTGGCTAGCGATCATTTTCGTCGTCTACTTTGACGGCAGACGTTCCAACTATCCGAGAGGCCGAGCGGAGGCTCGCCTTTTCCAATTTCCGGATGGCTATCGAGCTGCTTTGCATGTTAACGAGACAGACGCGAACCAGTAGCAGCGGCAACACGGGCAATTTGCAGAATATTTATCGTACCGGTCCAGGCTACCGGGAGCGTAGTAAATTGTCGAAAGCGTTGATGGTAACATCGAAAATTACAAAGTAGCAACCGTGCGCAGGGACAAGGGGACCTCCTGTCAGTAGCCGTTGCTGGAGCGAGAGAGAGAGGGACGAGCGACCGCGGCTGGTTGCCGGTAATTAATTAGCAAGGTAAGGGGCTGGTCCACCAGAGGCGTCCGAAATTGATCGTGAAAGAACGGTGGTTAACCGCAAATGAATTGCCTCGTTCGGAAAAAGTCAATCCGCTTTATGCGACATCGCGGCCCTTCGTCTCCTCCTCTTGATTGTCGTGTAATTATCGCGTTCGCGTAACCCTTTCACGCGCGCTCCTCTTTCTTCTCGCCGTGTAAGAATCGTTATCGACAGGCGGATGGACTTGTTTCGAAGCGAGCGATTTCATCTCACGATAGAACGTACGGCGCTCCGTACGAGCTGTTGTAGGGATCGGCAGTCGTTTTTTTCTTCATAGGTTTTTCTTTTCTATAAAAAGAGGAACGGAACAAGCGACTCGGTGTACCCGAGCTGCATCGCGACGGAAATGCGTACACGTTGTTTCCGGGCGTCATGGGGATGGATCGAGTAATTAGAATGCACTCGTCCTCTCAGCGCGCACAAAGGCGACACGCAGCTATCGATTTCTCGGATCTCGAACGCGTGACCGCGCGTACAACGAGCTTCTTTGAACTTCGCTCTCGTGAATAAATTCGAAATATGGTTTCTTAAACGCCGACGACCCTGTCGAGATTCCATTGTCGCCTTCCACCGTTCCTCCGTGAGGTTACAGTACCTTCTCTGAGCTACGTACAATAGAACGAACCTGCCTCGGTAACGCGTACGCGAGTAACGAGAAAAATCATTAATAACGCGTGGCCCGAAATCGTATTCATCGCGTCGAAGAAGCGACGCGTCAGCTTTCCGGTTCCCCCGATGGCTCGTCGTTAGAGTCCGAATCAATCGCGATCTCGTACGCATCTTCGACAATCCCATTTGTTTACTCTTCGCGCGGAAATTGATGAACGTCGCCGCTCCACCATTAATCATCGCACTCGTATTTCACGTTCGCGCGCCCCGAAAAACTTCCGCTTACCTATTGATTTATGAGCGCTGTGTGTCGCTTTAAAAACTCATTTCTTTCCGAGGCTTCCACGATTCAGCTCCATCAGTGGCCGCGTTATCAGTGGGAATCGAGTATGACGAGGCAAGATGCGTCGCGACGAAACCTGTCTTGCCCATCGAATCGAACGCGTTTCACGGATTTGTTCACGGTCGATCGATTAACGAGCGCGAACCTCGTGTTCACTGTGCTTCTTTCGGATTGAACGAAAAGAAAGCTAGCGTAATACCGCAAGAGGAGTACCCGCGAACGAGTGGAATCGATCTCGTCGCGAAGCGCGATCGGACGAACGTTCAGCGGTAGCCGCGTCCAGTTCGTTTTCATCGATCGACAGGGCTGTTAAAATATTCCGGACTGGTTCGCGGATCCCTTGAAATACGCGGTCGTAAATTCGCGCGCGTCTTATTCACGCAACGTCGTTAACCGCTCGATCGTAATTACGCAAACACAATTTCTATGGATAAGGTTGTACGGGGCCGCGTAAGAAGGAATAACACCCAGCACCCGAGCAGCGGGTATCATCTGCCCCGTGACCAGCCCTGGCTACTGATTTATGAGCGGCACGGCCTCACGCAGTTTTCAAGATTGTATCTATTTTGAACGGTTCGAATTACATTTTTCCAGGCGGCGCGCGGGCACGGTGATTGGGTTGGCTCGCGGTTCTGCGCGCGGTTGCGCGCCGTACTCGCGAGGCGCGTAATCTCGCGTTTCAACGGGCTCGCGGTGCCAGGCGTCGGAATTAATTTCAATCGATCGTATCTCGACCGCGCCAATATTCTGAAATTTATGAGGACCGGTCTACCCTCGCCGTCCGTCTCTCTCTCTCTCCCTCTCTCGCGCTTCCCTCGTTATTAGTCGCGGGTCCGGCTCGAAAACCCTTCGACGATCGTTGAAAGGGGTCCCGAGGGGATTTTTCCAGTTCGACGAACGGCCCTCGCGTCCACGGGTTTCCCAGCGGAAACTCGTTGAAAGGAGGACGAGGAGGAGGGCTGCGCGATCCCCTCGTTTCAATTTAAATCAATGCCTCGGTTCGAAAAATCAATCATCGTCCGCGCCGCGATGCTGACCGATATATCGCGGCGAAATTTATGAACCGTGCTCCTATTAATCAATACTATCGGGTCGCGCTCGTAAAAATCGCAGATTCATTTCTGCCGAGAGCGGAGCCCTCGCGCGCATAATTGCATCCTCCTCGCGTGGTACACGGGACAAGGATCAGGAGGAGCGTACGCGTACGCGTGAGAGAGAACGATAGGGCGGGACGGGAAGGGAATACCGGGCACAATTTCGATTTCCATACGGGAGTGGGAACGACCGTCCACCGGCGGTGGTCGGACGCGAGAGATACCGGGACGATCATCTCGCACGTCCGACGATTCCTGATTTATGAGCCGAGAAACGCGCGCACTTTTCAAAAGTTTATCTCCGCGCAACAGAGCGAGCCGTGGTGCACCGCCAGCCTCCTCCTCCTCCTCCTCCTCCTCTTCTCGCGTGCCCGTGCAATTGCTCGTTGCACTGGCAATTATCGCGTAGAGGGGCCACTGCACGTCGATCGAGCGAACGTTGCGCCTGAGAATCTCTCGCTGCCCTCCCTCTGTGTCTTCTCCACCCCTTTCGTTGATCCTTCTTCACGAGTCCGAGCAGCTTCTCCCGGTTTATCGACCACCTAGCGGAGCTAACCCCCCGGTCTCTTCTTCTCTTTATCCCTTTCGACGTTTAAAAGAGACCTACCCGTCATTTCGCTGGTATACACCGTGAATCCACGCAGGAGTTTTAAGATGAAAGAGTGGGATTAATGGAGGAGGCGCTCTGCCCGGTTTTACGAGTCTCCTCTTGGACGAAAACGACTGGCTAAGGGCATGTAAGGGCTTTCTTTATATTCGAACGTGGGCCAGATTTATGGCTCTCTCTCTCTCTCTCTCTCTCTCTCTCTCTCTCTCTCCTTTTTATCGAGTAAAATAGTCGTTCCTACGATAATGAACGCGCTTGTTCTACGATAGAGGAATAGCGGAGGTGTGGCGTCTCGAATGGTCTTATGATCCTCGATTAAGGCGAATTATACGGTTCGTTTTGGTCGGACAACGAGGCTGATTCGATCGAATTGAATTGATTTCTGTGCCATTCGAGTGAATAATAATTTATACCGTACAGTTTGCTTTCAAAGTTGCTCGACTGAAGTGAACCGTGTAATTTCATCTTCGATCGATCGGCGCGATGGAAAGAGACCGTTGGATTGTGACCATCGACAGAAAATCGTTTCTTATCCGCTCTAATCTCGCGTTAAAGCTATCTCTCCGGGTATTCGTTTCTACGATCTCTCACTTTTTATTCAGTAATCGTGCCACGTTTACTTTAAACGCACTATTAACGAACCGATTAACGATCGCGCGCACTTTCACCGAACGGTCGGGAAAATTTGAACCGCGCGATCGCGAAACCCGCGGGGCCGAATCACGCGACTAATTGCTCGCGTAAACTTGCCCCTTAACGCTCGATTCGAGCGAGCGTTTTCCTCGCGAATCGGCTCGGTAACGAGCCACGAGCGAACGTACGGAGTGGCTCTCCTTTTGCCTTAATGCTCCATTAACGGGGCTCGGAGACCGAGCCGCGGAACTTCAATTTGCAAATCGCCGCCGCGGCGAGCCGGTCGCTTTATCACTCTATCTCGCGATCCGGCTTGGAGAAAATCGAACAAACGTCTACGAACTTAGTTACTATTTGCATCTTGTTCCGCGAGATGTATCTACCCGCCTCTTGTTTCTTTATTTCCCGATCGTCATCTCTCTATAAGGTGGCTCCTAATTACCGCCTCCTTTGCTCCTCGAGTTATTAAACGTCCGTTGGATTCCTAACGCGGGCAAAATAAACAGTTTCCCTAATCATTCTGTAGTCGTACTTAATATCTTAATTACGCGTCGATTCTTCGAACAGTGCCGGCTCTCGCTTCTAACTTTTCCAACTTATTAAATAACTTAATAAATTACCAACGACCCCTTCGATTCCAACTGCCTGCCGTTAGTTTAGCGTGTTAATTACCGCATCGATTCTTCGAGGAATCGAGCGTCTGCTCTCGGAGCCATCAAATATTAATCAAATCGCTGGCGTAGAAAATGAAAATTCTTCTCGGTCATTTATCATCTACCTTCGGTACCGTTAGCGTTCGAACTACTTTTCGGATGCCGAGCTTTTGCTTTCTAAAGCTGTCCCGCGTGAATCGAGACGCTAACGCGGGGAATTAAAGAATCCCCGTCGACCCATCCGCCTTTTGTACTTTTATCGTCGGCGTCCTACATACCGTGGCGTTCGAGGATCGGAGCCACGATCCTTTCCCTCGACTACGAATCGTTAGCCTCGCGAGAGAGCCAGCTCGCGTGACGTAGCAACGCGATGTGCAGCTCGCGCGCGGTTAATTCGTTGCGAGCAGATCCCGACCGTTACGCGTTCCTTTTTTCCGATTCGTTCGGTTCGAGCTGCCCGCGGTGCAACGGCTCTCGAGGAACGCGCGCTGCTACTCACCGGTGCCACGTCGAGCGTGCCGCAGCTACGTTGCAGTCACTTACCTGCAACAGAGAGAAGGACAATGGTTTAATTGATAGTTGCGAGAGAAACGCGGCGAGCTGCGTTACGATGCAAATTCTTTTCTGTTCCGGTGTCGTTGCACCGTGGATATAAAAGAAACGAGGAAAGATAAAGAGAAGAGAAAAGGGAGGAGAAGAGAATGCACGATCTCTAGTCCTTTATTGTGCACAAAGTTTCGAGGAGGGGATTTGAATAATTCTTATCTGCCAGCGAACGTTTACCGTCGACAAGAATGGTCGCATAGATAAGGGTTCAGCGAAGGGCCAGCCAGAGTTCAAAGAGCACGGTCTTCCGGTGAATCAACTATCCAGCATCAACAAAAATCGTCACTCGGATGAATAAGAACAGTTCCTATTCACGAAACTCTCCGTTGTGAGGAAAGAAACAGGGGAGGGCAGAGGAAAGCTTATCGCGCCGACCATCTACACGGAAATTCCTTTCGACTCCATTTTCCTACGACGAACCTAACCAAGAATCTACCAAGAATGGGATAGCTCCTCTTTTCGTTTCACCAGTGGAACCTAACCGAACACGCGTTTCCAAATTCATTTGCGAAAGAATAAGATCGTCATCGCTGATAATTACCTTGACTTTACCAAACGTGATGCACATCTTCGCTTGCGCCGCGTACCTCGGTTCCTCGTGCACACCATGAAAAACACTCGCGCGCGAAACCTGGAACGAAAGCGAGTCACGGCGGAACGGAAACGGCGGTCGAACGGAACGATCGAGTCGACGGCTGGTGAAGGCTCCGCGTGAAAAATTCGGGAAAAATCGTACAGAACGATAGAACGCGGCAGCGTTACGCTTGACGCACGGCTACCAAGATTTATCGACCACTTATCGCGACGTTAGTCGGGATCACACTGAGTTTTCGACGGTTCGGTTACGCGACATCTGGTTTCGAGTCCTCGGCCAAGAGGGTAGGGATGCCCGGCTCGGCACCCGATTGGACGATCCGACGCGGAGGTCGCCAAGGCCCTACGGTTCGGTGCTCAACTTTGAACCCCAAAAAGACGCTCGGCTATTTTCGTGATCGAACTCGAGGCTGTCCATGGAAGAAGAAACCCGGAGGAGAAACCTGGGCGCAGGATCGATTCGGAAACGCCGCTGGATCGTCTCTGGAAATAGCCGCCGTGAGAAACGCGGAAGGCGTCCTCCAACCCTTCGATTTATGTGGAACGACGCGCTTCTTCGAGAGGATCGCTTCCATGGTTCTGTTTTAAAGCGAATAGCGGACTCGAGGGTATCATTGGAGACAATTAAAAATGGAGTAGAGTGTCCATCGTGGCCTTCCTTTCGATGGTATTAATAGAGACGTACGTCGGTTGAAGTGCCTTAAGGGACCTCCCACGCTCGACCTTCGACTGTTTGATCGCGAGGAACAAGTGTGTGAACATGAGAAACGATCCTTTTCTGTGTCCTCTAACGTTATGGGATCGCTCTATAGTCGTTTAATCCGAGCAACGGGCCGGATCGCTGTCGTAACATAATTAACAGCGTGGACGTTTAAATTTATATTTCGGTGAGCATAAGTTTATGCTCTCGAGCAAGTTGTTTTGCATATTGAAACGTATTCTGTATTCTTGCCTCTTTTACATACGAATCTTCGATTTAATAAACGCGCCAAGATTCGCAAGCGAATAATTACGAAGCGGGTATAAGACGGAGGTTAAACTCGAGACGACTTCGGCCGAGCGGTCGGACGTCGATCCCGCTCGGTTACAATCGCATCTCCCGTCGAATTTTTCGCGTTCCACCGTCCACCCGATGTAACGGAATGCACGTCGATCCGCGAGTCACCGTTAAATGCGTGCGTTTAGGCGGCGATGCAATTAGCACCGCGCGTCGATTCTTTAGGTCAGTCACGTGCCGGTGTGCGTGCAGATGCGTGGGAATAAACGAGCGTCGTTCGATCGGTTTCTCGGATTCGCACCACAGCCCCGAATGCACGACCAATATTTTGCGGTTTACGAAAATCAGATGCAGATTGGTCCGAGCGAAGAAGAGAGCAACGGAAATAAATGCGAGCGCAGGCAGTTTTTAAAATAATTTTGAAACATTATGCACGCGGGGATCCGACGCCAAGCGTGCAGTTTGCGAAACGTGTTTGCGAATAGAGGGGAACGGAACGAGAGTCGAAAGGTGGGGAAGAAAATTCGCCGCTACCTGCGCTGCACCATCGCAAAGGAATGGCGGACCCAGGCGTCAGAAAAACCAACGATTTTCCCACCGTTTTCCGCCCGGCAACACGTGCAGGGTATTTGTACAGTTGTCGCAGACGGCTCCAGTCGCCCTTTGACGCCGCCATTGTGCCCCCCTGGATTAATTAACCCAACCGTTTAAAGCCCCTCATTGTCTCGTATTCCACGTATTTTACACGGTTCATTGTTCTAATTCTACGAGCATAGACGGAGGTATTTGCGTATCACCTCTCCGACATCAATGAACTTCACGCTCTAGGAGATCTCGTTTACTCGACATTATACCTAGGGGTATTTATTAAATTATGAAATAATTATTATTTAATTACTATTTAATTACTATTAGCAGCTCCACCGCGTTACGTTTCATCCGTAATCCTCACAAGTTTACGAGCGTTTTGCTCCTGAATCGAGTCCACTGCCCCTAAGTGTCGCAAGATCCAGCGTCTATCGGTTCACAACGTTCACGCGACTTTTACGACAATCTTTATAGTCTCCACCCTCGCGACACTGCCGCGTGTTCTCGCGACTCCGCCTTGAAACAGACACGATAAAAAAGGCACTCGAAAAATCCGTCGACCAGGAGCACCGCTTAAAAGCTTCCCTCCCTTATACTTCCATCCCGTAGAGACTCGTAAATGAAAGTGAAATACGCGAACCCTCGCGCGACACCGTCTCTGTGACACTCGAGGCGCTCTTCGTTTTTTCCACCTTCCCTTACCTTCCTGCTGAACCAGTGTGTTTAAAAAAGAAAAGACAAAAAGAATTACGAAGGCGAGGAGGGTTTTGCAAAAAAGAAAAGACATTTATAGCGTACAATGGTATTTTGGGTAAGCATCTAGAAATTCTATCGTCTCTTCGACACGATAGACGTACGTGGTTTCATTCGAAAAAAAGTATTCCGTCGAAAAATCGGAACGATCCCGACGTCTTTCACCGGCGACAGAAATTGACGTATTCCTCGAACCAACCTACGTCAGAAAAGAATCGGGTCGCTCCACTTTCGCCCTAAATGGAAGAAGATACAAGCGGAGGAATAAAAAAGAGGCGTCGATCATCTCGAAAGTGGTAACGGTCCCACCGCGCTCGAGCACGCTCGGCTACGCCGCATCGTCGCTCTAATCTGCTTACGATAAAGCTTTCCAGAGGTCCGTTCGATAGAGGCCGGGCCGATACACGGCTCGGACGACTTTTCCGCCGGGGGAAAGAAAAACGGACCCGAGCCTCCGCTGTCTACGTGATCTCCGTCACGGTCCACGGTTGGGTCGTCGGGCGGTCGATAAAAATCTCTGTCCCAGAAGAGGAAGAAGAAGCGGACGAAGAAAAGGAAAGAAGCAGTCGGTCGCGCGTCGTTCGCTCGGCCCTGTCCGCAGCACCGAAACACGAGACACCCAGGCGACACCAAAGTCGGCCGAGAGAGCTTTGCCGGAGCGAGAAGCGAAGCTTCGAACGCGAGTGAACGCGTCTGTGTCGACACCTCTAATCCTTTCACGGTCCCTTTTCGAAGACGCCTCTCCTCGACCTGCCCTCGTGAAGCCGTCGAGATGATCGCGTGGGCCGTCGTTCGAATTAAAATCGGCCCCGGGAAACCCGATTTCGCCCTCCTCGCACCCCCTCGCCCAACCCCTATACTTCTCACCCTGTACGCACGCGTGACCGGGCAACGACGCGCCGCGAGATTTATGGCCGGTCGAAATAAAAGGGTTCGCGAGCCAATCCTTTCTCGATTTATTTACGATCGAATTCGAGCGTCCGCGAGTGGAACACGGTGTTTTATGCGAGGTTCGTTTTCTTCGACGTGGAAATAAGCGATCGCGGGACGCGTGCGCTGTGGATGGATCGCTCGAGTGGTGAAACCCTGTGGTTTTTACGCGTCGGAATGCAAAGGTGGATGATTGAGTGACGTTCGAAGGGTTGAAACCGTTTACGTGCTCGTTCGTGTGTGCTCCTTCTTTTGTCAAATCGAAAGAAGGACAATCAGTCGAGTTCGACCGCGGGTTTCTCTCACCTGCGAGCCGTTGCATCGAAGCTTCATTCGTGTTAATAGAAAGCGTGGAAGGGGGTCGAAGATGTATGGAGGCCCGATTTAGATCTTCTACGCGTCGGATCGACGGTGGAAAGAGGTCGAAAGGTAAACGTCCTGCCCCTGTCACTGAACCCACGATCTCACGATCCGTAGAGATTCGACGGTCCAAGTAGGTAACAATCCACGCGTCGAAATCATCTAAACACTTGGATTGCCCAAGACTCGTTGCTGTCAGAGATAAACGGCGTCTAATATTGGGGGCTGTTCGTTGGAGAGTCCGCGTTGTCGCGTCTCGATCCAAGGACGCTCTCCCTGTCGCAGAGTTTACTACAATTTTTTCATAAAACCTTTTTACGACAATAACGAACCGAAGGAAAAAAAGATCGAGTCGAGCAGAGGCTTGTAAAGATTAACTTGGATATATTTAACATAGAGGCGGCCGAGGCGACCGAGAAACTACCCCCTGGGCGATGGAAAAGTTGCAGAAGTAAATGGCGCATAAAATACTCGATAAAATACTAATCTCGTACGAACAGGTTGCCCTTGAACGAAATGCTCCAGAGAGCGAACGAATTATGCGATATTACCAGCGCGAGATTACGCGGCGCGTCCTCTTCTTTTGCCCCCGACAATAAAGCGTAATAATAACACGGACTGTGTGCATACATCGAAGATCGTGGTGGCAAAGGAAATATCGGCCGATAAATATCGCGACGCGTTTCAAATAAAGTGTACCAGGTGAGGCAAGGTTTAAACCGAAGCTTGCTACAAATTTCATATTTCTGCAACGGCAACACTCTCGCACGGACGACTTCCAATACGTTATATCCCCCCGCTCCGTTGTTTCGCTCCCGAGGCGCAGTCATACCGTACCCTCGGCGCGTACCGAAAATTACCCGTCAGAACGCGGCCAGCACGATGACGGGCAAAAGAGACAAGCGTGCCCGTTCCATTATCGCGGCTCAACTTATCGTCGAGCAAATTTATGAGGCCTGGCTCGCGATCCTCGCCCGCTCGACGGCGCTCGCGCGCCGATTTATCACCTTCGAGGCCGTGATTACGGGCCCGATTGTTTCTACGCCGGGCCCCGTCTGCCCCCGTCTGCCCCCGCGGCCGGTGGAACGCGCGATTATGCGCCGTTCGAGACCGTCGCCGCGGCACCAGCACGGGTAATATACCGTGCGCGGAGTAATAGTTTCACGGTACGGACGGGTCTTTCAATAACGACGCTTAATGGCGCCGGTGTCAATAATAACGACCGCGATAATCGTAACAATAACGAGAACAATAAGAGGACGCCCGACGGTGTCCCCTGTCGATGAAACCGTCGGAGAGGAACTCGCGAGGCGCGGTGCGGACGGCGAAGGAAAAACGAGCCACGGCGAGGCACGTTGCATAATGCGCGCGCGGTGCATGATAGATAAGCTGCGTGGCTTGGGTTAATTCGTGGATTTATCATAGACGAACCCCGCGTGCTGCTCGCTGGCCATCGCCACGGATATCGTCCTCGTCCGGAAAACGCTCGAGGCCCGGCCCCCGAGGACTGCGGCGTCCCGGACTTAATTATTTTCTGGCTTCAACTCCGCGCAACTATGAATTAACATGTCCCGTCGGAACGAAGAGTTATTGTGCGCCGTGACGCGACTGGGAACGTTTACGCGCGTACTTGCGCGATAGTGTGCTCTCTCATTTTGCCGTTGGCTCTGTCTCTCGCTGGGGCACACGCTGTCGTTATCGACGCGTACTCGAGGGGGTCCTGATTGATTTCGCGTTTACTGGTAACTCGGATACGCGCGGGTTTCGAGACGGAATTTTTCGCGAGCGATCCATCTCAGTGGACCACCGTCGATCTCGTCGATCCTCGTTGATAGAATAAAAGACGAGGCGCGCGCGCGCGAGAGAGAGAGAGAGAGAGAGAGAGAGAGAGCAGCGATATTTACCCCGGAGGGATTGCTTAATTAAGCAAAACGCCAGATCGCTGCGGATCGGCCGTTTTCCCCGAAGATTACCCACTATTATCGACGGAAAAATGCTCGGGAGGAGGTTGTAAGATTACACGCGAACGGATTTTTCAGTCGCTCGACTCCCAAGCTGGCAGAGCGGCTCGAGCAGGACTCGCCTCGCTGGGAGATGAGGCAGGTAGTCGCGATCGAGAAACGTACCCGAGGCGAGGCGAGGCGAGGCCATTCCAATTCGTTCTCTTTCTCTCTCCGTGCGGACGCGTACTTTGCATTGCTCTTAATTATTATCTTACTCATCCTGGAACGGGGACTTATGGTTCGGCGCAAACGCGCGTTACCCGCGCGCGGTTTGCACGGGTTACGCTGAATGCACCGGGACACGAGATCGTTTGTTCGTTTCTGGACCGTTTCAGATTGCTACTTTCGACGTTCCGGGATATCTCTGTAGAAATAGCTACTTCGCGTCGAGTAAATTATTCTCTGGTTCCCTGAAGACGCTTACGCGACGTTAACCGTTTCAATTGTAACTTTGGAACGTCAACGGGTTTAGGAACTGTGCAGAATGCACCAGAGAATCTGTTCTTCTACGAAAAAGTATCGACTTCGTCCCACTTCTCCTCCTTCGTTTTATAAAGCGTAAGGTGGCCAGATAACGAAAGGAGCACACCGTAAAGCACAGTGAAGTCTATAAAGCAGGTTGCATCGCGCACGGTTCTAGGCGGGCGTCGATTTAAAGCGCCACACTGAGAGCGCCGTTTCGAGTGCAGTTTTACGACAGCCACGTACACGCGGAGCGGCGCGTTTGACTCCTTTCTTTCAGAACCAGCCACTCCTCTACTAATTCTACGACTGTTCTAGAAAAAAAAAAAAAAAGGAAAAAAGGAACTGGCGCAGCCCAGAGTGATAACAGCGTTTGTCGTTGCTCGAAGGCAAAGTGCATGTGTACACGTTGAACGTGGCGAAACGCATTCCGTGCGTACTACTCTCGGACACCAGAAAGATACCGCGAAAAGTGGTGGGGATCGCCGCGTTCGAATATTATCTCGACAAATATTGTTTCAGTTACGAGGTCCCCGTGTTTCCGTGTTTGTACGAGTGTTTGCCCGACTGATATCGACGCGTATACGTACACACGCGTTTCGACCAGAGAAAGAGAGAGTTCCCTCCGATGTCTCCTCGGGTCTCCGTCGTAAAACAAGACTTTGGTCAATACGGATGGCAAAAAGTAGCTGGACGTGTTCCAAGGATACTGTGCTCGAGTGTTTGCGTTCCGCGAACCCACGGTCTCCTCGCTCATTCGCGTTTAATTAGTACGCGAGGTGGTTAAATTTCGATCGTCCGAGGGAAACCGACGCGCCGGTTTACACGCGTTCCTGTAATAAATACGCGAGGCTGTAAATCGCCGCTGGCTGCGAGACGAGGCGCGTTTTTAACGATAAATCCAAGGGAACTACCGCGAATTAATTTAGGTATCGATACGACCTCCGATCCGCGTATTTACAACCGTCGACAGGTAGCAACGCGCGCGTGAGGATAGAGGGAGGAGGATGGTCCTCTCGAAGATGAGTCAGAGCATCGATTAAATCAAGGCGATCGACGAAAAAACATCGAAACTCGAGGCGCAATAAAGAAAAAAAGAGCCGGTTGAAATTTATGCGCGTGTCTCCGCCGGCGCGAGGTATTTATGGTAATGAGCCATCCGCCTCTCCGCGCGCTCGTGCACGGTTTGATTATTCAATTTTTCGGCCGACTCGCGAACGTTTCCCGCCGACTTTTTGCGTTCCATCGATCCGCGACTCTACCCGTTTCCATATCGCGAAGAAAGAGGCCCACTGTCCTCGTGGAATTCTCGAGAGCCGTTCCCCTCGATCGAACCAGCGAGAAAAAAGAGGAAAAAAAAAAAATAAAGGGAATGAAAACGACTGCTCGACTGTTACGAGGCGCATCCCTGGCCCGCTGACACTAGCGCATGGGAGCGAGAGCATAAAGGCGCGTTTTGTGCGCGGTTAGACACGTGTGGGTGAGACCGCGCGTCGTCTCAATAAGGCCTACTGTGTCACGCTTCTGCCTCTGAACGCGCAGAAATCATTTCTGCGTACGAGTCGCTCGTTAAAGCGCCGCTGATTTACGGAGCTCCGTTTTTCTTTTTTCCGATCCTTTCTCTACGTTCACGCCTTTTTGCCAGGATCGCGCGACTTTTTTCGCGGTGAGAGCGAACGCTAAGTGTTTGATGGATGTAAAAACGTTTCTGTAATACCTATGCGTTGTGTTGTGCAACGCGTTGCATTGTGGCCGTTCCTTTAAAGAACGTGAAAAAAGTTACCCAGAGAGAGTGTGCACTTTTTTCACGAGAGTCAAAAGTAATCGAAGCTAATTTTTAAAGGCGCGTTAGCTCTATACATACAGAAGTGCCTTGCAATTAAGGCAAGTAGTCTCAAGTGCCAACAGGGGTGAAATTTCAAAGCTAAATGACTTTTAGAGTACCCTAAAATAGCCAGCAACATTGGAACTGTAATTTCAAATAGGATCCAGGCCATTAGTCTGCTTTGCACGCATCGATAGCTGCGAAAAAAGAATCCAGACGAAAAGCATTAAGAGAATTTCGTTTACGATAGTCCAACTCCAGTAAAAGTAATCTAAAGTAACACCTCGTTCATAATAGAGTCCCAAGTACAAAGACACTTTGCAGGCGAACGAAATCGCCGTAAAAGTGTGCGATGAACAAAATGTGGGTGACAAAATCGATGCCGCGTCCCAGTGCGATGCGCACGAGCGACCGAGCGTGCAGGGACCGCGGCGTCCGTGACAAAACACGCGCGAGCATCCCTCGTCGCTCATTTTTTCCCCTCCCAACGATCTTCCCGCGCGGCGGACGTGTTTCCTCGTCGCGTCTGCAAAAACCGCCCCTCGAGCTGCTCGACAGGCGTCCATCGACGTGTTCGTTCCCGTCGACGTCGAGGAATCGGGAACACCGAAGAGAGCAGCGTACACGCGTCGCTTGCAACGCTGTCGCGAAGAATTATTCGTGGAACGGCCGATAATACGTCGGGAGCGTCACGCAATTCTGCGCTCGGCATAATTGCACGATAAAGCGGAGAGATCGTTTCTCCATCAATCGTAGCCAGATGCACGCCTTTAACGTCGTAATTATGGCTGTTACCGAGCGGTCGAGTTATCGATTGCACATGTGACGAACGAGATAGCGCAACGCGCGGTATTATCGAAGGTACACAGCGATAAACGATGCGCCATTGCATAAACGTAGTCGAGTTCGAATTGGAGGAAAGGAGTTATTATTACAGATACGATAAGGGAATTCCGCGACACGTGGCTACGTTTGATAATTAAAACTCTGTTTGCACTCGATTCGTCGGCGATTCAGCTAATTAAGACGATCTGATTCATCGGAGCGAAAGTTCGAACGCGAACGGTCTATGGGATTTAAAGGAGGGAGGGAAACGGAGTTACTGGGACGTGTACAGAGATCCTCGAAAGGCAGCTCCGATACGATCCAAGATCGGTAACTCCAATTATAGATCGCGACGCAAAGAAATCTATTTATAAGGCGGGCAAAGAAGCCGGAGCGGTGGAGCGCCCGATGATTTAACGATACACAGTGCCTTCTACCCCTTTGCAACGGCGATCGCCGGTTCAATGGAGTTTACCTTAATCAGGGATATTACTCAGGATTCACCTGGCGATTAATTAAGGTGGACACTCGGTTCGCTCCCGTTTCTATTAAGTGCGAAATCGTGCAACGAGCGGCTCGATAACGATACCGGCGAGAGAACCACCGCTCTTCTTAATCGCGTCGATAGAGAGAAAATGAGCCTCCCCGGTGAATCGCGCCAAGTCGTACGTGTACTGCATTTAACGGTAATTATGGTAATGGACTAATAAATTGCCTCTGATCTGCATCGACCGTCCGGCGGGGCCCCACTACCCGGTAACGGATGCCTAACTTACTGACCGGATCTAACGCGATATCCTCCAGCAGCACCGCGCCGGAACGCATCGACGGAAACCTACTGAAATTCCAGTAGCAACCGGGAACGTATATACCTACCTGTTTCTTCACGCCCGTTAAATTAACACCGTGAAAGGTACCATTTTTATCCTCGCGCTCTTTTCCATGTTTTGTCAGCTTTTATTATCGCGCGTCGCGCAACGCGCAACACGGCTGTATTCTCGTACGTTTTCTAAACGCTGGACATTTTTCAGCCAACGATACCTTCCTACCAACTCGATCGTCGATCCGTCGATTTATCGTTCTCGTCTCTTTTAATAAACGCGAGGGCTCGTATATTTCGCCGTGAAACCAGCGAGTTCATAAATTCCCGCTCACAATAGACAATGAATCTCTGGATTTACAATACGCGTTATTTATCGGCCGCCGTCCGCGGCTCCTCGTCGATCCCCGCATCGTTTTGCATCGATTAAGCCCGCGAACGATGCACGATTTATCTCGCCGCGAGACGTTTCCCCCTTATCGCCGATGGAACGATTTTATCAGCCGGACGTCGAGGCGAGATTGAAAAGCGTCCACTTTTTACCCCCCCACGGGCTTTCGTTCGCCACCGTCGCGCGCTTCGACCGCGAACTTCTTCTGCAGTTTACCATTCTTCCTTTCCGCGAGGCACTTCCGCCTGTTCTTCGTCCCTAACCGTCCGTTTTTCTTCCTCGGGACAAGCGCTACCCGCGTCCGCAGCTGCCCGACACCGGCTCTGCGGCTCTTCCTGCTCGCAACGCGGATTCTCCGACTCTGCGGTTCATTTTTTGAATTCTTCCTGGCAAATAATAACCGCAAAAACCAGCCACCAGAGCCTTGTACTTCGGTAGCCTCCTCCGCCGAGTGTAATTTGTTTCGAAGACGCGCCCGCTCCCCTACTTGGTCCTCCACTAACTTCACTTCTCCATTCTCTTCGAATAATTCACGTAGCCAGGAATTATTTAATAACGCGCCGTTTTAGAAGTAAAAAAGGGTCGATAGGTTCACGGGTGATAGTACTATCGAGCTGTAACGCGAACACTTCCACACGGAATATTTCTTAGGACGACTCAATACAGCCACCTTACTCGTCTTATCCGACGTGTTCGGTAATCGTCGCTCAGATAAGGTACGAGGAAACTCGAAGGCGGTTATCTGTCCAGCGGTCGCACCTGCGGCCAGAAGTGCAGTGGGTGGGCAGAGATAACACTTGGAGAGACAAAAGCGGGGTGTAATATTGCCGAAACGGAGGTACGGAGGAACGGAGCGTGGGCCGCGACGGTAACCCTAGGAGCGGCGTGTGTACCGAGAAACGGGACTATCGGTGCCTCGTCACTGGACACTCGACCTCCGCCACCTTCCCATTGTTCCTTTCGTGAAAGTGGCCATTACGCGCGCGTACAGCAACACTTGTCCGCGCTCCTCGAGCCCTCGGGATATTTGAGGTCCTCTCTGCGGTTTCGCCTGCCCGTCGAATCAGCGAGAGTTCGAAATACGCTTTCTTCTTCTTCTTCTTCTTCTTCGACTTGTCGCCCTCGCCTCGCGAGCGCGAAAACGGAGCGCCTCGCATCGTTGTCCAGCTGACTTTCAATTCGTGTTAGTTTAGAAAATATTTCGAAGCGCATGAATATGGAGCTTAAGTGAAACTTGAAGGTGATTTTTACTTTCTTCGGTTACTTCACTAATTGATTTTTACTTTCCTTAGCTGAAAGGGATACCGCGCGAGGTATCTCGTAATTGATCTGTAATGCCGTTAATTTAGAAAGCACGATCTTTCTTCGTTAAAATTCCACGCTGCGAACTTTAAAAGAAAAGTAAAAGTCCAAACTGTGGACTGCAATTCTTTCTCTCGGCTGGAATTTTCTGCTCTCTACTCACGGTACTCGCGCAACTCGAAAACGCGCGGATCGCGTACAGCTTTTACAATCGTCTCCTCGTATTTTCATTTCACGCGTTACATCTTCCTCCGCTGAACGCGAGCAAACATAAATTCTATGAAAAGCGAACGCGGTGCACGCTCGCGGTTTCTTGCCGCTTAAAGTGGTTTTTGCGCGCCGCGAGCGCACACAGGCCAGCGTAAAAAATGAGAAAGAAACCGTCTCCTTTTCTTTTTTTTTCGTTTACGCGTCACCCCTTGTGGATTCCGTGCGCGCACGCGAGGCTCGCGATCGCGTTGCGCTCGAAGCGTACTACTCGCGAGGGCCGTCCCATGCTCGGTCGGAGAAAATGAACCGCGGTTCCGGTGCAACGACTCCAGATGCAAGTACGCGATTCGCGCTTTTGCTTCTGCTGGCCGGTGGCGCAGAGGCGAGCGCGAGCACGGTGTATTACAGGAGTAAACGGCGCGGTACGGCACGGAGAAGGAAAAAGGGAGGCAACGACGGTCCCTCTTCGAGAGGTGCAATCATAAAACCTCTCACGGCATTCCTGCTCGAGTACTCTATTCGCGTATCGCCCCGAAAAATGTTGAAAATCGCAACCACGCATCTCTCCTATGCACCTGTGTTCCTTTTTCGATTGAGAAATCAGTTTACTCTTTCTACAACTTCTCTGAAGGAAACAGAAAAATGTTCCATCACCTAAGGTACTGGTAATCGCACTCGTAAATCGTGTGTCTCGATGCCAAGCAATCGAAATATTCGAGAAATGACGAGATCGAAGAGGACCCCGGTTCGATGCGAGCAATCAACGCGTCGATCAGCGATCACGTCGCAGTGGCGCGTAAAACTGTCGACGACGAGGCATCTCCCCGGGGTGAAACGAGCCGGGAAATAGTTTCGTTTACGTGCACGTATGCGACCCGTCGGAAATTGATTCCGCCTTAAAACCACCGCCCCGGCGAGCCGCGAGGGAAATTACCCCGACGGCTCCTTCAATTTGTATCCTCCGGTCTTACCTTTAAAACGCGACAACGCTCCTCCTTTTTCAACGGCCCCGATCCCATCGCGGACCTTTTAATCAGCGTCGACGGCGTACCAGCGGGAATTCGTATTACCCTGCGCCGTTTATTGGACGACGGGACCCGATGCGCGGTTCCGAGCACCGGCCAATATTCCGCGGACCTCGCGATTACGCGGCGATACCGGACTCGCGGCGCATTAAATGGGAATAAAATAAATCCAGACGCGGCGAGTCGGCACCGCTCTCTGTCCGGGTAAACGGAAGAATCCCCGTGGGGCTTCTGCATATTACGGCCGGTCTATCGAGCCAGCCAGGCAGAAAACGCGCCGGCCGTAGGCTCGGGGCCTGATCTCGAATTCCCTCGTAAAACGCATCCACGAGCGGTGCGGTTGCGCTCGAGGAGGATCGGTCTGGTATCGTCGCTTCCAGTGGCTGCCTCGCGAACCTGGCGCATGCACGAGCTACACGCGGATAGATCCTCTCGAAGGAATCCTCCGAAAAGGAAAATCGTTCGAAATTTTCAACTCCTCGCGCAGCTCGTTGGAATCTCTCGAACAGGGGGTAGTAGTTTTATCGGTTCGGGTACCGGGAACACGAGTCGTCCAGGTGTAATCGAGTAACTGTAAAAACAAAACGCCTGTCCAGGCGAAGGGAGAGGAGAAGAGAAAATAAGACGCGATGGTTGGCTTCAGAGAGAGAGAGAGAGACTCTTATCTCGTGGCTCGCTTTTACAGGCGTTTACTTATCGTTCCGAAGGAGTAATGGCCACCGCGATACGGAACGACTTCGCGGATGTTCCAGTGATCGACCGAACTCACGTTGGATGGACCGCCGCGCCCTATCGTTGCCCGATCGAACGCGCAATTATCCCATTACGCGTACGCGAATAATTGCGAGGCGCGCTGGTGCTGCGCGAGCGGAACGAATCGACGAGAGGATTTAAGGCTGGTAGTCTGGTTCGTTCCGAGACCGCGCGGCTTCCTGCTCGTAAACTTGCCATTCTAATACGTAACCGAGGAAACGGCCTGTTGCTGCCCCGGATTAATCTGTCTTCAGATTACGCAATCTTCCGTTCTCCTCGCGCTGTCGAACCGGGTGAAGCTCGTGGTAGATACCCGCCAGGGTATACGATCGTTCGAGTTTCGCGCCGCGGAAGCGGCAGAGCTATGGTCGCACGGTGCACGCGCTCTTTCTACGCGTGTGCGTTTTACGCCCAGCTGGGGTACTGACCGCGCATTCCTCGAGGGAGGTGACCGCTTCGACTCTTATCCGCGGGATGCTACAGACAACCACGGAGCGTCGCTCTTTGCATCGCAAGGTGACTGATCGCAAGCAACTTTTTACATTCTTTAGGGGTAGGTGCTATTTAGGGGTGTAGGTTGAATGGTTACCTGATTTTCATAGAGGAAAGAATATTTAGAAAAGGAGAAAAGGAATTGTGTCTTGATTATGCTTAGAGAGTTATCTCCTAAGTCTGCAGAGTCGATTAATTTTTTTACGGAATTAACGTCGCGAAGATCGTGTCGTAAAAGTTGGTAAAGTGTGTATCGTGCGTCGAGATGGTTTTTATACGGCGATTTATTCGCTGCGTCCAACGACGACCCATTAAAGCGATCGCAATAACAACGAGAGGGCTGGGTACTAGGCTGTCGCGTCGTTGCTGGTCATTCGTGCGCTCGTACACGGATCAACGACCCTCTTGGCTTTTCATTCATCGTTCGAGGGCGTATTCGCGCGACGTTTTCCAGTTTAACTCGATCAAGTTATACAAGCGATACACCGGCGAAGAGCGGAGAGGTTTAATTTTAACCTTATAATTACGTTTTTACGAAACGATCGCGTTCCTGTACCGGCTTCGAAATCCGTTTTCGGGGAAAGCTTGATCGTTTGGAACGAAGGGTTCGCGTAGCGAATCGCAACGATGGGGGACACATCGATCGAGCGTTCATCCACGACGAACTCCGCTTTGCGTTCACCACAACGACGTGCACACGCACGAGAGAGTGCAGGTATTCGATGGAGTTTAAGATCGCGCAAAAACCGAACAAAACCGAGGTGCGCGCCGTGTTACGATTGAACGAAAAAATAACGGAAGGGATAATCGAGAAGCCGCGCCTCGAAGGACGTTGTATCGACTTGAATCGATTTTTTTAATGAAATTTTTCCATTACGCCAATTAATCTGTAGCTACATCGCGATATTCGATCCTCCACAAAAACGGCAAATGTTTTCGAAAGATCAGGGTACGCTGAAATCCAACAAATCTCAAGGGCCGTAGCCATCGTGAAATGCAGATCGACAAGAACCGCGGCGTTATCAGCAGATAAGGTAACGGTCCAATTAATTGTCAGGTTCTGACCGGCTCGAGCGTACCATTACCATCGTGTTGGCGCTAGCCAGATAGGTTTCGAGGCTATTGCTGGCCGATATAGCGCTCATCGACACAGTCCACTTCCACGCGGTACGTGGTACACGTAAAACGAGCAAATCGACGACGACAACGACGACGACGACGACGACGACGACGACGACGACGTTCAGTCCACCCACCTTCTAACCTACATACACTTCTCGAACGCGACTTATCGTTACGACCGTTTCCTATCCTGTTGCTCGAGTTCTTTCCTTTCGCCTCCGATTGCTTTTGTTTCCCCCTCCTCGAGCAGTATCGCATCGAATTTACGACGCCGTATCGCGCTCCTATAGGATTCCAATTTAACCATAGACCGGTTCGACGGTGGGCAAGGTGCCCCGCGGGCACGTGCTTCGGGGCTGCTCTCGCGGCGATAAACGCGAGTTTTGGGATCGTTAAAACCGGCAGATACGATCGCGTGGGTGTTACCGTTCGCGAGGTACAGTCCTATCCCTTTCATCGCGGCCGAAAACGAGGAAATTAGGATGAGAGAGAAAGCTCTCGGTGCCGCGTGTTCACCTTGCGCGGATCGCCACGCGGAATCGGGCCCCCTCGCGATTCACCTTGCGAGCATCCTCCGACGACGAATCAGTGAAAGTCATCTGTACCCTTGACCAGCCTCTCGATTCATGCCGCGGCGTCTACGGTTAAACTAGACCGTGCGAGCGGTAATGAAATTAGCGACGAAAGCGAGACCAGCACGCGTATTACCTCCCTCTATGCGCGTACGTGTACTATCTGTGTGTAACGACGGTGTGTACAAGTGTATGTAACTTTCCTCGCGAATTACACGGTTGTTCGGCTGTTAGCGTATCTCCTGCAAACAGAAGGTATCGAAATGTTTGTTCGAGCCTCCTTTTCGCGTGTTTGCTCTGGAGACACCCGGCGCGAACGCCGCGTCTCGAATCGAGGACGCGCGAGTAAAAATCACCGGTCGTACCGGTACCGACCGGTGGCAGTGGCCGCGTGGTTTTGTTTCCACCGTTCGGATCTCTCACCGTGGCGGTGCACCGTCGTGGTTCCGCTATGTAGGCGAGCACGTCGCGTGGGCGTTCACCACGCGAGTTACCATTATTCCCGTCGTTGCTTTTGGCACCAAGTCGTCGGCGTAAATATAGTTCTACCGTGGAGATCGACGGACGTTAACGGAGTTTGTCAATTCCGCGCTGTACTCTCTCTCTTTCTCTGACAAATCGGTGTCCTCGAAATCGACAAAGGAAGAACCCCTCCTCCCAAACTGGAACCAATTTATGCGTCGAGCAACCGTAGAGAGGCCATTACTACACGTTCCACGCGAGTCGAGGATACGGGTTAGCGTGTCTTGTCGCGAGAATTTCCATCGACCTACAAGTTCGTCCAACTTCCTGTCGTGACTCACTCCACGACACGAACCTACCTCATTGTGCGAGCATGGAAAAAAAAGGTCCAACGAGCCCCGCCACAGGGAGAACAGAGCCATCTCTCTCCCTCGGTCTCCCCCTTCGTCGATTAATCGCCGCGATCCCCGCAGCCCTGGATTTATCATTCACGAGCTCGTCTTTGTGCGTCGATCACGCGCATCGAGCGTATAAAGGGACCAGAGAACGAAAAGAGGAGGAGAAGAAACGTCCGTGGGCCTTTTTCATGTCGCGACGCGATCGTTCCCCGTTGCACACCGTCCAACGCACACCCAGAGGACTCTGGCTCGCTCGAGAGACCGCGATTTTATCCGCACCGCTCCGCTCACCTCGCCGTTTATTCATCCTCGTTTCTGGAGGCAAGGTGTGGTTTATGTCGGTCGACCCGGGGCAGAGATAATCGCGCCAGGTTCCGAGCAGCTCATTTCTCGACGATCGACGATAATAATTGGTAACGGTACGGACGAGACGGAGAAAAATTAGGGTCCGTGAGGAGCGGATAGTTTTTCCTGGAAACGATGGAAATCCGAGTCCTCGCCTCCGTTCCTGGATGCAGCTTTCGAGAGACGCGTGTCTCCCTGAGCGCTGTTACGGGGAGAATTATGCGCCAGTGTTCGCAGTTTCCCCGAAACGCATCTGCCGATTATTTATCGCGGAAGTTTCGTCTTCGGAGAACCGCGAATGCCCATATTCTCCTCTATTACGTTAACCACCGCCCCACGTTTGCTCGATAAAATTTGTAAATTGTAGACGCTTAGCTGTTTGGAATTTGATGATCGTCGCATCGATGACATCTCGACTCTTGTCCATTACTAAGAGTACGTCGTGTCATTTTCAACTCGACTGTACGGGTATCCGTTTATTCGGAACATTTCTACGTTCCGAGTAAACATTCGCGAAATTTATTACAGTGCTTCACTAAGGAATTAAGGAAGGAGAAATATGGGCGCTTATATCGAAATCGAGCAAATTTTCAAAATCCTACATACGTTACCAAATTCCTTAATCTTTAAAACTTCAAATTTTCGCTTGCATCGTTCGCGCACCTCGATCGAATAAACCTTTCCTGAGTCCCCCAAAAAAAATTCGATTGCTCCCCATGGGACCGCGGTCCCCAGCGCGACGCAGGGACGAGATTTCGAGGAATCGGGACGATCTTTGGCGACGACGTTCCACCTGTGCAGGTACACTTTCGACCGGGAACGGATTGCGGATTCGTGGCACCTGCGAGAGCGCGCCTTTCACAGAGGTTAACGGGGAGAGGGAATCGTCGAGGAGCCAGGCGACTTCTCCGTAATAAACTTTCTCTCCCGGAGTGTCTTCGAGTCTCTTCTCTCTCCGTCTCGTTGGCATTGTTGCAGTCGGTCGAAACAAACGACGAGGAGACGAGGACGAATACGAGGCGCCGTAACGAGGCATCACTTCCTGGTGCAGGTTTAACGAAGGCACGCGTAAACGGCAGGAATGCGGAGCCCCCGCGCGCTTCCAAACGACGGCCACTATCGTGACTCTGGTGTTGGTCGTTTCGATTAACGCGCGTTAACGTCCCAGCTATTCACGGACTCGACTGTCTAACCGCTTTTGCAATCAGAACGACTATTTTCGGTTGGATTGATAGGTGATCGAGTTTTTGGACTGTGAAAACATGACGAGAATCAGAGGAAGAGAAAAGGAAGTCTTCTCAGGCAGATGCGTGCCTTGCACATCTGCTAGAAACGGTTCAAAGTTTTTTTTTGTATAAAATTCGAGAAGGACGTGCAGACGTGTGAAAGATTTCGAGGATGTCGCGGACCTTCCTCTCAGCTTTCTCATTTATCACGACGGAGGAAAGAAGGTTTCGAAACGAACGCGAAATTGTTCCGAGAAACAATCCCGCGTCGAAGGAGGGGCCGTTGAATTTAGAGCACCGAAGGAAAGTTGGTGACTCGTACCGTTTCTAAAATCAATAACGCAGATTTCACGTTGAGTTACTCTGATTAGATCTCGATTACCTACACGTTGGACAAGCGACGATGAGTTGGGTCAGGTCACGGTTAAATATCAATTTTCGGGGTCTGAAGCGAAACTGTAACTGGATCGCGACGTATCTACACCGCTGCGTCGAGTAGAAATTGTAAAACAAGTTTACGAGGCCCGTATGTTCGTCCACGACGATAAGAGGACAAGACGAACGCGACGAGTGAAAAGGGAACGCTCGTATTTTAAAACTCCACTTCTGCTAGGCGATTCGTTTCCAACTGGAAATTTATTTACTTCTCAAACGAGACAACGATAGCTGATTGCGGTCTCCCATTTTTATCTGGAAAGTGGGAACGAGTTTGATATACACAGGGAAAGAGAGACCAGTAGTGCCAGTGATAAGAAAATAAAATAAGACGTCAAAGACGCGGTACGCACGTATAACTCGCTCATTAAGAAATCCATAAGTAATTAACTGCACGATACTGTGGGATTAAGATTTAAAATTCCGTTCATACCTGCGTACTCCAGCACGGTTGGAGTGGATAGAAGTTATCAGACGGCAAAGATAACGCGCAAACAACACGAGCCAATGGCAAGAAACCGCAACACTGCATATCAGATGGCACTCGACCAGTTATCAATTTTTTACGATCTTAAGCGGCTGGTTTCTCGGAGCACCGCTCTCGATCCGCTTCGACGCCGCAAGAAACGCGGCTAATAATCGTAGTAGCTACGCGTCCAGCGGAGCGAGCGTCGGGAACGAGACGGGCGGATCGCCCGCAGGAAACAACCCCCCGTAACCGTTCGCGTAAACGAAACAACCAGACGCGGCAGCGGACGTTCGAATCGCGACTCCGTCGAGAGAGCTCCGTGAGACGTCCGTCAAGCCCCGCAGCTTCCGAACCGATTGTTTGCCGATCGTTTCCATCTTTTACGAACCGTAAATCACATTAGAGCGGCAATTTCACGCGCTACCTATTAACTGCCACGGTGGAACGCTCGTGAACGCGGCGGACCCGCGGCCGTTCATTACCAGACCCGACCGCCACTTTATATTCCGCGGCCATAATTTCGATAGAGCATCTAAATTACGGGCCGACCCTTCGTGACAAGAGCGCAACAGAAAAACCACCGAGGTCTACCCCTTGATTCGGGTTACAATAACGGTCCTCCTAAATCGAACCCTTCCTGGAGGCTGTTACAGCTATAATAAAAAAAAAAAAGAAAAAAAGAAGAGAACCTCCGTTCCTCGTATTCGACCAATTTCCGATCCCACGATCGCACCAATTTCGAGCACATCGTTCAACAATCTGAAATTTACGAGTGTTACTCTGCGAACTTTTAGCGACTTTGAAGTGCGAGAAGATTACGATTTAATAGCGAACCGCTATCGAAACCTTCTGAATATTTACGCGAAAGGTTTCTGGATGATCGATACGTATCGAGAACAATGTCGAGCGTCTTTGGAAACATCTAAAAACGAGGTGAGCGGAGTTCGTTTCCATCGAGTGCGGTCAGATTTAACCAGAACGAGGGAGTAAAGCTGGACCTTCGGAAGGTCGTTCGTCGCGGTTCGTCGTCCGGTGCATTGCTGGAATCGCCGGCTAATGGGACGATTGTTGGAACACGAAGCGGCCGCGCGCTCTCTTCTAGATTCCCTCGACACAAAAGCGTCCACGAGAGTGGCTGGTACAGGAAGAGAAAGGAAAAGAGAGAGGGAGAGAGAGAGAAAGAGAACAAGGCCCGGGTAATTACCGAGACCGTTCGAGGGCGACTAACGATGGCTGGAAACCACGTACCCAGCGAGGTGTCGTGAAAAAGCCGAGACATCGAAGGAAATCTGATGGATCGTTCGAAACAGGAAGCTATCAGGACGATTCCCCCCCTCGAGTCTAGAAGAATATTGCACTGCTCGAGAGCGCGGAGGGGTAAAAAGTAACGCCGATCCGAGCTGGCTGGCCTGGGCGAAGATTGCGCCGCTGTTATTACACGGAAGAAGGGAGTGGCGGAAATATCGGTATGATCAACGGATCGCGTAGCACGGGCGTAGCAATTAGCTCGGTCAACAGAACGTAACTCACTGGGCGGCTACCAAGTCGGAATAGATAGGAAACCGTGTAACCGCGGAAGCAGCGCTGCCAATAGCATCCTAGACCTTAATTGATCTCCAATTTTACGTGATTTCGAGACGGCTGTCTCTCTTCCTCTTTCTCTGAAGAAGCTACGACAGGAGGATGAAACGCAGCGAAACAGCGCGCAGATTCTCCGAGATCATTTACGGGAATATCACGGTATCGGTCTCAGTCGATTAGCTCCGGCCAGGCTCGAACAATAGGCTCGAGGAAGAAGAAGCTCGCGTTACGAGTTTCACGGTAGCCGCGCGATGCTCCCGGCTACGCCTTCCGCTCAGTCTTTCGATCGTCGAGCGAACCCTTTCCCCGTCGAGGAACAACCGCCGAGCAGACGTCGCTCGAAGCACGGAAGCGCAAGATCGCGAGAAAGAACCGATGGAAAATCGACTCTCTAAACGCGAACGCGTCCCCAAGCGCCTCTAGTTTCGAACAGATACGGTTAACGACCGACGATGCCTCGGTGGAGAACCGAGTGACCTATTTGCGAATGCTGATGGATGCCACCTCTGAGACCTATTACCCAGTCGAGAACACCGTTCGAAACGAGCCGAACAATTCGCGAGCGTAATCCTTGGTTTTCTTGTAACGCGAACTGTTGCAAATAGCGGACTAGATCGACGCGCGGGGGTTTTTTTCAATGGCAGGTACTGGTTAGTCCGGAGCAAGGTGGTCCCCAGCGGAATTCTCGTCGATCGATCGGAGCGACACACCCAACCAGCCGATCGTCACGAAATTCCGTCGCTAACTGGTCTCCAATTATCGCTGGTCCAGTTAACCTGGATCTCGATCCTGCCAACAATGCTCGATTCTGCTCGTCGGTCTAACCGAACGCGACGCGGCAACGCGCCCGAGCTCGCCTCGGATCAACGTTTACACGAGCGCGAGTCATGGTTTTCCGCGTGACTCGGTGATTTTCCATTCTCGACGCCGCTCCGCGGCGAGACGTGAAATAAAAAGAGATCGGATTAACGGGCGCGATTCATAAGGAAGCTCGCCGCACGCTTCCTTCTCCACAGAGTTACACGCGATCCACGGTGTTTCTCTCGCATCTCGCGAGACCGCCCCGATCGCGGTTAACGATCTCGACTCGCGAGCGATTCCGCGTTTCCTTTAATTCGTCCCTGTCGATGAAATCACGGACGACAGCGCAGCGGATGAAATTCTAATTCCTGCGTCGGGTAGTCTCTGTGCGAGCAAGCGCGGATAGAGGCGGAATAAATCCGTTTAACCCTCGCCTGGGTACCAGCGACGCCGGTAAGGCAAGACGTATCTCACGGGGACCATTACCTATTACAGCGCCTCGCGTACTTTATTCGCGTTTACCTAAAACTCTTCTTACCGTGGGGCTCGCGTTCATTTTTCTTACCCGCATGAATGCAATCTTGTCCAACGGTCTACCCGGCCAAATAGGTACACGGGTAAGCGCATAGGTGCTGCGCCAAACTTTCTATGCGATCTGAGAATCCTCTGGCTATTTACGATCGTCTTCCAGGCATCCGGACGTTCGATGCGAATCCTCTCTGCCTGTCGTGGCTCGACGTAACGGAACGCGCGTCGAAAGTGCACGCGCGAAGGAAAAGAGAAAAGATGGAAGAGGATGGAAAAGGGGTGGCCAGCAATTTCGACGGAACTCGAATCTGTAACCAGTTGGAACGCGACGCGGTATAGCGAGCGGAGAGGATCGTGCGAGTATGGAGGGCGAGGAGGTTCGGTAGAGGCGGTGACCTTGACCCAGGCAATCAGGTATCCTCGAAGCGGAGCCAACTCCGCTGGCACACATTCCCGCGGAACTATACCGCTTGCGCGACCTTCCGCGGCGACCTAACCTACGACCCCGGAGTCACAATAGCGAGGGGATCGCGAGAGGCTGAGTAGGCCACGACAGCCGGTGGAACGGTGGAAATCGAGGTCGCCCCGTGGATAATTGAATCTCGACGGCGCGGTCTCGGGACGGAAACGAAGGTCAGCTTCGTGATCGGCATCGAATCGAATTTTCTATCCGGGCATTTGCGTTTGTAATTCAACCTGATCTTACGCGAGCCACTTTGGGAATAGAAATGGCCTCTACACTGGGTCGAGACGATCACGGTTAGCCTGTTCTCCATTCACTAAATTTCACGTCTATCGACTTCTCGATGGCATTACTCTTGCGCGTAACGGTATGGAATTGATGTTTCATCGACATTTTATAGGACGAATAAGGGTATATTAAAATCGAACAAACGTCGAGAGAGCTTCACGAGGGTTTCGTATACGTTTCGATGCGTCCTCTAATCCTTTCGCGTGACGTGTATTAAAGTGCCTTAAATTCTGGTCTTAAGACTCTGGGCGGCCACCTTGGAAGGTTTTAGCCTCGGTATAAAAACGCAGGTCACGGTAAGCCGGGTCTAGGCCGGCGTTCGAAGGGGGAGAGAGATGTTCCCGATGAATAGGACGATGATATCAGAGCGAAGGGAAGAAACGCGCGGAAACCAAGCGGCGGATGCCTGTACGACGGTTTCTATTAGGGGGAGATTACGTTACCGGAATAATCCCCGGTGCGAGCAACTCTTTATCCGAGTCGAACGTTCGCTCGATGTCAACGAGTATTCCTAACGCATCTAGACAACTGTGATCGAGCCGCTCGGTTGGAAAATCGAGCGTTCCTTCCTCTGCGAGTCCACTGGCGATCGGACAGAGTAACTGTTCGTTCCGTCGGCTATCCCCTATACGAGTACCAGAAATGTATGCGTTGGCTTACCTGAAACAGAAAAAGAGAGAGAGACGTGTAATAAACGGTGAAGGATTCCCTTCTGATATTTTAATGGAAACGAGAATGAAAATTTTCTATTCGTCTCGTTCACGCGTCGCGTCAGAGTTTTGAGAGACATCGACAATGAAAAGGCAAATACTCCACGGTGATCCTTCCCTACGCGTTTCTCCTCATTTTATTACACACCGTGAAAGGGCTCAGAGCTAACCCCAACGTCCATTACGTAACCATCCAACCTCCGCTAAACTATTAGCGCGGAGAAGGTTCGACGAGTTTCCAGCGTACGTGGCGATCGTTCGTGGACCAAAGAGGAAGCCGCTGGCTAGCTAGCCGGTGTTTGAATTGGCCAGAGTCCGAGCGAAAACACGCGGAGATGTTTTCCCAGTGGCAGCTTCGATCGACGGTTGAAAAGCAAATCCGCGTGTTTGTCCACGTGGGAAATCTCGACGGTGCTAATCGTCGATAATGTTCACCGGTGATCGATGGAACGAAGAAGGCAAAGAGAAGGCGACAAACGGATAAAGAAGGGAAAAATGGTTGAAAAATCGCGACGGTACGGGAAGCGATGGAGAAGGGAAACGAGGCGTATTTCGTGCGCGCACCTGAGAACACACGATCGTATGCGCGCTGGGTGGACGTCGAGATATTCGAGTCGAGGTCTCTTCCTGGCTAAGGCTGATCGCGTGCCACGGGGCTTCGTCAGCATCGAGAAATGCAGACAGAAGTCGGACGAAGCAAAAAGAGAGGACGCAGGGTGGCTCGTTCCTTCACGGTGCGACAGAGAAAAAGTCGGGTAGGATCGATGGGAAAATGGAGAGAAAGGGACGAAGGTACGCGAAGGATATCCTACTGCTCGCTATACGTCGAAGCGGAGAGGGTGGAAATCTGTGAAGGTAAGACGCCGCGAGGGCAATCGATCGTAAAAAAACCTCGAGATGCACCGTGTGTCTCGGAAGGGTCGAAAATTTCACTTTGAAACACGCAACACAGGGATATATCTCTTTCTACGAGCCGTGGGAATACTTGAAGCCCCCAGCATTTGCATACGTTTCTAATGGACCACGCGTCCGTCTTCAAACTATTCAGATTTAATCGGCTCTCTCCTTTTTTACCCGAGATTCTATTTAGGATCGCTCGACGAGTGGATCGCGCGTAATTTATTCGCTTGAATATTGTTTCCTGCCCGGGCAGACTGATTGTCTAGCGCCCGTTAGACGTCGTGGAAGGAGTGCTGCCGCAGGAACGACTAAGCTCATGCGTGGGTCTCCCCTTTTTTTTGCCCCGAGCTACCGAAAAGGTTGCATCTGTTGCTGCACCTGCTGCCTCTGCATCTGGTATCCCGGTCCCGGTTTTTTCTACGAGCCCTAAATTGTTTCCGTCCAACGTTCCGAGCCCATTACCGATGCTCGCGCAACGCGGTTAACAAAGTGTTCGCGGAAAAGCGTCACGGACACTTTGACAGCGCAGTCGTTTCTATTCATTTCCACGCAACACACGTACGCGCGTACGCAAATAGGATCGCAAAGGCGGACGTCTAATCAAGACAAATCGTTTTACCGATATCTATCGATCACGAACGTCTTCCTCGTCGCGACGTCACGAGGAAGAGACGTACCGCGGCAACAGAACCGGGTAGGCAGGAAGAAGGTACCGATCGCGGAAGGCAAATCGCAGCGGCGAGTCTCGCGTTCAGAGGAACGACGAGGAGAAACGACGCGGAACGGGTCGAGCTTTAACGTAGAGCTTCGAAAATAGAGTCAATATTTATGCCGCGCAATTACGCCGCATTTTAATAAACTCCGCTCTCGATCGTTTACGACGAGAATGCCGCGGCGCAGCTTGTACGCCGAGGCAGCAGCAGAAGAAGAAGAAGAAGAAGAAGAAGAAGACGACGGCGAAGGAGAAGAAGAAGAAAAAGAAAGAGGAGAGGAGGAGGAAGAAGAAGAAGAAGAAGAAGAAAGGAGGAAGGGAACCGGTGAACGACGAGGGAGAAAGAAGAGGGAGTCGTTTCATGCGAAATGGCGATTCCGGCCGGGCAGAATCGCCCTTAATTTGCGCATCGGCGGTGGCTGGTGGAGAGAGAGGGCGCTCGCCGTGCGAGAGAAACGGGGCGAGAGATGTATTCGCGGTGGTACCGTAGACAAATGCACCTGCATTCCGTCCTACTGCATCCCGTCCAATTATCCGCGCGGCGACCGGCCAACGGACGTGATGTAGGCTCGCGGGAGGAGTAGGGAACCGCGGCTGGAATTATTTTACTCGATCATGCAATATTTATATCGAACTGGACGCGCGAGCCAGCGCTACGACAGGGCCCCGGAGAACCGGAAAAGAAAACGGCACACCGGTGGAACGCGCGAGGCGGAAAGCGGGAGGGAATGTAGATGGGGTTAGAGAGTGGACGCGGAGAAAGAAGGAAAGGAAGAAAGGGACACGATCTCTCTAATCGTTAAAGAGAGGGAGTAGGAGGGAGGAGGAGGAGGAGGAGGAGGAGGAGGAACGTAGTTGGGTATTCAATCGAAACCAGTTCGCCAGGTATACGAGCGACGAGCGACATTAGCGATGAGTTATTGCGAGGGACGGGGCCAGGGGATCCGGGAAAAATTGCCAGTGAATGGTCACGAGATTACCGCGGTTTTTCTGCGTTAATGCCGCGATTTTTCTCCCCCAGGCGATCGCCGAGGTGGATTCTGGAGCGTCACGCGATCCCCGCCGCGAGGAGACTGCGACATTTTTGTTTCGACCGTCCGCGAGACGATCCAGTTCCGATTGAGCTACGCCAGACCGTTCCCGCTGGCTCGATGTTCCACGCTACAGCCACCTTTCCATTAACGATTCTATTAAGAGTATTTATTACGCGGGAAGAGATCGACATTTTTACCGTCGACAAGGAACATGCGACAATCCTCGAGATCCGTGGGAGTCGTTCGCAATCAACAACGGGGGGCCACTTAAAACCCGACGATACGTCTATTATTTTCTCGCCACTCCACATAGACAACTCGAAACGTTGGTACTCGAGAGATACGCGAGAATTTAGATAAACAGGCATTACGTTCGTTACGCAACGCGGTACCATCGTGAAACATCGGCGTTATCATCTTCCCAGCCGTCCAGTGATCACCACTATCATTAGAGAGCAACCACGCCGGTAATAAAGTCCTCTTTTAATCCGCTTCCTCATAGCTGAATTAATAATCCACGGTAAAAACGAAGAAGCGTCTTGGAGAGAAATAGAAGGGGATGACTGAAACGGTCGGTCTTGTTCGCGTTAGATTCGATCGCGGCGGACCGCTTAGGCGCGTCCTCCCCCCCCTTACGTGGCAACCGGGACCGATTCAGGCCTGGCCTGTTCCTGTTCTGGACCAGTCCCGGGGACAGATCCCCTCGTTCAACGGGGAACGAACTCGCCGCGGCGCGGTGACGAACGGACGGGTCTCTCCGCGAAGGCTGCGGGACCAGTTCGCCGCCGCTTCGAGAGCGGCCCGATACCAGAGAGAAAGAGAGTGGGAACGACCGGGAGAACGGACGAGAGGGAAGAGAGTACCAGCGACTGAAAAATCCCCTACATAATTATTCGCCGCGAAGGCCATCCTGTGCGTTACGCAGCGGACGTGTGCGTGCCCGCGAGCGTGTGAGAGGAAGCTCGATGCATGCGTGCGCGCGCGCCTCCTCCGCCTTCTCTCTCGATCTCTCGATTTTCGCTAACTCGATCGATCCACCGGTGGATTCTACCAGTCTCACTATCGAGAGGGTAGATCGACGGAACGATTCGAGGGAATCGCCGCGAACGGTACCCGATTGATAAACATTTCCGTGGCAATTAACCGCGAGACAGCCAGCTGAAATTCCACGAGCGGCTCGAAGTGGCCGCGAGCACGCGTAGCTACGCGTGCATAACGCAGGGCCGAGGTTAGAGATAATTTACGGTCGCGTAGCCGGTCTGGCGATCGAAGCCCCGGCTACCAGCAGCTAGAGCGGCGATCGAGCCGGACGAAGACGGATGATTCAGGGACTGGAAACGATTTAGCGGCGGGAAAAGATTCGCGGGCAATCTGCGGGACGGTAATAGATAGGCGGTGAAATGGTAACGAACGAGATCGGGAACAAAGGGGCGCGAGCAATGATCGCGCGTCCGGTGTGGTCCCGACGGGTCCGCCGCGACCCGTCACGGACCCGAGTGATGATTCATCGGAACGTGCCCGCGCGAGTGTGGAGAATTCGAAAAGCTGAACACGCCGTAGAGGGTCGAAAGCTGCGGGCCAGCGCGGAGCAGCCCCTTTGTGCCGCGGTTCGACCGCAGAAATTCTTTGGACGTGACGCGACGCGAACGCTGGCCGTTCGCGTACTATTCTTCCCTCTACCCCCTCGATCGAAACGATTTCCACGGTTAACGTCCGAGTAGATGCATCGATACGAGCTCCACCGATCGCAACTCGTTCGGTGGAGTCTAACGAGCGTGGGTCGTGGGACCAGATGTAAGTTCGATGAACATCGAGGGATCAAGGTTGCCGTTCTCCTGTATACGCCAACTTCCATACGGCAGCAGAAGCGTGAACGCGTTAACTTTTCTCGTCGAAGCGTGAACGTATAGCTGGTGTGTTCGCGTGGAAAGGAGAGAGAGAGAGAGAGAAAGAGAGAGAGGAAGAGAAGGAAAGGCACGGTCATTCAGAGAACCGGCGGCTAGTAGGCAGCCGGAGCCGGCCAAGCAAACAGCCAGCCCCCAGGACAACGAAGAAAAAGTGTTATCCTTAATGGCGAGAGGACGGATATAGCGCGAGAACTGGAAATAGGCGCGAAACGAACAGGGAAGGACAGATGGAGAGAGAGAGCCGCGTCCAGGGCAACGGAATAAGGCAGATTTATCGTGGATCCCGTGTCGCCGATTCGATAGAGGTTTCTACCGTCCGACGCGACTTCCTTTCGACGTTTTCACGGTTCGAAAAAGTAGAAGAATTTCAATCATTTTTCTCGTCACGCGTTTCGCTGTCAGGGAGCGACGTTACGGCTCTGGAAACCATCTGTTGTGTCTACACGTCGATTATTCGATGGATCAAGTACCGATCGAGTGGTTCGATAGAAAAATCGAAGGTGACAAGTAGGTAAAAAGCGAGGACAGCAGTCGATTCGCGGTGGAAACTGGCGTTCGATTGATCTATAATCGCGGGGCATTCACGGCCGTCAAGGTCAGTTAGCTTGGGAACTCGCGGCGCGGTCTTAATCCGCTTGTACTCGTAAATCCTGCGGCTTTCGAACGGCGTAGGTAGATCTCGCGGAACGATGTTCCAGCTGCGAAGCGAGCGAGTTTCATCGAGATCGATAACCGATCGGCGTTCGCCGATACCAGTTACGTTCGGCCAGTGACGTCACGTTGGTACGTCGTCGAACGCGATTCGCTCGCCGCTGAGGCCCTTCTTCCGGTTTACTCGCCCCGCGCTCGCGCTCGCGCTTCGTTTCCCAGTGGCGGGATTTTTTTTACGGACACCGCTATATTTAGCCCCGATCCAGACCTATCGACAGGCCGCGGAACCAGTTCCAGCGAACTACGCAAACTACTGCACGTGATCTCGAGTGTTGCGACCGCGCCGCGAGTCCGAGTGTACCTACCTACTTCCCATTCGAGTACGAGCTGGATCTCTCGCCGATGGGGAAAAATTTATCAGCCAACGAACCCGCCAGTGGAATCACTCGCCGCTATTCCGCTTCCTACTTAAGATATCTCTAGCGACGAGCTCACCTCGGTCGCTTCGATGCCTTTTCGCAACTAATTACGCGTCTGCATTTCACTTAATGGATCCAATAAGCGGAATCGATATCCTCGCGGTTAGATACCACGACGCAACTATTTTTCTCTTCGAATATAACGCGAATGGAATTAAATCGGAGGCACTTCGGTGATCCGTTGGTAAACGCGACACCGTTGTACTTGTCTCGCGGTAACAAGAGTCCATTGACACTTGGCAGCGCGCGACGCGTGACGAAATCGTATACGATTACGCGGAGACATCGTGCAAGCACGCGGTACTCGACGAATTACCGAAGCGACGCTAACCGACGAGTAATTCGAAGATAAAGTTGGTATGCAGGATCGATCGTTCTAAACATCGAAAGCTCGCCTCCGATCGGATGGATGCTCGGGGCGACGCGGAGGCGCCCGTCAGCGGTACGAAGGAACGACGCGAGATCCATCGCCGCGGGCATCCGCCGATCGGAGAGGAGATCGGTCATCGATCGGCCGCAAGACGCATCGCGTGCGGCGCTCGGTGACAGAGACGAATAGAAGAGAGAAGAGATCCTCTCCGTGGATCGTTGGCCAACTCGCGACGTAAATAAAGCGCTTCCACCGATCTTTTCGTCCGGTTTTCCGAGGACCATCGTCATCTAACATCGCGCACCTGTACACAGCTGTCTCGTACAGCTGGACTCGCGATGGGACTCATAGGTAGAACATAACGGTGCAACGGGCGAGTCGAGCGAGGCGGGAAAACGAGTTGGGAGACTCGCGCGTCTCGACGTGTCTCGACCATCAACCGCGTATAAACCCAGTGATGTAACTCGCGACGCGAAGCGACAACGAGAACCCTTAAAGTTAGGCTAGGTTAGGTTGGCTCGCGTCCGCGCGTCTAGGCGACTTCGTAGGACAGTGAACGCGAGGCGTCTCTGGGGGGGACCTTGGACGAGGACAGGGGAGAAGCCGCCGCGAGTTCTGCTGGCAGTCATTAAGGTCCCTCGAGTACGTCCGCGAGTCGAATCGATTCGACAGGGTCCGGCGAACGGGCGACTATAAACGGCTGATTCTACACGGTACTTTTCATCCACGTTGCTTCCGACGCGATTCCTCGAGTCGTCTGGCGAACGGACGTGCCCTCGCGGTCCTCCGCCGTGGCGAACGTTCCTCCCGCGGTGAACGCTGTTTCCGAGGACGGGCTTGATCGAAACCCTCGACGTCCGCACGCGAATCGAGAAAAAACGAGAGCCCCCGACTCCCCCTCCGAGTCAACGAGGTACGGACGAAAGAAAACGCGCGGCGAGCAGGGACACGCGATGCGGCAATTTGTAACCAGGTTACGACCACGCTCGCTTCGATTCGATTCTACTAGCCGTGCCCTGTGGTCGAGCGTTCCGGTAATCGTTCCTACGCGCCAACAGGTAGCACGTGTAACCACGCGGATGGGGAGCGTGTGGGAGTCGCGCGAAGGAAGCAACGACGTTGCTAATAGTCGCTGATAAAGCGACGTGGAAAAAGAGCGGGGCCGCAACAGGTGTACGGTCGCAAGGTCGAACGGGGTGCGTGAACTCTCCGAGGAAGGGGTGAACGCGGCCAGGCTGAATCGCGTGTGAGCGGAAGGGGTCGTCTAGGAAACCTGAAATGGGAATCGTTACGCGTCCCGCCTGTAATTCTACTATTGCGCGTGCCATCGTTGCAAAATAAGGCTCGATGTAGTACGGGGTTGAAAATAACCAGGCGTAGCAGAGGCTAGCGTAGCGTTAATTTTAGCGAAGCGTACACGCGGATACGATCGCGGAGCAACGATCCTCGTCGATGTCGTTCTTTTGCGAAGTGCCTCGTGGCGCGTAAAAATAAACGAACGCGGGGTGGGTGTGACGCAAGCGTTCGCCCCGATGGACGTCGGAAATACACCACCGTGGCAGATCGAATGGGAGCGCGAGAGTTACGCGGTCGATTGGATAAGAGCGTCGCGGTAACGATTCAATTAAATCTCGGCGGTATTCATCTGGGTAAAGAGGACGCGCGAAAGGCGAAGCGGAGGAACCGGAGGAAGCTCGTGTCGGACACATGTTCGAGCGCGCCGCGAATGACACGCAACGTACACGCACGGTCTCCGGTACAGTGAACGTATAATAAGAATCCGCGGTACGTAACCGCGTTATGTAAATAGCGGCTCGCGAAATACGTTTTACACGTACGTGGGTGTATCAAGATTTCCGTGGGGGTCTCGTGTTACCGTCCCAGAACGGCGACCACGGTAATCCCATGTTTTTTCCACGCGTTATTACGTCCGTAATGCGAGCCCTTCGCCTCGCGTCCGATGCCCCGTCGACTCTTTGGCCCGTTCGAGAATCGATGCGTGCCATTTTTTTCGACGTCCCCTGTCGGTCCTCGCGCTCCTGCGGTCTTTCGTGGACTCGAACGAAACGGATGAAAGAAAGGATTTTGCTTTCTCGCGTATGTGTTTCTCGAGGAAAACTTCGATCGACGATAAACTTTAATTTACCTCGCACGTCGAATGGTGTACGCGAAGTGTACAGGTAAAAGCGGAAAAAATGCAGAATGCAGATGTGAAAATTGGCGACGGTGACCGTGAAAATTGATACGCGAGGCGATCGAACCCGTTCCATCTGAATCGCCGGCTCTCGAGGCTGAATCGAGAGTCTCGAGAGTTGAATGACAGAATGCGTTTTCTAGTACGGAAGTGAGTATTCGAAATAGGCCTAGCATTCGCTACGGGCTGCGCGCGGTCATAAAGGTGGGTTTCCGAGCGGGCGCAAGAGGCGCGCGTAACGAGCCCCGCGCAAAAGCCCGTCCTGCCATAATCGGCGCGGGCAAGTTATACGGCCTGGTTGCCTGTATCTGGAGCGGAAACAGGAGAAAAACGAAACGGTGCTCCTGCTGGGAATCGCGCGAGCGTAATCTCGCCGGGCCCCCGTGATACATTTTCATCGAGACCCGTCCGATTGTTCGAACACGCGGATTAATCACGGAAACGAACCATTTTCCTCGCCCGTTTATGCGAATCGAGAAGGAAAACTTCTATTTCGACGAGCCTTCGAACGCCGAACGAACTTCAGACGACGCTCTTTCGAGAGGTTAAATCTTCGCCAGCAGCCGACAAGTGAAACAGCCTTGCTCCTCGTTGGGATCGTCGATTAATTAGAATATCTCTGTACGGTTGACCGCGGCCAATCGAGGCAATGACGAAATAATTGAACGTCCGCTCACGTTTGTAACAGGGTTCGCGAGGGCAACCGGGGGCTAATTAACGAGAGAGGCGAAACGCGGCGCGCGGCGGTTTCTTTCGGCCGCGGGTTGGAACGCGAACGGACGCGCATGCCATCGCGGCGCCGTGACCTGGGCGCGAAATTTGCGACTCGCCTCGGCCACGAAGCAGCACCGAAATCCACGAAAAATCGCCGATCACCGGGCCACCCCGCGGTAACGGTACATCGTGACGCGAGCGTCGAAATATTTCTTTCGCCGACGCGGACCCGGTGTCTGGTTCCGGACTTGGCTCGTTACCGATCGAACGCGACCTGGGACCGTATCCTCTCGCGTCTTTCCACCGCTACGAATTAGCATAGCTCTCTTCGACTTCACAGACTCCGAATCGCAACGTCTTCTCGCAAAGCTTTGTTTTTTTCTCGTCTCGAATGGAGGAGGCTTAAAAGCCGATCGATGCGTAGTGAACATGGTCGAGCAGGAGCTGGCGGCAATATCGAATGAAACGCAAGCATCCGCGGAAGGGATCCACCGTGTGTGCACGTTGAGCCGTGCATCTCCTCCGCCTCCTCCTCGTCGCCTTGTAGATTCCGGTGAATAAATGCGACTACGCCGTGGCTATTTCTCTCTCTCCTCGCGGTTGGAAATTTATTCCTTTTTCAGACAACTCACCGAGTGAGTCGGGAAAGAAATTCGTGGAAACGTCCCGGGGATTACCGAGGGATATTTCAGTGGAGGTGGGGTAGGAAAGTAGTTTGCAACGTGGGGAGAAAAGAAAAGGAAAAAAAGAAAAAGGGGAACCAGCTTCGAAACCGATTCGTCTCCCTTCGTTCGTCGAGTGGAACAACAGGTTAGATCCGCGGGAATCTCTCTCTCTCCCTCTCTCGCTTCGCTCCATCGTGGACGGTTCGCGCTTTAAACAGAGAGAGACGAGGAGAAAAGAGAGGAGAGGCTCCTCGATCCGCTCGAAAGGCAAGGGAGTTTCTAAAGGCCTCGATCAACGTCCTTCCCTCTCGCGATCTCGCGCGGAAATCGATAAATGTCCACGTGTGTACGTCGGTCACGTATCTAACCGGAGTATCGAACCTCGACTCTTTTGGACTTAAGAAATCGACTCGATCTCCGGAGTCGGAGATCCGACCGAGCGAAAGAGAGCTGGACTCGCCCGAGAGTCTCCGCACGGCTGCCTCTACTTTTTTCCCCTTTTTTCACCTCCTCCTCCTCCTCTTCTTCTTCTTCTTCTTCTTCTTCCTCTTCTTCTTCTTCTGCTTCTTCTCTCCACTCGCGCGTCCACGTCAACATTTCTCATAACGGACCGCGAAACCAGGTAAGACGACGAGACGCCGCGGATAGACGCGTCCCCGCGGTCTAAGTTAATTAACGCCAGCCGACGTTCGCTTCTAATCGAGCGAATTTGCGGCTGCGAGCCGAGGCGCCATGATTAATACGCTCCCGCCTGACGGAGATCGATAACCGTGACAAAATGCGCAACCTTTCCCCTAGCGCGAGTGTCCAGGAAACACATCGGAATACACGCGAAAGCTCTTACACGACACGATATTTTGTTAACCGGAGGAGCCATCGGCAGTTGTAATTATATTACGTTTCCAATTAATTGCGAAAGAGAAATTGCAACAGCCTATTCTCGCCTCCGTTACGTTTCAAGGCCAAACGCACAGCCGCGCGATTAGAAGAGGAAACTCGCGATCGACGATACTCCCGAGCCAACCGGAAAGTTCGCAACGAGCAGAGCATTGTCGATCTCGCGCAATGGGTGCCATCTCGACCGTGACGAGGCAGCGTCGCGCGCTGTTTTGCCAGCGAAAGTTGCTCGCTCGTTGCCACATAATCGCGCGCAACCAGTCGAGGGGGTGGAGAAATCGAATTTCGCGCGTTTCGATCGCAGGAGGGGTTCTCGCGTGGCGCACGGAGAACGCGTTGGTCCCTGCGATGCAGCTCCCCGTTCGGCTGCTCTCAAAGGCCAAAGCGATCCTATCGAGAACGTTTAATCGCGCAATTAAGTCGACGTATTGCGCGATCCGAGATTATTTTCATCCACCGACACACGCGTGCGGCGAGCACCGTACGGACCCTTCGGACGGGGACGAAGAACGACCGACGCGATGGCTACGCCGTTCCACGGTGGACTAATTAATTAGCATTCGGAACGGAGGCACGGCTCGAGCCGCGGCATCGCGATTTTCGCGTCCGCCGCGATGAAATATTTATAAAACGCCGCGACTCGCACGCAGCTACCGCGGGTGAACCGCGGAGCGACCTGGCCGCGTGAGTGTGGAAGTTTTCCCACAGTTCCGGTGCCGTACACAATGCCGAAAGGACGTGCTCGCATCCTGTTGGATGCCTCCTTCCGGCTCTCTCTCTCTCTCTTTCTCTCTCGAACCCTCTCTTTATCCTCTATCTCGTTTCGTTGCTCGCTTTTGTTCGATCGTTCCCTACGCGCGCCGTGTTTCGTACGTCTACCGCGAAACTACCCGCCGCTTCTTCGTTCTGCTCCGTAAACTTCGGGGAATCGCGCGTTTCGTCGAGACCGAAGGAAACGCGTCGACGACGGACAACGGAAATGGAAAGTGTGGTATCAGCTGGGACATGCTAAACAGCCGAATGGTAATTTCGATCGATAATTCTTTGTTCGGGGTGGATGCGTTCTGGTTGTTATTCAAGGTCGGTTTAAGGGTTGGTCACTCTGCGTAGACCTAAGAGAAGATATTACAAATTTCATTTTCTTTCGTTCAAAGTATGTTTGTATATTTGTCTACTGATAAAATAATGGTCCCGTGGCTGTACGGTTAGCGGTTAGCCGTTGTGTCCACAGTGGACTTAAACGCTAATTCCACAACTGAATGCGATATTTAATTTTCCTGTGTACGATCATTAAATACATCCTTCCGACACAAAACCGAATGGTTAACCTCCTATCCAAATTCCTTAAAAAAAAGGAAACCCACCGTTTCGAATTCTGTGGACATTCCTCGACCCTCCCTTAAGGGTCTCAAGGTTAATATTTGCTTGCACTACTGTATTTTATTAGGACACCATTGTACCAGCGCCAACCAGTTTGCTCGTGTCAACCGCTGCTCTCCGATAAAAAGTTTCCACCGAGAAAGAACGACGGACAGAGGACAGCAAAAAAAAGGATTGAAGGGGTTAAAAATCCCGGGGAATAATTTGGCAGGGCAGGTCGATCGGTTCGTTCTTTTCACGGTACACGCGCGATAATACACAAGGGAGAGCCAGAAGAAAGAAGCAATTACCGTTGCCCGGTACAAAAAGCGTGTCTCTCATTGTCACGCCGGTTCTTTTCAGGCTCCCAACCAGAGGAGCGAAACAATCTTGGGTTACACGGGAGAATGCAAAACGGTTGTTTTTCGTCGTCCGTCCCGTTGCCCGGCCGCGTAATTTCTTCCCAACAATTAGAACAGCCTCTCCCCGTGTCGCTTTGTCCCTTCCATCTCGTGCTCGACGGTTAGCCTGGCACGAGTCAAAGGTGAAAATTCCAAGGGCCGTGGACGCGCCAGGAACGTTACGTCACCCACCACCGAGACTAATTACCCGCCTCCGCGCGATGCGTCGAGGGACGAGGGTGGCCACCGCGAGCGAGTCGAACGACCGCGACGTCTTAATGGAAAAACGAGAGACTAATCTCTCGTATCCCTTTTCCTCCCTTTTCACCGACTATCCAGAAAAGAGAGATGGAGAAGGAGAGGGAGGGAACGAGGGCACAGTGGACCCCGTGAAATCGATGCGAGAGCGTGGATTCACAGCGCGTCAGGGGTGCACAATGAGCCCCCATTTTTTAACGTCCGTCACGTGTCCTAGCCAGCGACAGCTGCTGCGGGCACTGCTTTCCAGCCGTCCGCCATACAAATCGGGAAACGTACCGAGCCGGCCCTTATGAAATAAAAACGTGCCCCTCGAGGGAGAGACGCATGGGAATACGGGGGACCGCGGATTCGCATACGGTTTCTCGCAGCTCCTATTTTTACCCTCTAAAGGTAAAAGTCCTCTCTCTCGTGATTCGTTTCTTCTTCTTCCTCCAAGTGATCGACTTCGAGCGTGGATCGAAGCAATGTTGATTATTCACGGAGCATGATTATGAAAACGGAACGCAATGATCCGCTGGTCGGGAGTAATCGATCGAGAGTTTAATCGCGCGAGGTATGCTTGCGGGGAAAAAAGGAACCGCTCGACTCGCGGGTAATCGTATACAAGGGTTTACGCGCGTGATTGCATTCGTGAACAAGAGTTCGAAGAGTGTTCGTCGACTAATCGAACCGAGGCTGATCGTTCGTCGAGTACTCGACGTCGACGAAGAGAAACAAAGCGTTCGCATTGGAAAGTAATCGGATGTAGATCCGAGCGGCGTTTCAACTGCTGGCTACGCGGCTGGTTGCCCACGGCGGAAACGCAGCGGGCGATTTCGCTTCCAGATCGGTCGCGTTCGCTGGATGGTGAACGACTGCGGCGAACATTACCGTGCACGTGCTCGAGCACGGCTTCTCACGGCTCCTTTCAGCGCCAGTCGCAGGTGCAGGTAAAATACGAAAGGGGAAGAAAGAAAGGGAAAGAGGGGAAAAAAGGTGAGAAGGTGCGGCGGAATTGCGTGAACGGGCAACGCCGTGAAATTCTCGTCCAAGGACAAGGCGGTTCCGCGGCGGAATCATGGCAGGGATCTAACCCCGATTTAATCGAGCGTCGCGCGCGCGCGCTTTCTTAGAACCAGCTCGCGTCGTTCGATATCTAAACGCGATCACTGGAAACGACGCTCGGGACGAACATGAAAATCGACTTGGCCTAGAGAATCGAGAGGCGCTATCGCGACGAATTGCCCGATAGAGCGAAACCGAGTACGTGCCTGGGAGAACCGTTTCGAACAGAGTCGACAACGACGACGACGTGTGCATCGTAACTAATTTGGGTCATACACGAAGACGACGCTGCGCAAACAACCCGTAATCTCGTCGCCTCTCTCGAGCTCCAACAGTGTTCAAAAGTCAGACGCGGACGAAACGACGCGAGTGAAGTTTAAACGGACGTTACGCTGTTGAAAGCGAGAACCAATAGCGATAAGAATAGGCGGATGGCTGGAATCGATCTTTTCGACGGACTTTTATCTCCTCTCGGTCCGCGAACGGCGCGCAAGGTGGGGAAGGGTCGAAAGGTCCACGGGGGGATCGCGTCGCGAGTGGCGCATAAATCACGACCGGTGGAGAGGAAGAACGCTGGATACGCGTCATCCGCGCGGATTCATCACGGATTCGAGAGGCGGGGGAGAGAAAGGAGGAGAAAGCAACCCTCTCGCGGGTATGTAGCATCGAGGGTACTTAAAGCGAGTACGTGTCCTCGTAAGGGGCCAAGCCCCTTTTCTCGGAACATCCCGGGACGGGACCACGTGTTCCGCCACCCTTCCCCTTCGCGACTGGCTTGATTTGGCATTGTGATGCAAATTCACCCGGGGGATTCGTACCCGCGAGAATTCCTGCGGGCCGACCTCGAGTGTCTTCGCGTCCGTTAAACTAACAAGACGGTCGTCCCTCTGCTTGTTGGTCCCGTCGATTCGTCTTGCGGTTGTCGGTAGTTCTGCGCTTGGTACGCGTCCGGTGACAAATGCTCGAAACGGTACTCCTCGAAATTACCAACGATGAAAAAAATTCATGTACCGCTGGTGATGATAATATCGAATAAACGTCGAGCAGTGTTGATCGAATTTTCTTCTACGTGGTTCTTCGTATCTTTTGAAGCGAGCACGTTGGACGCGTATCGAGGGTGGGACGGAAGGGCTTTTTCGAAAGCGAGTTCATCGACCCGTCGAGTCGGAGTTCAGCGAATCCTCGATCCCGCGTTCGACTCCCGCTGGTCGTTTTTGCAACGGGCGGAATACAAGCGCGCGCGACAGGGCGAGCGGACGTATGTAGAAACGTGTGCGGAGTCGCTGGCTTAATATTTGAATAACGCGCGTAGGTTTGACCCGGCCGAATCAACGGCATATCGGCCCAGCCATAATCAGGCAACATTGTACGCCGTAGATTATGGGGTAGAGGGAGGGAGAGAGAAAGAGAGAAAAAGAGAGAAAGCTGCGCAACTCGACGTACCAGCCGTACGAATGTATAAGTAATGGAGTTACGACAACGACGACGACGACCACCACCACCTCGTCCACCCCTCTGTGCTCTTCGAGGATGCATTTTATTGGCGTGGTCGCGCGATCTTCGCACCTGTCGACTAAATCGTGGATCAACCGAGGAAAACTGTGGCACGAAAAGAACGAAGATCCCCCGATTCCGAAAGGCGCGCTATCCATTTGCCACGTATCTCAGTGTCGCATCACGCGAACGTATCGTATCGTATCGGACGATGCTAGGACTCAACGATGCAACACTTGCTGTTCGCATTGACACGCAACGATGATACGATACGATACGCAAACGTGACACGGCTCGAGAGAGGAGATGGGAGCGTCGATTAGAAGAAGGGAAAGACTCGGTTAGAAAACGGCGAGCGTGCCAGGGCTCGAATAGAATTCACGTGGAACCACGGTAACGTTCGCGTGTAACGGTGTACGCGCCGGAGAGCGTTTAAATCATGCCCCGCGCGTTCCAGCCTCGGCGCTCGGGTGCGTGCTGCGTTTATCTGGCGCGTATCAACGCGACCCGGCGAAAGATCGAGATCGAGAGGATCGTGGTGCACAAAAGCGCATATTTCATACAAATCAGTACAAGAGCCGACGGATCTGGAGAGGTAGAACGCGGAAAGAGCACGGAGAAAGCACTGCGGGCCGTGCGTATCGTAAATTGACCCATGGAAAATCGTGCGCCGATACGTGTATTACCCTCGTTCGCTTAAATAGTCTCAAATAACAGAGGAAACGTATCCTCGACTCGAGAAATCTAGTTACCTATTATCATTGAAACCTTTCGCATAAGATCGTTCGTAAATAACTTTCTCGACAAATAGCTCCAACAAGTTTCCCGACCTTTTACAGCTCGCATCGTACCGTACGCTCGACGTATAAGAGAGATTTAATTAGCAAGATTAATCTATCGATTAATTGAATGCCTCGACTCGCATACAAGCCATTCCGCAGCGATATCAAAATCAAAAGTCACCGTGGCAGGCGTCTCGGCGATCGACACGGTACGATTTCGATTTCCTCGATCCCCTATTCGCTTGCACCTCCATACCCGACTTATACAACCGCGCAGACTCGATGTCGCGTACGTACAAGCAGCTTGTACACGGATGCTGATCGAAAGAGATAGAGAGAGAGAGAGAGAGAGAGAGAGGGAGAGCGCATGTACGCAGATAAATCTCGCTCTCGGTGATATTGCTCGCGGGGTTCTACCCGCGGTGGATCGTTCGCGCGATCGATGGATCATCCGATCGATACCTCCGTGGCAGCGGGTGGGTGCAGCGCTCGTTGGGATCGTGCTCGAGAGAGGAACGATTCACGGATTATTCGACTCGCGGATCGGCACGTGTCCGATGCAATAATGGCGATAACGGTCATTATTGCCCCGACTACCATCGCGGCTGGTCTCTTTAGTGCCGTAGAGAGGGAACGGAGGAGGGTTTTTCGGCCGGAGAAACTGAAATCCGTTCGCGTTGCTTTCGCCGGTCACGTAAGAAGATCACGAGCGAGGAACGGCCGGGAATTTTGATCGCGGGACACTTGTTTCGCGTTCGCACGTAGCCGGTCCTTCTTTCGTCATTTCGAATCGACAATTTCGTCGGTGGAACGAGCGATTTCGGACGGAATCTGGGATTTAACTCGGGTAAAAGTTGCTGTTTCCTTTGCGTGCTGCGATTGCTACGTTTGCGAGAGCCCAGTGAAACTGAATTGCGAAATGTTTAGATTTCCAAATGTAAAATATAATTCGCGCAATGACGGAATAACAAAAGAAACTGTACGTACGGCGCTAAGGGTTTTGAAAAGCGTAAGGCAACGGATGGAGGCGCCTCTCGACGCGTAGAAGACGCTCGCGAGCGTCGCGGTCGAGCGCGAAAGGAGAATACCCAGCTCTCTCGTAGGTGTTTGCAAACAATGGCGGGGAATCATCTACGGGCGATTTCGACATGTGGCTGGAACGACGACGCTTGTAATACGACGCGAGCAGGGTGCGCCGCGACGAGAAGGATGCGCCTCACGGTCGGTAGACATCGCTACGGGACTCGTCATCGCGCTACGTCCTCTTCTCGTGTTCCATCGAGGCTGCGCCGCTTCCATTTTTCGCTCGCAGTCGACGCAGCGCGCTGCGAGTTCGAGGAAACGAAGGATTCGGAAAAATTCGTTCGAGGTTCGCAACTTCGAGCGACGAAGGGGAATGAAAGGAGGAGACGAGACAGTGAAGAAGTTAAATGAAACGGACCGCGCGGAGGAGACGTCAGGTCCCGGGAAATATGAATGGCGCGGATAGCCATGGCTCGTTACTTCTCCTCGGCGGGTCTTCCTCCGTTCCACCCTCGGCTTTCTCTTCCACCCACGTTCGAGCAGCAAATATGTATCGACCGGTGAAGCTGCACGCGTCTGCGTGCGTGTCAGCCCACGCAACGGAGACGGAGGCACCGGCGTCTAGATATATGACGCGACAATGAATCAGAACCGGAACCTTCGGCATTCCCGAGGGCCGCATTGCTGCCGCGGAACAAGGTCCTGTCTGCGCCGGTGAACCCACCGCCATCGCGTCACTCAACTCGATTCCCGTATACGGGAAAATTCCCAAACTTCGTATCGCTGATTAAGTGTTTCCTATCGGAGGCGAGTCGAAGGAACGTCTGAATGGGGTTATTTATAGAAACAGGTAGAACGCGACTGGATAACGATCGCACGCAGGATATATCAAAGAAACGCAAAAGTATAAAGTGTAATAACACGTCGAGATAGAAGGAGAAAAGTAAGAAGGAAAAGGAACAACTGGTGGCTCGTAACAGTTCGTTCCCCAAGAGATCCCCACGAGCACGACGTCAGCTATTTATGAACTATTTATGAACGTTCCCCGCTTCCACGACGTAATAAGTATCTGTATCGTTTCGTACCTTCTCCGGCTCCGTCTTATTCCCCGTGGTAGTTAGCATCGCGTGCAATAAAGAATGAAAATATAATCCGGATTAACGCGATGCACCCCGGGGGCATGCGCCTCCTATCTAATCCGCTTCGATCGAATTAGAGGCCGAGCGAAGACTTCATTCTTCGTTTCCGGTGCGCACCGACGGCGCGAGCGCCGCTACTCTGTACAGTCAAACGGAGAGACAGAGAGAGAGAGAGAGAGAGAGAGAGAGAGAGAGAGAGAGAGAGAGAGAGAGAGAGAGAGAGAACAAAGTACGACGGTCGTATCTCGTCAATTAGCGTAATTCGAATTAAGCATGTCCCGCGGTGCGATCGGGGATCGCGATCGGCCGTAGGAGCGAGTGGAACAGTGGCGAGGGGCTAGATCGGTGCTAATACGCTCTTGGCCAGCCGTACCAGATCGAGATATCGATCGGTTTTATCGAGTTCGAGGCTCGCCGCGCGGCGCTCGAGCTCCTCGTTGCACCCGCGGCAGCAAATCGATGGCATTCATTGCGTAACGAGCCACTTACCGCAAATCAAACTAATAGCCAATAAAGTACGCCGGGTCTAAAATCGTGTACGCGTATCTGTGTATACCTACGGACTCTTTAATCGACTGGCTCGATCGACCCTTCCTAATGGCGCGATCGCTCGTCCCTTCCCACGAATTTGCATACCGTTTCGACCGTTTGTCCGCGGTTTCTAAAAAAGAACAACTCCTGCCTCGATTGTCCGCGTCCTTCATCGCGCGAGCGTTAAAATGACGAACGTAGCTGCTCCAACGCTCGCGCATGAATGACTCCTCTATACTAAGCGATAACTCGTACAACCGTATCACCCACGTAGAAGGTACATGATCCAACGAACATTCGTTTCAGTTTCGATCGCGAGGCAATAACTCCAAACGGAGGCAACCAACGAGCAACGACGGAAACGAGTACAATGCTAGAAGAAACGACAAGCGCAGAATTTTTCCAGCCACTTGAAACATCGACAAAAAAAAGTCGCTCGCGAAGGAAACAGGAAGTAAAAAAGTGGACGTTGGACTCGACGCAGTCAGCCGAGCAACGGGAACCCGAGATACAGACAAGCCTGGCGTAACGAACGTAATTGATAAACAACGATCGCTGCAGTGGACGCGAGATAATAACAGGCACAGCCTGTGGCACGCGGTAAAATCGATAGTGCGAATAGCTAGGCGATGAATAAGCCGTCTCGAATAGCACTTGGTAGCTCGTTTCCCCTCGCGACAGTCGAACACAATGTTCGATCGACGATTTTCACCGGGCGATGATTTAATCGCGGACGGGTGACGGTCGCGATAGCGCACGTACTACGAATGTCCCGGTTCGCTTGAGTACGTGTCCACCAAGGGTGATCGTTTCGTTCGGTATTTTTCTCGGTAGAACGGGAACAATGGTCCCCCGCGATGCGATTAGAGGCGAGCGCGCGCTGATGTATAATAGCGTATCGCCCGGAGAGAAGCCGTCATCCGAGAATTTCGCGTACGAGTTTCGCCGGCGAACACAGCCACGGTAACGGTACCCAGGATACTTCGAACGCGACCGCTCGCGGGTTGCAATTTCGCCGAGCGTGCACGTCCAAGGAATCGCGCGAGCCGGGCAGAAAATAATATTTCGTCGCGAGCAGCGATTAATCCGGTCGGACGTCGCAACGCTTGCCAAACGGAGGTACCGCGGAGCGTGGCGCGTTCGATCGCGAGGCGTTAATTGAGACGTGTGCATTGCATATAAACGTTCGACATCGAGTCATCCACGAGAGTCTGTTTTTTCTGTTCTTCTCGCAGGCGATGAAAAATGTCTCGTCGACGCTGATTAAGCGGCAGTCCGCGAGTGAAGCTTTCAAAGGAGAGAGCATTAATTCTACGTACAAGCGCAATCCCCATTAATTGAGAGCTCGTTTTACGGGAGAGTCAACCGAGCTTATGACCGAGTGAACCGAGCACGGGGGGAACGATCGTGTAATTGTCAATTACCACGACGATTCACCGGCTCCTTTTCGCTCTAGCGACGAGGCTCGACGGTCGGAACAAGAGCGCGGTGAAAGGGACGATTCTGGTTGGCTGTACGAGGAAAACCGAGGAACGAAGCTGGCAGGAAACGAGCGAAACCATTCGAAAAGTACGCGTGTCGCGCGATCTCGATTTCGTCGTACCTCTCGAGCGTGTTCGACACCGTTCGACTCTCGTGAAGCTCGTTTTCAGCCACTTTGTCCCGTGACACGACGTTAATTCACCGTTTAACCCGAACCTCCTGTTCCACGGGTCGTGGATCTTTGACACGGTCGACGATCGTGCTAGAACAACCACATAGACGGAGAAAGAGAAAGAGGGAGAGAGAAGGAAAAAAGTGGACACGACGGACCGACTTAATGCCGAGGTCGTTAAGACCTCGTTTTCGCTGCATTACCGCCGGTCACCGTACCAAGTGCAACGGTGACTGTAGCAGTTACTGACCCATCCACGGTTTATCGTTTCGTCCATTTAGACGAAAGTACCTGGCGAAATCCGTGTCGCTCGATGGGAAAACGGCGGTCCCTTCGACGGCTTTCGGTCGATCTCATCGACCGATTAGCGGTTATGACCAATTGACGATTAAATTGACATTACTCGACTAAATTGGCTTCCACGTATCCACGTTTAAAGCCACGAGTGAAAGAGAGAGAGAGAGAGGGGGAGAGAGAGTATCTCGGATCTAACTGTACGACAGTCTATCCAGATCGTATCTACGACAGAGAAACAAAGATCGCGCGCGGCATCCGATCCGCGAAAGCGATTAGAAACAGAAATCCATTTAGCGTCGATTTATTCATTAAGCGAAATTTTCGCATCGTTCGCACAATCGGATTTAACCCCGGCAATAAATATTCAAGGCTGGGACGATGGATGCACGGTCAATTGCTCGCGATCGCTTCGAATCGGCGCAGCCAATCGAGGCGATATACAATCGATTCTCCTCCTCGCCCCCCCTTTCGTTCGCCATCCGCGAGACGTGATCATCGCGCGCTCGCATTATACATCGGCGATGGTGTACATGCATCGGCGAGGAAAACGCGCGGCGATTACTTGGCGAGCAGTTTCGCACGGAACCTGTGGGAGACCGGCGAATTGAATTATGGGAGCACGCTTCCAGAGGAGATACCATCTGATTCCGTAATGAAAGAATGCCGTATGATGTTGCGTTTTCTAACGGGCGCTCGCGAACCGACCAATTACCATCGGAACACCCTCCGCACCGCGTCGACCACGCGTTATTTCGCTGTTTACGAAAGTTCGATAAACCTGACCGCGGTACTTCCAACACCTGCGCCTCTTCGTAGCGTCCTCCTTATCGTTCGATATTAAGGAGTAAAAAGATGCAGAGGAACATACGGATTACGAACGAAACCGCGATAAGCGAGGAACGAGAGAGGCTCTCTGTTCGAGGGGAGAGGGTAGGGAGTCGAAGGGTTGCGCCGTCCACGGAATTCCATGTAAGCGGTGAAAAAGAGAAAACGCCGCGGTTGGTCTTATCGAACGCACTAAATCTAGCCATATAATTGGGACAGACGGCGACGTTCCTCGCCGGATTCCCCGCGAGCCTCGTCGTAAAACTGTTTACATTCGCTACTTTCTCGAGACCGGTCGCGCCGCTTCGGTTCCATCGAAAACCCTCGCGGTGGGAAATAATTAGGAAGCGATAGCCAGGTTAATCGACGTGGCAAAGAGATTCGAGCCGAAAGCCGGCGGAAGAGTGGCACGAGGGGGGCGGTTGTAAAAGTGTTAACTTCTGCTCGCGTAGCCTGGACTATTAATTATTTGGAATAATTGGATCGCATCGGATGAAAAACAAACGGATTCGCCACGCTTCCTTAACAGCGCGCGTGGTGGTTTTAACGAACAAGAGAGAATGGCCACGAATTTAATTGCGATCATTACCGCGGTTACATTTCCCTGACAGTTAACGATGCCGGTGCGCGCTCGAGGAGGCTCCTGTTCGCGGATGCCAACCGCGAACGACTCCCTTTTCTTCTCTACCCTCGGTCCGCGTCGGAGGCGTGTCGCGTCGCGTCGTTGCGACGAGACGCGATTACCTTCGTTTACGGAACGATACAGTCCCGGGGCCCGGTCAATTCGAGCGAGCACGCCTTAATAGTCAGGTGTAACGAGACGATTCATCGCGTTGATATTTCATTCGCCACGCGCCGTTACGGCCGCGAGAGAAGGAGAAAAAGGGAATCGGTAGCGAACGAAATGAAAACCGAGGAGGGGAATAAAACTCGAGAGAATGGGAATGTCTGGCCGCCAATTAAGCTTGCACGTTCTCGAGCGCAGCTCGCGTCAAGTAAGACTAATCCGCGGCCTCGAACGAAAGGTAGAAAGAGGAGAAGGGACGCGGTATCGTGGCCGCGTATCGCGTTCGCGAACCATCGCACGTTTCCCCCGCGCTGTGTTTACATTCCGATAACGCAGCTAATGTCACGGCTCGTTTAATTATTCATAGGGCTTGCTCGCAGCACCCATCGAAATGCACCCGAGAGACCGGGTAGAGGTCGAGGGAAAGACCGCGTGCGAAAATCGAGCCGCGAACGATTTCAATGGGCCGCGGTTTTTAAAGGGCGCCCGATGGATTTAGTCTGCTCCCGTGTATCTCACGAGATATCGCCGGGATCTATGGCTGAAAGAGGCGAACCAGAGGCCGGTTAATTGCGCCGCGGAAGAAAAGCCCCGGGTAATTAGGATAACAATGGAAAACACCTCGAAAACTTCCTGCCGTTCGCAACATTCGCGACCAAACGTTCTCCATCTTTCTCTTCGTCTCGTTCCTTCTCCCTTGGACTCGGTTCGGCCATTTACATCCGAACGACGTTGCCGACGGAAGACGCTCTAGCATCTTCTAGGAAGGATCAAGGCCGGGTGGAACGAACGAGCAACGACGATCAAAGAATGTCACGGTCGGAACGTTTCGGTGGGACCTTCTCCCAGCTTTTTTGTCCGCGACAACACTCGTTTTTCTACGAAATCCGCTGGAATGTCCAGGACGTCGTAACTCCTCCAGCCCCTATGCCGTGGACGTCTCCCGTAAAGAACGAAACCGATAGTCGAACACCCCCGTCGCGATTTTCATATACGCAATTAGCATCTCTTCTGGCTCGTCCCCTCGAATCCACCTGGACAATGGGGACACCCGCGGCGAACTGGCTCGTTCCCCGACCTGGCAAAAACCGACGCGGATTTCTGGCCTTTATTCGGCGAATAAAAAGCGCGAGACATCGCCACGGATCGGCTAATCCGTTCGTGGCTGCGACACGCGCGAAACTGATGGTTCGTCTCGCGCCACGGAGGAGACGTAGCCGTGGATTCGATTTCAGACGTCCACGGGGAAAGTTCCCAACCTTTTTTCTCGACGTGGCACGAAGATTGTTAGACCGCGACAACGACTCGCTGGTCGGGTACGCGTTCCATCGGCGTGCGATCGGGGGAACGAAAACGAGGCTTGATTCAGAGTTTCGGAATGTGCGCGGACCACGCTGAGCCTTCGGGCCACGCGGTTTCGTCGTGTGGTAGCTTTCCAATCGGCTAGGAATTTCAGTTGTCCGTTATCCTGCCGCTGAATTCAATCGTTAAATGTTACTCAGGTTCTTATCGTGCCAACGCGCGTTACGGATCGATAACGAGTAAATATTAGAAAACTGCCTCCCACTTTCCCACTTTCTTTCGAGGAAGAGATATATTTGTTTAAATACACGTACGCGACGATTCACGGTTTCCAGTTTCGTACGTCGATTTCGAAACAACTTCGCGCGGAAGCGTTCAACTCGAGCGCCGCGGAACGAATTTCATTCGCTGGGCAAGTTAAACACCGGGAGCGCGATTTTGAATATGGTCCCCAAGGTCTCGACGCGCGCGAGAACCCTGAGGACAAAAAATCGACGGTACGCGCAAGCCGATGTTTAAGATATTCGGCTACCGTGCTCCATCACCTCTGATCGTCGATGTTATCTTGATCGAGCGGGAGAGAGAAAGAGAGAGAGAGAGAGCAAGAGAGGCGTTTGGGACTTCCTCGTGTCCAGCGCGGTGAGAAGCAGGAGGAAGAGTCGAGGGGGATGATCCAGAGCCCCTGTACCTTAGCCGCGATTTAACTAGATGCGCACACAGGCTGATTCTTATCTTCGGTTGCGAGAGAGCTGCTACTCGACAACGCGCTTCGCAACCTCTGCTTTTCGACTGACTTACCCTCTCGCGAGAACACCAGCGAACCAGAAAAAGAAGCGCTGTTGGAACTTGGAACAGGATCGACGGTGGTTGGCTACGCTCCGAGAGGAAAAAGGCAGGACCGTTGTCGTCGTTAAGGAGTTAAGAGTCGCTCGAATTGCGAACATTTGGCAACGTCCGCTCTTACCGGACCCCTCGTCTTAATGCCCAACGAGCGGGGCCTGGCGTGTACGTGTGGCGCCGCGCGAGAGCGTCCGTTCGTTCGGATACCGGAGTCGTTAAAACCGCGCGCAATTTCGTCGAATTACGAATCGCCGGCGACGACACTTAATGGCCGCTTCGGTGTACGTTACGCGCACCGTTGCGTCTCGTACCTTGACGATTTTTGCGCCCTGCTGCGAGAGAAAGAGAGAGAGAGAGAGAAAGAGTACAATTTGCTCGAGTTACGAACACGCTCGACGGCGCTCGTCGTTGCATCGCACTCAGCGAAAGCTGCCGATTTTACGACGGCCAAGGGCCGTTCGATGCGCGGTTTTTGATCACGGGGGGCCATCGCGGAAGAAGCGCGCGCGAGCCGTATGTAATTTTGCGAGCAAAATGTATCCCCTTCGTGGCTGGGCAGACCCATGAAAAGTGTCGGTGGATGTGGCGAACGCTTAACTCTTACGATGTAATACGAGAGTGATTCGTACCTCCTGTATACCTTCGCTCGCTCTTTAATATCGGAATTTCGTTCGCGTGTGACTGCAGAGTATCTTACACTCCAATCGGAAGCGTGCAATAAGAAACAACGGCTGTTATAAATGTGCCAGTCGAATGAAAGAAGATTTTACAAATACAGACGTAGGAACTTGCAACTTCGAAATTACACGATGCGAAGTCCGTTGAAAACGAATCGGAGCACCACCGCCCCTATCCTGCTCCGAATCGCAACGCCGGAGGAAGAGGAACGATTTCACGATTAAAAGGTAAAGAACAGTGGCGAATTTGTATCGTCGCTTCTCGACTCCAGCTTCGAGTCGCGTATCGTTTAAATATCGGTGTTAGACCGGGAACGACGAAAGCGTTCGACGAATACCACGCGAGACTGTCGCTCGACCTATTCCAAGGCGAGATAAACATAAACACGAGCACTCGCTAGCAAGTAATCCCTCGCCTCGGTCTCCGATTCTATTTTCCTCGTTCACCAGCTATTCCAGCGTTCCAGTTACGCGTTACTGCAATCGCCGCAACATTTCGACGTGCGCGCAGAAAAATCAGGCCCATTAATAACCGGCGTCGCCTACATAACCAAGCGCGCACGGATTACGCGAAACTAGCGAGCCCGCCGCGCCGGTCGAGGTAAAAACAGCCGGTCTAAAAACTGGTATTACGTTGCGATGCAATTATGTAATCAGGTTGCGGGCACGTACAGCATCGCGTTTAATCGCGTCTAATTAAAATCCGTGGAGGGTACGCAACCGCTGGATACGGTCGCGTCGACGTGATTCCGGCTAATTTAGTCCAGCGACACTAGCCGGTGTCCCGATTTTCCGTGAAACCGCGCGCGGATCTCGAAAACGTAGAAACCTGTTCGGAATCGTGGCCACCGGCGTGTTATCGAACGCGAGGTTTAGAAAGCACCGCCTACTCGCAAAGCGTCCGACTGTCTCTCCGTTTACTACCATTCTTAAACACGCGTAATGCCTCTGGACTACGAATTCCTGTCGGTTACTCTACTAGAACTCTCGATCGTCGTGTCCATAACCGAACCAACGTGGTAGATGCGCGCAAGTGCGGCTAACCGATCGATCTCGCGGAGAATCGTAAACCTCCGCACCTCCGTCGATCCGCACCGCGAAGAAACCTTACTCGCGCGACATCGCGAATTATCGGGTTATCGATCGAACGGAAAACTTTGAAATCCAGAAGCCTGAATCGAGAACAGCCGCTGGATCGGAACGAGGCGAGGCGTCGATAAAAGTAGGTAACGAAAGTATCGCTGATTCGCGAAGGGGTGCTCCAGTGACCGATTGAAATTCCGCTAAAAAGAATTCCATCGATGATACGCGGGTTTGCTCGATGATGACACGCGACGGGAATTTCGACGCGGCTTGTTGCTTAATTTGATTAGGCAACAAATAACGCGGAGCTCGTGGAATTCCACGAATCGTGATTGTGGATAGCGCGCGTGTAAACAAGGGGGGTACGCGCGAAACTCACCTCTTTCATACCGTCGAGCCTGCCAAGGCTCTTGGTGCCCCGAATCGGCGGAAACGCGGCGTCGTGCCATCCGGGGTTGCATACCTGCACTTGCTCCGAGTGCACGTTCAGAGCTCGCGCCCTGCTCTTGCTCTTGCGCTTGTCGAGCAAATGCTTGGCCCTCGACTTCCGTACAGGGGCGGCCGGATCGTCCTCCGGGTCGCTCTGCACCTCCCAACGGGACGGGGACTTGAATCGACGCCGAGGGCTCGTCGGCGAGGTCACCGGCGAGGTGAGCCTCTGGACGAGGGTCCCGAACATGGTCATCATTCGACCCGCTCTTCGAACACCGAACCGGCGTGGCAAACACCCGAACGAGAGATATACTTCACTCCGAGGTGGACATGATCCTCTCGAGGGGTGATCAGCCTCGGCTCTCCGTTCGAGAACGAACCGCGTTCACCTCATCCCAACGTTGCTCGCGTTCCACACCACGCGGATAACAGTCACTCGATGGTTCACGCGAAATCCACAGGTGGTTCCCGGAACGTGTACGCGTCCGCGCACTCGGGCTGTATACAGACACTTGGCTCGCGGTGCGAGTACACTCTGTGTTTCTCGAGGAGATGGAAAATTCGAGGAATCGATCGATACCACTGAATGGTATCGGTTCAAGGTGGAAGGACGCGAGGTTATACCGTTTTCAGGTAGAGAGAGAGAGAGAGAGTAACTCCTGGCACGTTTCAGCTCCGATCGAGCGGAGAGAAAAGTAGCGGCCTACGGGAAGCGACGTGTCAGAGGCCCGGATCGGCTCGAAGAGCAGCCGCACAGGTATTTGCCTTCGGGCGTGCTGCGCTCTCTCGCGAACGCTGGTCCGCGTTTTAAAGCGGTAGTTTCTACGTGTACCGTTTTCTTCTTTCCTCGGTGCGGTTCGCGGTTTTGCGAGCGCTCGATCACGCGTTCCGTCCGTCACGACCGTGAACGGCCTTTCCACGTTCGCCAGCGGCCGAGGATGATCGAGACGCGACAACAACACGGGGCTACCTTCCAAGGGTTTAAAACGTGAAAACGTGAACGCGACGCGAGGCGAGGCGCGGATACAGAGAGCGGCACGAGCACCGATCGCTGGCTACGTGCGGAATCGAACTGGTCGCGCGGAGACTGCGTCTGCCGACCGGTTGGCCTCGCTCCTACGGAAATCCCCGAGTTTCGACGAACCCGTACGAACCGGATCGGAGTTTCACGATCTACAACGGCGAGCCGCGAGACCGAGTCACCGGTTACCATGGCGATCGGGACTCATTCCCCTTTGGGTCTTACGCGTCCTTCGTCCCACCGAGGAGAGGAACGAACGGGGCGAGGGTAAAGGGTTCTTTCGGACGATTTCAGATTTCCTTCTTTTTTCGATCCCCCTTTTTCTGCGATTCTTTTTAGCCTTTTTCGCCTTCTTTTTCTCCACTCGAGCGTCCGCTACGGGGACCGAAGCGCGAGCCTGCGAGCTCTTCGCCAACGGTTCTTAAAAGTAAAAATCGCCTTCGGTAACGAAACGTCTAGTTTGCTCGCGTTGCATCGCGTCCGTAATGTTCTTCTTGGTCCGACGTTCTTAAACGCTTGAGATCGGCGAGGAATCGCGGCGGCAACCGATGTCTCGCCTTACGAAATATCTGATAACGGATAAAGAGACAGACGCGTGTTACCGTGGCCCGTTAGATCGCGCGGAGAAAGTGTAACACGCGACACGTAACGAAATCCTGAACGCGAACGCGATAAGCGATATTCGAGGACTCGCGGAGAGATCCTCTATCGACGCCCGGTGCACGGTGGATGCGCCGTGGCGCAGGGTGCATCGTACTCTATTTGCAACCGGCGGAACGTGTCCCGGCGTAACGGTCTCGGGCACGATAAAACCAATTGATAATGCCTGACCCCGGAATGAATTCCTGTTTCTAGGCGTCAACCGGCTAATTAATGGCACGATGACTGGTTCTCGGTTGGTTCGCGGTGATATTCTCGCATGTCGGACACGATATATGGGGAGTAGTCGTGCGGAACACAGCGAGAAGGTGCGCTCGGATGTCGTGGAACGCCAGCTTCCACGAAGCTCGCGCGGGCTGGAAAGCACGAGAGGTGAAAACGAGAGCTCGATAAGAACCATCGGCAATGAGCCACCGACCGATCCTCGGCTTAATCACGGGTTAACAGGGTTAACCACGTGTCTCTTACTACCATCGACGTGGAACTATTCTCATCCCTCCCTGTTCGGTAATTATATCGAGACTTGATGCGTTCTATCGTGCTCGATTTTACTTTCGAACGAAACGAAAGCGTATAAATTCGTTGGAGAAGATATGTACGACTTGTAAACGTCTCGTCGCGAGGTACGCCAAACGGTGAGATCGAGGCAGGTTCAAGAGCGACACGGCGCTTCTGATTGCTCGGATGATATCATTAGCGCGTGAACCCGTCTAAGGTTCAATTATTCCTACGTCTATATATGGCGGGGCGGGGAGGTTGATTAATCGCGTCGACGGACCAGATGGTAATTATTAGACGGACGCGTAATTAGCGCGAATCGCCGGACCACCGTCGCCATTTTTCGTCCCAGTGTCCTTCGCGCAATTCCCATCACGGGACCCGTGAGAATCTGAATTGCGCGGGCCCTCGATTACCGCGATTACGATTCGACCGCGTAACGAGCGCTTGATCCGTGACGCAACTGGAGACAGGAAGACGCGCGCGTCCCTCGTCTTCATCGTCCGGTCTCGTCGCGGAAGTCTGCCTGTCCCGCGTCGCGATTCATCTACGCGATACGCGAGAAGAGGCGTGTGCGCGGCTAGAAACACGCGCTGCTGCCTAGCTGTTCCTTATACGAAATAATTAAACCGTGCCACACCGAAATCACGGGGGTTGTTCAGCGTTTTCACGAGCCTGGATCGTTCCCCGAGGCATTTCCGCTTGTTTATCGATGAACACGAGGAAATAAAGTAGCCGTGAGAAGGGTACGCAGGAGAGGGAGAAACGAACATTTTTTCCGAGTTTCAAGAGGCGGCTTTTTGTTTTTGCCTTCATGCGATATGGAAACTCTCACCGTTGGAGGGTGAAATTTCAAGAGCGCGACAGCAGGTGCAAAGGCTGGAATAAATTCCAGCTATCGTCGGCTCGCGTCGGCCCACGGTCGCGGCCTGTATTTTTCGCGCGTTCTCTTGGTCGACGATTTACGTGCACGATCGCGCGGTAAAACCAGCAGATTCGGTCTACATACCTACTAAGCAACCGGCTGCGAAACGCGCGCCATTTCGCAGCCTCGCGATCCACCGCACCGAGCCCAAGGTTCCTTGCTCGCGCGACAACACTTTCGCGAGCGAATCTGGAGCAGACCGCGGAGGGATTAAACACGCGCGGAGTGAACGATAACGTCGAAACATCGCGAATATCTGATTAGATCGGATCGCGGAGCGTTCCTCTCCCTACCAGTCGTAACTCGCGAAAGGCGCATCTCGCACTGTCTCTCCGCGGTGCTTCTTCTCTCCAGTGTCGAAGCCACTAAAAACTGCCACTCGCGCGTCTCAAAGAGAAAAAGAAAAAGAAAAAGAAAAAACGAACCGCCACGTGTAGAATACGCGCACGGTCTCGCATCCTCCGCGTCTCGCGGAAACTGGAATGCCAAAACCGCGATGCCAGCCGCATCCTGCGGACGATAAATCCCGGTTATCACGAGGAAATCATGGCGCATTTTTTCAACCCCTCTAACCGAAGCGACGTTCGCTCGGAACGCGGAAAGTTCTTTGCCTCTGTACGCAAACGCTATGCAAAGGATGCGGGATCGAGTTTAGAGGTAAATCGAGACTTTCGCCGGATTATTCGCATCGGACTCGAGCCGGTGGCGAGCAGAAACCGATCGAGCGCAAAAGGAACGATCGCCTGGCAATGCACCGTGACCGATTATTCTCCGAGGCGGGCCGATCGAGCCGTTGTTTTCCTTCCGGTGTCCGAACGTGGACACCTGGGAAAGTGGCTCGGGGCCCTCGCAAGTGTGTCGCGGTAGTCGTCGATTCTCATCGATCCCGGTCGAGGCGCAGGCTGATCGGTAAAATCGAAGCGTCCGCGCGTGATTCCTCCGCCGCCTCCTCGAAGGTAAGAGAGAGAGAGAGAGAGAAGCTCTCTCCGTCTTCCGGCGTGGAGGAGAAGATGTCTGGCGCGTACGTGCGCGAGAAGGGAAACGTTGCGTGCCGATTATACTGTCGGCCAGTGTGAGAAATATTATCCTTTGATCTCCGGTGGTGGTGCGCGCACAGTTCGTGCCGTGGTTTCACTCCGGCGAGAAATTAACGACCACGGGCCGCTGTTTCAGTACGACCTGCCTCTCGGAGATTATCAGTCGCGCGAGGGCCCCGGCGAGACGGAAGTGAGCCCCGCGAGCCGCAGGAAGTCTGTGCCAGGGCACCGCGGTTTCCCCTGACATCGAGGCGATCGCCGCGCCTATCGCAGCGGCCGTAGAGGCGCGTGGGCTCCTATACACGCCTTTTAAAGGCTCACTCGAACCTGGTGATAATACGTCAGGGTCCTTCCTCGTCCGATATCGTTGCGGACGCGCGAGGAGCGCGTGGGTGCTCTCGTGTAACGCCGTAAACGAGCGGTGTTTAGCGAAAGCGAACGCCTAATGGACGGTACAATGGGTAGATCGAAAGGGTTCGAGGAGGGAAAATCGGTTGTTTTAGCGCGGCGAAGTAAGGAACGGCGGTCGGTCGGTATGTTCATTGATAGAGGAAGCATGCGAGGGAAACGTAACTGTTGCGCGGCGAGCGGAAACGGGGGAAAGAATTCGAAACGAATAGAACGGTTTCGAAGGCTAGATAAGATAGACGGTGGTTGGGCAGGTAGGCGAGGCGAGCGGGAAAAATCGGCGACGCGAGAACCGTAGAAGATATTCGAAATAGTCGGGAGGCAGGGACGGTGATTTACAGCGTTTCACCAGGCGCGTGTGCCAGCGCGAGCGCGAACGCGTTCGGCGCTCGGTTTCAAGTCGTCCCGTTTAAACAAGCTATGCGATCGAGAGTTAAGGCTGCGAACGAGATCGTTTCTCCGTGAAAGTCGCGAATGCACGCCGGCGGAGTCCCGCAGCCAGGAAATACTCCGTTCCGTCGATCGGGCAACGATAACGATCCGCAGAGACCGGTCTAATAACTCGCGATCTAAAGGCACAGCAGCGGGCTGTTCGCCGTCGGTGTACCAGGCGAATGCTTGCGTAAACGGGTTAATGGAGAGGTCAATGATGGAGAGGTATTAATAAATGGCTCGACAATGAGCGTGGAATTCGCCGGCTACGGTGAAGCTTAATCAACCGGATTCGAGCTACGCGAGCCGATCGCCCCTTGTTTAATCGTATCTTTTTTGCATCGCGCAGTGATACGCAACGGGATCGATGGAAAAAATCCGTCGGGTGGTTCGCGCATACCGCACCCGTTGGTGTGGCCTTGATACCAACGGTAAATTGGCCGATTCGCTCGAAACGCCGGGTTGGTTAATCTCGCCGGCTCGCGCGAACATTCGTCTTTCATTATTCACGGCACTCGTCGTAAAAATCTATGAATCGCTAAACACCGTTAATTAATATCCTTTAATGATAGCCTGCGCGCTACCTTTTCGCCGGGAATTAGTTCCACCCCGAGGGAGCCCGATGCGTCTCCTCCCCACTAGCCGTTGCCGTTGCCGCGCGTTGCTTTAGTTTATTATACTCGCGGACCGCGGAATAATTAATGTATCGCGTGTCGCGCGAGAAAGCAGCGGGCCGCGACGGGCGACGCGTGAAATTAAGCGGGCCTCTCGGCTGGCACCGGGTTTGGGGCGGCGTCGGCCAGCGCCAAGGCTGTTTTCCTCGAAAGGCCACGCCGGAACTGGTCCTCCTCCTCTTTCGGATCGAGGAGGAGTCTTGACCTCGCGCAACGTTTCCGCGTGCTACGCGCACTGTCGGATTCCTTTTTTCGGCGCATCGCTCGTGCATCAGCTCGCGGTGGCCTAACTCGATTTTTAAACCTCGATGGGACCGTCGCGGTTTTTTTCCCGCCCGGGCACGCTCGTAAATCGCCTCTCGGACACTTTTACAACGAGATTCGAGCGCGGCGGGGCAGCGTGCGCGCGCGCATCCTCGCGTTATTTATGTAATTGTGGGAAAGATTTAACACGGCCGTCGTAATAAATACAATCACCGCAACACTTGGTACTCTTGCGCACTCGGACGATAATATCTTAATTTATGTTCCGCAGCCCGCCCCATTATCTCATTGACGGCTCTTCCGTCGGAAGACGAGGGCTATCCTGGCTGGCAGGACTCCGAGAGCGACCTCACGCCACGTTTCCGCGTGCCTCATCGGCGATCCTCTCGAGATCGTTTAAGTTACACCCATCGTTTCGATGAATCGGTTCCCCCCGTCGACCTATTCCCATCTTCCTCGATATAAATCTTCCACTTCGCTTACGCAACGCGAAATAACCAATTAACGCGTAGCTCGTTGCAACGCGCCAGGAAAACTACACTTCCGGAGTTGCGCGAAATAAATACCAGATGTAATTGCTCGACTATCCAAGAGTGGACGGATACCGTTGCGATAATTCAACCGATCGTTCCCTACCGATTGCCTTATAATCCCTGCCGGTGAATTCCCGAAAATCGTTATCAGTATCCAACGAAATTACATCGACGACCTCCGTAATTACGAGTAACAGGTATTCGAGCTCTCTGAAACGAATCTTCGACTCGTTGCATTCCATCGTTGCCCACTGCACTGTCCCGAGTGGCGAAGGAATTCAATTTCGCTTTCGAATAACTCGCCGGAGCCGGCTTCGAATCCACCGCCGATTCCCGAACAACTCGAACGAGCCGGCAAGCGGAATCTTGACCCGCGGCAACGTCTCCGCGCGTTCGTCCGATTCGTCGAGCAGTTTTCGACGCGCGGCTCGCACGCGGATCCTCCGAACGCGGGTTTCGCGCGTTCCTTTTTTTTTCTTTCGTTCCCTCCGCGAACCCGGCGAGGTCGCGGCACTTAACGGTCCTCCACGGGGTATCGCATCGACCGTTTCGCGTGCGAACGCCGCGATTCGAATGGGTATTAAAGCCGGGGCGAGCGCATGGCGTCCGCGTGGCATCCGCATGCCAGCGAGGAGGAGAGAGCACGCGCGCGACAATGGGGCATAACGCGGGGGATAACGAGCGCGAATTATGCCCCGTCATAATTTCCAATTTAGATTTCATTATCGCCCGCCCGTTGATCCTGCCACCGCGGAAACCGAGCCTACGCGACTCTCTCTCTCTTTCTCTCTCGGATTACCGGTAATTTTCCGCTTCCTGCCAGGCGAGAGAAGAGGAGAAGAAAAATTCGATAGAGAATCGTTCGTTTCTGTTCGTCCGCTTACTCGTTGCCAATCGTGCAACGACTACGCTCGAGAAAGTGCGTGACGTAACGCAACACTCCGGTGGATGTACCGAATTACACGCGCGTAACGAGACAATCGAAACCGGAAAGGCGCAGCGTCGATTTGCACTTTGAAACATAAGCCAACGCGTTGTCGTTCGATATCGTGCGCGGAATAGTGCACGGAGTCGGCTAGCATCGATACGCTGCCAGGTACCACCGTACGCGTACGCAGGGGGAGATCGTTTTCGACGCGGTCGAAAGGAGAGCACCGCGCGAGCCAAGCCTATTCCGCAAAACCGTGCTAACGGCCCGCAAACCGCCCCCGTGCGCGCTGTTTCCGCATTGCGTGCGTGCCTCTGAAACGCGGAAAAACGCGGCACGGACCGGCGTGGAGCGTGCCGCGAACCCGCTCGTTCGGTGTAATGATCCCTGGTTAACGGTACCACAAATTGGTGTGTAGCCAAGGGTCCGTAAAGTCCTTTATGGAAATGTCCATTGCGATATTACCGGCGTAAACTACGTACGCGGAGAAGAGAGGGAAGCGAGATTGACGCGCATCTGCCGCGGAATAAATGACGCGAGTCACTCGTTTCGGTCATTAGAAGGTCTGATTCGCGAACCAGCTAAGCACCCGGCGGCCCGTCCAATGATAGCCGATGACGGACACTTTGTATTTAGAGCCGTATCTTCTTGTTAACCGTTCTACCGTCAGACTAGACCGTCTCGTCCCGACGAGACGAGCCGAGAACAAGATTTATCATCGTCGACTCGTAGAAATCGATGAAATTTATTCGTTGCCGCGTCGATTGGTTCATTTTACGAGCAGACGTGTCGAAGCGTGTCGGGTACCGCGGTTTCGAGAGTTTCTTCTCGCGTGTAAACAACGCGTAGAACGATTTATAAAACAAAAAAAAAAGAAAAAACCGCGGAGGGAAGGGTGAGGGGAGGAAAAGAAATCGAGGAGGCGGTGATCGTAGCCCGTGGCGATTCTCCTAATTCGGCTCGTGGATCGAGAGACATCTTTTCGTGGTGCATCGGTGCAACGTCCTGCAGAAGAAGATCCCTCCTGCCGGTACCTTACACCAGGTTCCTTTGGACTGACTCACGTACCGGTCGTTCCAGCCGTCCCCACTCGGTTACCCGCACGCACGTTGCCACTTTGTTCCACGAACACGCGAAGAACTTGCTTTTCGGAAGCAAAAACAAACGTGGGCGAACTTCTCGAAGGACATTCTCACAGATTCTGTTCCATCCCCGGCGAGACGACGTCTTCCTCTCGGTTATTTCTTTCCCGTCTCGCGCGTTCTCTCGTCCGCCTCGTCTTTAAACCTTTTTCCTTCCCCCTTCGTCTGCCCCGTCGGTTGATTCGATATTTACGACGGCCATCGAGGATGCGCTCGAGAACGCTATTTAGACACCGTGCTCCGACACCAGACGCGATACCACGCGTTGACGTCGCCTCGATGAAACGACGCTCCGTTCCTCGCCACGCTGAACGACTCCGCTAGCCGAGATACTCGTGACCGGAGGATTAATACACCTGGAAAACCGTGGGACGTTCCTCAACCAGCCGTGGAACGACCCGTCTTTCCGATCGATTAACCGCGGCTTCTCGATTATCCGGTTAAAAAAGAATCTGATAGATTTAAACGCAACCACGGCTGCATTTCCATCGACGTTAACATCGAAATCCTTCTGCGTACCCAGAATAATCGAGAGAAATTTCGCTCCCTTCTTCTCGCGAAGAAAATCTATCGAAGACAAAGGGACGATCGGTCGCGAGTGACGCCAACCCATTATTCCCACCGCGGTATCGCGGAAGTCCGTTTCTCCCTAAAGGAGTTACGAGCGGCGTCACGGATCGAGCGGATCCCGCGTCGACTCCTCGTCCTCGATATTACAGCTTTGGTCGCGGCTGGTGCCCTTACCCATCGCGGTCCCAGCGTAGGAATCCAATCCGCGTTACGACCACTGAGAGAGTACCGGGTAAGCACGAGCATGCAAACGTCCCGCGCGGTGCGTGAATAACCTGGTTGCAGGCGTACACCGAGGGCTATGATTTGCCGTAGCCGCGAGTACCGCGGACGCTGCGTCGAGTTGCGCTCGTTTCTTCCAGCCTGAAACTGGGTAGCCGCGGTGTACTTACTTTTACGAAGAAACCACTGGGAATAAGAGTCGGAAGGGGAGAGAGAGGGAGGGCTCTGGTTTGCTCCAAGTGATTTTTAGCAGGGTTCCCGTGTCTGTTTGTTGGCTGCGCTGCTATTATCCGAATCACTGTCGGAATCGCTGGCTGTCGGTAAAAAGAGAGGACGATGTCGATCCATCAATCAGTGTCGACTTTTACAGCGGAATAGCTGTAATCGCGGCGAGGTTTAAGTAACCCGTGGATCCCGTGTGAATGTCATATCCCGTAAAAGCAGGTATTTCGGTGCTCGTTGCGATGCAACGCGAACGGCGAATCGACACGAGGGGATGCGCGACGTATGCGGACGAGCTGCTGCGATTATCGTTTGTCCGCGATAGAAAAGAACGGTCCTAATCCGAAATGGGCCCAGCGAAGAAAAAGGAGGAGAACCGAATGTAAAGTGGGGATCGGAATTGCGATAGTTAGAGGGCCTCGAAGTGGGATACACGCGAGCTACCGGTTAAAGACAAAATTGCACGGCTGGTTACACGGTTTCCAGGAACGCGATTGCGGCAGATTTCACGCACACTCTATCTCGCGCCCCTCTGTACAGGTACACCCGTTGCGCGGCGAACGGAGCGCACGTGAGCGTGCAGATAAACGTTTTAGGTGACAGTTCCGCGCGAAGGTCGTGGTAGACGACCTTACGGAGGTCGCGCGCGGAAGATTCGGTGCGAGGGTGGGCCGCCATTTTCGTATCGCGTTGGATCCGCTGGAAGACGCATCCATCTCTATCTCAGCGGACCAACCACGAGTAATCCCTGGCGGTGAAGCCGCTCGAACGGACCAATTAACCAGCTTCGACGTTGTATAAATCACAATCGATCGATCGATTAGATTCGGGCTCGAAACGCTACGAACAGGGTCCACCGACGTGGCGGACATAAATCTGGTAATTTTCTCAATTACGTCGAGCGCTACCGAGCGCTTGGCCTACTTTCAACGACCTTACGCGAACTAAAAGCCCATTTAAAGGCTGCGCGAATTTTTCTGACCCACTATGTAGGTACGCCGAACGTCAAGGTGCTCGGCCACCTTGGCCGTCGGCTAGCTTTCCATCGGTGAAAGCTCCGCTTTGTGAAACGCTCGACACGTTGCATACACGTCGAGTTGTCGTCTCTTTCCTCTTTCCTTCGCCCCTCTCCAGGAACCACCATTCTCTCTCTCTCTCTCCCTCTCTGTCGTTGTATATATACATATATACATATGTACTCAAGAATTACAAGACCGGTTAGACCTTCCTCAACGCGCTTTTTCCGGACGTCCTCGATGCGCTCGTGGGAAATTAACGGAAGTCAAACGTGAACTTTGTGAAATCGGCGGAGTAAAAAAAAAATCGATTAGGTTAGGCACGATCGATGCACGATGATGATGGCGATAAATTTTGTTGCGTAAGCTTTTCGAAGCGAAAAACCAAGGAAGATCCTTGCATGAAGACGAAAAGCTTGTACAGTGTATTAAAGTTATTAAATCTAAACGCGCGATCGGAATAGGAAAATATAGAGGAGGATGCCACCGGGACGTCCCGGCGCAGTCGTAAACCAAGCGTATGGCTCGGTTTACAACAGGTCTGCGGCCGTATCCCCGATCGTCGATAGGAGAAACTCGAGGGAAATCTCATTAAGCGGAGTGTCCGCGAACGATAACAGTGTCGTTAATGGTACCTCGAGGATAATTAACCGGCGGGATCGGGAATTTATTCTTTCTACGTGGCAACAATGACGCGCGTAACCTCGATACCAGTTGCCCGCGTCTCCGTATCTACGCTTTTCCGTCTCGAGCCGGGGGAAAAAAGGACGGAGAAGCGTTCGCCGCCAACCTGTTCCCTCCTCGCGACGGAACGACACGGCTGTGCAAACCCGAACGAACGAGATGAGGCACGTCAATAGCGGCGGCGGCAGAGTTTTATCGAACCACTGGATAAATCAACGCGTTCGTATCTGTTTCTCATCCGATCCACCCCTGGGAATATACTCGGCGCATAACGCGAACGGGATACCAGAATTTCTATTTCGCAGCGCGGGAACGATAACGCCGGATTGAAAAGTGAGGGTCGTTTGTACGGAAACGGCTGCGAAAGCTGGCAAACGATCGGTGCTCGAGGGACGATAAGAGGGGACAGAACCAGGCGAGATAACGTGGAAGGAGGACAGCCGCGTGGGCCCCTCCTCGAGTAGCGCGAGAATACAATTTCCACCGACGCGTTTAGGAGGTTAGCGCGCGCGTTGCGTGTGCCGCAACGAGATTTCAGATATTTTTAATAACAATCCACGCGCGCTATCTCCCGAAAGGATCCGAAAGAAAACGCGGTAACGGAGTCGCTTTGGTACCGCTAGAAACCGTCGATGCCAATCTGGGAAACCTCTGGCGTGGCTACGGCGGAATCACGATTCCAACCGCCGACGTATTCATCGCCGTGAGTTTCATACAATATTTTCTATTCCCGATGCGATAATCGCGGGCTAACGATACCCCGCGCAGCCACTTCCTGTTCGCTTCCAGCTCCTAGCCTCCTCTTCCTACGATCCCACCAGCCATAATAGGCCGTCGTTAACGTTAACATTAATCACGTCACTCAGGGTCAATGTGAAATTTAACCGTGGATATATAACGCGCACGATTTTCCTGCCCACTAAATCCCTCGAGAACTACGAACGATCAGGCTGATGTATACTGTTCGTCTTAGAATTCTTAGATTAATGAACAGGTTTCTCGGTCTATCTACGGCCGACCCCGCGTAGAAATAGGTCGAAGCTGGTTGAATGAGAAGCGAGTTGGTGGAAGCACAGTTAGAGAAACCTAGCTGGGGGGAAAAAAACTGGAGTGCCCGAGCCACGTACTCGGAATCGAGCCAGGCGAAACGTGTACACTTTGCATGAACCAGGCTCGTTCCACACTTTTCTCTCCGTATCCGTGCCGTTCGGTAATCTAAATGGTTCCCGTGTCCTACGGTTTTACGAACCTCGCCTCGCGCTGCTCGATGATATATTTACGAAACTTCTTAAACAACCACGATAAAGACACCTCGAGGAGATATTCCCGGTACGAAGACTGGACTTCCTCTCGCTGTCGTTCCGATCTTTTGTAGGACACGCATTGGGTGGCCAAGCGAAGCGTGTACCACGACCGATCAAAAAAAACGCGTCGAAATTTCACTGCGACGCTCTCCTCTTGTCTCTTTCTCTTTCCCATCCTTTTTCGTTATCCTCGATGACCATCCACTGGACAATTCCGTTGTCCCCTGGCGTTATTACATTAATAACGATCCAGCAGACAGAATAATTGAATCGAACGAAACAAGAGGAAGAGAAAAAAAGAGGGAACCTCCTCTCGTGGCTCCTCTTGGTCTCTCTTTCACGTGGGACCGCTCAGCTTTCCCTTTTACTCGACTTACGCTCGAACCACTGACAGACCCGCGTGAACGCGTATTTGTACGTACGTCGCTCGTATCGTCGCCATCGAAGAGGAAGCGATGCTTCGAGTCGATCTTCGAACGACGCTCGAAGAGCGCGGGCACAAGGAAACTGCGTGGAAGGCACAGTTTACGTGCTCGAAATTCCTACCAGCGACACTTCCGGTGTTCGGTTTCTCCGCTCGTTAGGACGACGCCCTTCGCAGAATGCATTTTCGCGCAAAAAAAAGCTCGGAGCCACGCGGACGCGGCTACACGGCTCAGCTGAATAAATACTCGCGCTTGTGCGGCTTCCACGCATTGAAATCTCTAGACGCGGCGGCGCGCACGCGGTCATGTTTGCCTAGCTGCTCGCGGGCAGACGGTAGACTCGACGCGGACGATCGATTGTCACGCTGTTGCAATTTTATACCGGTGACACATCGTATGATTCGACTGTTTCACATTTCTAATTGTGCAAAACACGCATGCATAATGGAGGACTCGGACAATCGACACAGATGCACGTATCGTCGACGGTTCGCTGTTCTCGGTATTACCGAGTTCTTATACTGAAATACAATTTTACGCAGCTCGTCTCGTTTCACCGGAGAGAACGAACTACGTCTGTAATTACTTACAAAACGACTGATGTATTTCATTTATCACGGCTACGGATAAATTTGTGGAATCGCGGAGCGTGATCGCGTAGCACGCGAGTCTAGCAGTAAGAAAGCTCAGCTCGATAAACTTCGAAACGCGTCTCCGGGCGTTCGCTGGAGGCGAAGGTAAGCGATCGAGGAACGGGGAGCCAAGAAACTGGATTAAGCCTTAAATGCATCGAAACGCATCGTCCCATGGTCGCATGGATCGCGAGCGCGTACGCGCGTACGATAAGGCATGGCCGGTTATCGTGCGTCTACCTTCTAAGGTACGCGCAGCTCGGTTTGCGCGCGGAGATATATACCCGGGCAGCACCGACAAAGCGGATGCATCTGGCCGCGGCGGTCGTACCGTCTGAACGCGGCGGATCGATAAATAAATTCCGGGGCGAAATTTTATTGCCGCTCACGGACGCGCGCGCGCGCGCGCGTGCTCGCTCGCGGACCCGACGATTTGTCCCAGAGAAGAGAAAGAGCCCGCGGCGCCGCTTTCAATGAGCCTGTATAAATTACTGAATCGATTGTTTGTCTCCGTAAATCTTTTAACGAGCGCCCCGCTCGATCGTCCCGACGGAGGATTCTAACGCGACGAGACGGGCATCGATCAACTTACCACGTTTCCTTTCGGCTGTGTCGTCAGCCCGTAGCTCCGTTTGGCAACGTTTCCATCCACTCTTACGTAGTCCCCTACCACGGAGACACCGAAAAATACTAGTCGAAAGTTGTTCGACCGACGTGAACCTTGATGTTTAACGATCGAAACTGATCGTCTGGCAACTTTCACGGCGACGATTAGCAGCTGGTGTCGTCAGATCGTTTAGAAGACAGTCGGAGGATCGATCGACGATTAGTCGGCTGGCTTTGAACGCGCGATACGAATCAAGGAATTGATTCGATCAACGGGGGAACGGTTTCGTAAGCACGTCAATAATAATCAATCCCTGATCGCGTCGTTCATCGTCGTAATCTCGGCTGGTTTGTTCGAGCCGCGATACGTGCATTAACGTGGCGTAAATACGGACACGTATCGCTCACCAATTTCCAGGCAACCGTTGATGATATAGTTCGACGGGTTCACGCGGTCGAGTCGCGAGGGGAGAACACCCTCTCGTGCACGCGCGCCGCACGGAATACGAAATTGTCCGGAGGTGAGAAGAAGACCCGATACCGGAAGGTATTCTTCGGGACGGGACTGCGACGCGCCAGGCACGTAGAGTATGCTACCTCGGTACATAAAGTTTCAGCGAAATTACGGTGGATTAAGATTCTTTTCCAGCGTATTCGAGGCCATCGGGGGGTGCCACGGGGGTACACCGCGTGCCCGACGGATGATGCTCGCTGGTAATTTCGCGATCCACCGTACGCCGGGCAAATATCCGATCAATTTCAACAGTGTCGAATAGCTTCCTCGAACGAGTGCCGCCTATCACGGTGAATCGTAAAATAATCACCCGACCGACGGATTTGAAAAAAAAATATTCAAAGCCGAGGTATTTTCTTCCATCGAAACGGGTGGGACAGGCAACAACCTCCGCGGGGTAGCAATTTGACCAGTCACGAACGAAGCGATTCGAGTTTTCCAAGCTGTCCGAGTAGAGTGAAAAAGAAATGAAACGTGCATCGAGAGGCTACTTTGTTAGGCAAGAAATTGAAGGAGTTTCGCGGAGTGTGGGAAAATGGCCGCAGCAGCGGGTAATACTGAAAATTCCAGTGAAATCGATTTCACGGAAGCTTGGTCGTCGTCTAGGGACGGCGGTGCAACCAAGTCCCTGGCAGAGATCGTTAATCGAGGGTGATTCGAGGAGCGGATACGCGCAACGATCGGATGGTGCAATCGATCGGAGTGTCGGACGTGGCTGGTCGAAAAGGCCGGGGCACACATGGGCTGGAACGCGCGCGCTCGCTGTCCCGTCCGTTGCTGGAATTCGCTGCTGTTGCAACGGATCGATATCTCGATTCTCGGTCGCGGATCAAACCGCCGCGAGCCGAGTTTAACGCCCTGCATGTAGGCTACTTTGCAGTTCCGCCGTGCACGACGGTGAAAGTGCACACAGGCGCGTGACCGACGCGATCGTGTGCGTAACCCACGAGAGCGCGCGCGCCATACGGATCGTTCGCCGATTCCGTGCACGCGCATCGCCGCGTCCCCGGTACCAGAAGCATTTTTCGCGACGCGCCTTCGAACAGAGTACACGCTTCGCGCGGTTATCCCTACGAATATTTGCATAACGCTCGGTGGACGGACGCGCGGAGCGTAACAGGTGGAAAAGCTAGCCTCGAGGCACGCGCGATCTCCCTTTCGTCCGCCAAATTTCGCCACGGTCCCCCGCGGAACGTGACACGATCGAGCGGAAACACGAGAAAGGAGGAAGGGTGCGGAAGGTAAAGATAGGGGATGGAGAGATAGTACGATCTCGAGCGTAGGTTCGCGGAGAAGGTTCCAAGTCCCTTCGTGTTTCATTCCACGGATCACTGCATGGATCACGCCCCAGAGAGATCAAATAGCATGTTTTCTCAATAATTCAGCGCGTGCCTCGCGTTACGAGGAGTTCGATGTTTTATTCACGAGCATCGTGGCATCGTCCCTTTTGTAATTACGCCAGCACGCAGCGCGCGTGTGCGTTTCCTCTCTGGCTACTTTTTCGATTTTCGTCGAGGCCCGCGCGTACGGGGAGGATGGTTGCCATTTGCGCGGCGCGATCAATAAAATGCCAGCCACTGGCAGTTAAGAACAAATTACTATCCGCGGAAGCAACTTTTACTCTTTCTCCCTCCCTCCCTACCTTTTCCCAAGCATAATTAATGATAATTACACGCGCGGTGCCTCACGATCTTGCACCACTGTTCGCTTAATACTCTATCAATGACCGGGTCAACGATGTCGGACAAGTTAGACATTAATTTAACCGTGCCTTTCCCTTTTTCTAAATTACTTTCCGCTGGCACGGAACTACGTAACCGGGAGATCGATTTCTAATCGCAAGCAGAGGGTATACAGATGGGATCGGAGGATTTCGCGAGCTGTGCTTAGCCTGTGCGAAAACACGTGGCTGGAGGCGAGATCGAGCGGTGCAACATTTCCCATGGAGGTGTTTCCACCCGATATCCGGCCGTGCGTTCATCTCTGACGCGAACCAAGCGCGATTATATCCACCTCTCGAACCCGTCCTCCCGATAATAAGTAACTTTCATTTCCTCCCCCGACGGCGGTAATTCTCCCGCTCTCTCTCCCTCCCTTTCGATGCGGCGGGAGCAACACGTGTCCGCCTATAACTCGCCTCATAAACGGCAAACAGGTTACAGCTAGCGACGTTAATGACCGCGGCCTGTTCCTACTCGATAATTCTATCCTAATGAAACGTTCCTTTTTATGGGACCTACTGAAAGGGTCCCGAGCGACGAGACGCATCCTCCGCTTCGCTGAAAACGGATCGAACGGAAAGAGAGCCATATCTCGCGTGGATATATCGTAGAAACTGGGTGAAAGGATCGAAGTAAATTCTCGCTCGTTTCATTCATTTACCGTGGACGTAAATAAATCGTCATCTTCAGCCATTTTTTACGCGCGTCTACGGATTTACGCGCATACGAGCACCAGCGAAAGCGTACCATTCGCAAAACCCTCGATCAATTGATTTCTCTGTGAAGTATATGAACAGACAGCGCCAGGTGACAATTTGTACGTAGCAGCGGAGCTTTCAAGGAGGGACGCGAGAGAAATATCGGCACCCTTGCCTCGTCCTCAACGGTCAAATCCCCGTCCTCCTCGAGGACAAGCAAGCGTACGTTATTATTCCAGAAGGTGTCCCGATGCTGCAGCAATTCCCCCGCGGTTGCGGCGCACGCAACGCACGCGTGACATCCGGTGTCCCTTCTCCCTCGCGTCTATCTTTGAATTTTACTAAAAGGATCGACGCGGGTCCTCGCGCGTACACCCGTCCTCGACTCCCTTCGTCGACGTTCGACGCCCGTATCGGAATGCCGCGTAACGTCGCACGGAAATATTCCTCGCCGCGACGCGATGCACCGATGATTATTAATGCCACCGCGTGTCCAGTCAACCCTTTCGTAACGCGCGAGGGTTTCCTACCGTTGCGCAACCGCTCCGAAACTCGCGTCGTTAACCTCGCCAACCCCAGTGGACGGTACCAAGAAGAGGACAACACCGACGCGTAATCTCGAGGACGCGAAAGAATTTCTGCCCGAACTCGACACCCTTCCGGCTGTTCCTTTTCGTGGTTAACGAGTGGCAACGAAACTCGCGTGGCGATTAATCCGCGGCGCGACGGGGGAGGGCGTAAGACCGCGTTCTCCGCGACGGAGTTCCGCGAATGATTACCTTAACTTATTGTTCCACGAAATTCCGGGATCGTAACGGGTCGTACGCGTGTGTACGTACACATCGCGTCCACCGTGTATTTATATTCAAGCGGATACGGTTGTACGGGACGATTCGCGCTCGTGCAAACGCGCCTTTACACGTGTTACTTACGACGTGCCGCAAGTAACGACGTTACGCGTGTATGTACATACCGGTGGTAGGTACCGTGGCAGCCTTAAACCACAGAGGAGAAGAGGAGGAGGAGGAGGAGGAGGTTGGTGCACGTGCGCGCCACGGTGTGTACAGTGCTTTACGACGGGCGAGCTTTAACGACGGTGGCGCGCTTACATCGAATGAATATTAAATATAAAAGCGATATCGTCGCGACTCTTTCTCCGTGTCGGCCGTTCGTGGGCCGTGTAATCGCCCACGAGCGATCCGCGTCGACCCGCGGGGGCCACCGCCAAGAATAATTGCCACTATCATTCTATCGCGTTCCGTAACGGAATCGTTCGCCCCGCCGTTCGACGTCTTTCTTACGGTCCTTCTGTGCCATTGCTACGTTGCGTTTTCAATTTTTCGCGGAATTCGCAGAGATTTCCGTGCTTTTCATTTTGATGCAAAAATTTGACATCAATTCCGGGAGAAGCACTTTATCGCGCGTAATAGATTTCATCGTAATCAAATTATAATGAAATAGTGGTGGAAGTAATTAAGATCCGCGAGGATCGCGGGCATAAATCACCGGTCGAAACGCAATTAACTCGCGCCGTCGAGATATCCCCGATACGCGAGTGAGAGCGGTCCCTCTTCGAAGAGACACCGAATTATTAATAAAAGCGGTGTGTTCCCCGAACCGCGGGCCCGATTTCACTGACCGCGTAATTCTGATTAATTAACCGGTCCCGGCGGAAGCGCCCGCGGCTGGAAGGAAATGAAATTCGAAAGCGGACAGTATAGGACCTTGATAGAGACGGCGTGAGAATTGCGTAAAAACCCGATGCATAATTAATTTCGATTACGAAATTGGCGAGCATACCATCGCTGGGTATCCGTTTTAAATCGGATCGAACGTGTGCATCCACGTGCCCGTGACACGTGTTCGAAACGAATACGGGAAACGCGACAACCCGTGGTATCTACGAATTAGCCTGGATAAAGGTTCGTTTTCATGCCACAACAATGGGTAGCTCGTTAAAATCAATCATTCCGCGATGTATGGGAAACGTGACCGCGACGGAAAAAAAAAATCGAGCAACAAAAGACAAAGGTGTCGCAAGAATTGATAAATCAACGAACCCTCTCTCTCCCCCTTTTGCGCGAGCATTGCATAAGAGGGCAATTAGCCTCGATTCTAACGAGAAATCAACCTGTCTGGCAGGTATAAGCGAGGAGCAACCTTTCGAAAAATTACGATCGCCTCAAAGAACCTATTGTTCGCTCGAGCCGCGAGCTAGCTCGGTCGCCAAACGGTGATATCCTCTTCTGAAATCGCGGTTGCGAACGATCATCCAAGAGCATTAATAATTACTCATCGTTCGAACCAGCGAAACGGATAACTAAACATCGGCGAGCTCGATCCGCGACGCGTCGTACGGCTGGCGATAAATTAACATCGCGACGATAATCGTTATCTATCGTTGCCTGACCGGGTTAGTTCTGTTAGCGAGCCGACAAAAAGAACGTTTATTATCGCTTCTAGAATAATCGTCGATTTGTTTCCGCGCTGGAGAAACGCGCCACGGAAACGAAACTGTCCGCTCTGCAACCGAGGATAACTCGGACGATCGCGCCTCGTCGCAAACGATTAAAGGAAATTAATCCTGCGCGCTCCTGGCAAACTATCAAGATCGTAGCTGGACGGAGTGAACTAATCGGGATGAATACCATCGAAGTGAAAATAAATTTCAATTTCTCTCCAGACATTCGAAGATATTCAAAATCCCACTGAAACTGAGACGAAAATATCCGATGTAGTAGACCTGAAAGGTTACTCGGTTTTCGATTCTCACGGCAGCTCGTTAAAAGAATGCTGAGAAAGATCGAGACGCCCAGTGCTCGGTGATTGGCGCGGAGAGTGTTCGGTCGAATCGTTGTCGAGCATGTCAATGGAATATAACGCGGAGAGTGGGCTTGGTTCGACAGCGTGCCCTGTCGGAATGCAACCAACGGCCGCAATAATCGTCGTTTAACTGCCGGGAACGTGGCAATTATTCGAATAATTCGGGGTCGCGTAAAGGTCCATCGTAATTGTTTACGCCGCGCGCTTTATCCGTCGTAAAGTTAATGCCCGCGAAAATTCCCGGCTGGCACGCGCGTAGGTTGCCCAATCGCCGTTTTCCCCTCGACAATGCCTCGTTACACGGATACTTTTTTACCACCGCGGCAGTTCTGTCTGGCTGGCACCAACTCGGGTTAGGATATCGGTACGACTCCCATGGGCAGTCCATTATTTCTCCGTCGAATGGTAATTGGGGGTAGCCATTCCCGACTAATTGACGCGAGGCCAGCAATTATTCCGACAATTTCGAGGTCGTCCTAGGCCGCTACTCGCGTTTACGGCAATCGTTAGCGTTAGAATTTACGCGCGCCCGCCTCGTCTCGAGTCCTTCGCTTTACATATCCCTCGTTGCGCGAGGGTTCGCTCCTAATTATCCCTCGTAGGAATAATGTTATTATCCGTCCGGCGGACGTGTACCGCGTAATTACTCCATTTGCGAGGAAATAATCACGTAAAGTCGATTACGCGCGATCCCGTGTCTGCGCACGTGTCGAGTTGTTCTTTTTTTCTTCTTCCTTCTTCGTAACACAGATGTTACGCTCAACTGGCCTGTCAGATTCCCTCGTAAACGGATTGATTATCCGTCGATCGTTCCACCTTACTCGGACTCGCCGTTGAAAAGAAAAAAAAAGGGGAAAGAACGGAGGAAAGAAACTCGAGGGAAGTCCGAAGGCGAAGTACCATCGCGGCGAGAGTGAACCGCGAATCCTCCGTATTTGCGAACATTAATCCAATCTCGCTGGGTACGCTCGCGTCCGAACGTACTTTTAGAGCTGATCTGAAAAATAAACCGCGCTAATAGCGATCTTCCTTAAACGCGGTACGCGATTTTATGGCGAATCGATTAGACCGCGCGTTCCCCGCTGCCGCTTCTTGCGCGACCGCGAGCTATGACTAATAGCTTTCGTTACATTATTTATGGCGAACGCGGTGATTGCTTCCCTCGCGATTTATGCACCTACGAGCAGGGGGAACCGTCCGCGCGTCTCTACCGCGATCGATCGATCCTCCGACGGGCTACGACCGTTTCTTCCCCGCGTTTAGACGCGGGCGCTTCTCTCGTTCCGCGTTCGATCCTTTCGTTCTGCGCGCAAAGAAATCATCCACGCGCTTTCGTCGGGAATACCGCGCGGCATTCCACGGAATTATTACCAGCCCGGTAGTAGCGTAACGCGAGGAAGGCGTTGCGAATGCCTCGTACGCGATCCCCGGAAAAGGCAATTAAATCGCGTTCTCCCGGTTAACGACCGAATTCGATTCGTTCGAGCCATCGGCGACCTTGATAATAATCCCGAGGAATAAGAGGAACGCGCGATGGGGAGACCTTCCAACTGCGCGTCCGAGTAGGTCTTCTCCATCTTCTCCTTCGCCTCTCGTTCTCTCGCCGCTCGCCATCTCCCCTTCGTCTTTTTCCAACAACTTCGCGACGATTCTTCGAATTCGAGAAACTGGTCCGGCAACAATTTGTTATCCGGCCATCGAAGCTCGGGATCGATCGCTAATAACCCCCCTCTCCCGTTCTTCCTTTTCTTCTTGCGTTACGTGACCGTTGTCGATCGCGTTCTACCGTCGCGCTAACCTCGTCCATCTGGGGTAGGTCCGCTACCTACCCCCGTGCGCGCCTTACGTCCGAGGAGGAAGTCGCGCGGACGTGCCTCGACGCTTTCAGGAAACTGGTTGCTCGCTGCTGTTTTTTAATTATCATCGCGGCGGGCAAAATCGTTGGTACATGCGCGCGGGGTCCGGAGGAATGCGGACTTTTATCCGGGAGGAGACAACCACGGTCGCGTTTGCATGAAACAAGAGGTGAATTAAAATTATTCCTCTACGCCGCGTACGAACGACTTCTTCTTCATCTTCTTCTTCTTCTTCTGCTTCTTCTTCTTCTTCCGCGAGGGTTTCTTTACATCCGAACGAGCCACCCCGCTCGGTTAATTAATTCCCTCCGCGGCGTTTTATTTCCACTGCCAGCCAGTGTCACAGCCAGAATGACACAATTTATAGCAAACTAAATTCTTTACGGCCCCCCGGACCGTTTGCTCGTTTTCCTCGCTGTCGCGTCTCGCGCCTGCTCGTCTTTAAACGGCCCGCCGTACTGTCCCTTATATTATCGCGTTTATCGCCCATCAAATCGTCTTTCGTCCACGCTCGGACACGCTGGGGAAAAATCTACGACTGATCCGGCTCGCGAGATTAATACCATCGTCGCCACCGCGAGCAACTAACTTTGTGTAAATTTCCACGCGCAAACCTGTCAATTATCGTCGCCCGCGGATTTACCCGATCGACTGTATTAGCGTTGCACCGTCGAGGCGCCAGGAATCGATCAGCTACTCGTTAAACGTTAAAAACCAACGCTCTTTTCGCTCTTCTCCAGCGTTCGAGAGATCGCGGATACGTAGATGCGTATATGACTCATCTAGCTGGATAATCGGACCAGTCGTACGTAAGAATCTTGCGCGAGAACCATCGACGAGATCGTGTAAGATCGTTTATCATACGCGAGGCATCGCGCGTTCTCCACCGTACGGCTGTGTTCCACTGTTCAGAGAAACCGTTAGCTTTTTACGCTTTTAATTGCCAGCAGGCTGTTTCCCCGCTTTAATGCATCCACTGACTCGGTATCCGTGAGCCAGACTAGTCCGACACCATTTTTCTACCGTTTTTATCGGCCCTTCTTCACTTTATAGGACGGCGTGCAACTACTGGGGTTTCGCGGAACGATTCACCCGGTCTCCTTCCACGGATGGTGTGCGCGTTTTAGTAAATTTCCATTTTCTAGTGGTAAAACGGATCGATTTTTAGGAGGATGGCGTGGATTAGAAAACACCCGAGAGGGCGACAACGGAATGTAACCGAATCAATTAGACTTTAAAGTATTGGCACGCGTGCTACGGAGGCTTCTCCTTTCACGAAATAATCTTGGAGCCCCTTCGGGCGAAGCACGTATTACCGGCGCACGACGACGAGCGCACCTCGTAAATCACTCGCCGTTCTGCAACAGGCCACGGCGGAAAAGAGAAACAATGAGTGGCTGCCTCGGCTGCATACATCTGCACGCAGGTGCGTACCAAGCCGTGGGGCACCCAGCTTTCACTTGCGGAACCTTCGATCGTTTTCTCTCGCGTTCCTCGATAACGACAACAAGCGTACCTACCACTCTCAAAGATTCCATCGTCCCGTGATATCCACGGATTCTATCGCTCGGATGACCGTTGAGTCAAAAACGTTCAACCGTTAAACGAGATACGCGTCCGCTCTGAATTACGTTGTAGCAAGAAACTTTATCGCGCGGCTGATGAACGAACGAATGTAAAACAGGCTGTCAAGCATGGAAGGACGGAGGATCGTTTAGTCGCGGGGTAGGTGGCCGGACACGTGTCCGCTCGCGACGGATCGGCCGCAACCGAGCGTCACGGGCAGCTGGTACCGCGGAGTGCCAGGGACACCCACGTCCGACGAGGCGTCGCGTAATCTACTGGACATTCAGCGTAGGCAGGGATACTAGCCGCGGTGGCGGTTGCAGGTGCTCTTCCACGGGCAGGTGAAATTTCATAGCGAGTAACAAGATCAATCGCGCTCGAAAGAACTTTCAATTACCGCTCGCGAGGGAAAGCACGGAAAACCGGGGATGATCGATGGGATAGCGTCGGGGATTAACGAATTTTTCCCTCATCAACCGTGGAATTAAACGTGCACTGGGATGCCAGGAGCGAGAGAGATGAATTTACGACGTGGCGCGAGCCTCAAAAGTAACGGCGGCGTCCATGCGGCGGTATTAGAGAGGAACGATGTCGCTCGTTAAGTATTCACGGCGAAACTACATTCGCGAGCATCGTGACTTACAAGCCTCGAGTCTATATTTCAACGGGCGTTAAAGTCGAGGTGGACTCCGTGGTTGCTGGCACCACGCTTCGATGCTGCTCCGATCGTTACACCCGTTAGTGGCTGTCGCGCGGATATTTTCTATTTTGCAATCAAGCCCCGCAATCGACGTGGCTCTCTTAACCGCGCTTACGTCACTCTCGAATAGTCTCAAAGCGATTCACGCGTAGCACGCGTTACGAGGGGATCCGTGTTCACGCTTGTAATCACCGGCGCGGTGCGTCGTACATACGAGGTGTGCTGGCTACGGCCAAGCCCGGGACGATCGGCTGAATTCTAATAAGATCGACCCGAAACCCAGTTTTTTTTCGTGAGTGGCGCAACCGTTGCTGCCCGATCGATCGACGGGTGATCGTGGAACCGATGGGTTTCGTGCACGAAAGGTCACCCACCACCGAAAGATACGAACGCTCTGGTTCACCGTTTGCGTCAGCAGCCCCGCGAAGATGGGACTTTCACTGTGCCCCGCGAGAGCGCCGGGACGAGAGATCGAGTACGTCGGTACGGTAGGAGTAAAAAAGGGACACGGGGTCTCGTTTATTGCATCGGGATCGTTAAGGTCAATTACCGTGGCCGATTTCTTGGCCGCGCGAAAACCAGCCGCGATACGTCAAAGAGACCACCACCGTTCGGAAAAAACCGCGCGGTCCTCTCCTCTCTCCTCGAGCTACGAATGAACGTAATTACAATTAACGACCGGGCGATTAATTAGACGCGTATCCACGGGAGAATTCCCGTGAAATATTCCCAGCAGCGTGTTTCAGAGCCGCGCGCATAAAACGACGCAGGCTTTACCACCGTAGATTAGCGTTAAAAGTGAAAATCGTGTAGTTACTCGAGCCGGGTAACTGCCCATATATATTTCAGTCCTCGGACCGGAGCCTATTAATTTCAGTATCGATTCTCCGAGGCGTTTCGACGGATCCGTGTTCACCGCGTTGCTCGCGGGTGTTGTTTGTCCGTTTAATCGCCGGGATAATTCGATCGATTACAACCCGGCCGTCGTGTCTCTATTTCATGTAACTATTAATAACTTACCGGTAGAAGAAGCAGGGAGGACGGGGAATGCCTGGCCGCGGCCTGCCTAAGACTGAGAAAGTGCAGCAGGGGGTCCTCCGACGCTCTCAGCTCGTCCAGAATCCTCTTCGCCTCGCTGTAGCTCTCCAGGTATTCCCAGTAAGAGTTCCAAAACGAGCCCGGGAATAAGTCACCTGGTCACACCGGACGAGAACCCAATTAGAACCCTTATTATAGGGTAAAGTTTCACGAATCCGATCTATTTTCTCCAAGTCAAAGATTTTTTTCTTCAAATTAATAGGCAGACGCGCGGAACGAGCAAAATTCGTCCACGATGATGGAATACCACGAACGCGAGGCTCGCGTCCAAAATCGTCTTCGAGGAGATTCGATTCAGCGATACATCATCCCGCTATCATCTTCCCTACGAAACTCGTTCCTGTTTCAGAATCCTCCCCCTCTTTTTCTCTCTTTTCCATTCTTCCTCGTCTGGCGAAGTCTTCGCCATCACGGAAGAGAACCTTCCACCGACGCTCACGCACCAGGAATATGATTTACCATCGAGTCTCTCGTTTTTTTCCTCCCCCCTTTCGTTCCTCTGCCTTACTCGGCTCCATTATCCGGACGGATCCTGTCGCAGCACTTTCTCGCGCGGCGAACCACGAATTCATTACGGATTACAACGAACCGATCGGAACTCTCGCTTTTCGCGTCCGATCGGCGCATCGCGATTACCCCCCGTGAAGCGGACGGTGAAAAAACAACGCGTTAACGAGGCGAAACGCGCGACATCGCGCGCCTCGAATGACGCGATCGAATCCGCTTCGCGCTCGCCAAAGCTGATTTACGAGCCGCGCATAAATTATGAGAGATCGGTGACTCGGATAACGCCGCGTTGATACCGATTCTCTACGCTCTCGACTGGCTCGATGCGCCGCGAGACGTTACCTTATTAATTGCCGTGGCTTAAAATTACCATAGTTCTCGGATGACCGTGAAATTTATCTCGCGAGCAAATCGATGGGAAATTGAAGAAAAATAGAGAATTGTACTCACTCGATTTGAAGGTACCGCCATCCCAATTCTCGAGTGCCGTGCGGATCTGAAACGAAAGAGAACGGACTCGGTAGAGAATTGGCTCTTAAAATACAATGACCAAGATATGAGAGAAAGGGGGAAGGGGTGCGTGGGGGCGATGTATAATACATGAAGTATAATACACGAATGACTCGAGCTCGAGGAGCCGACGGTGGTACGTCGGTTTTATACAACGAACGAGTTGGAAACGATCGTTTGATTACTTTTTTCCATCCTCTCCACGGCAGTCTCTGTCAATACTTTTTACGGACAATTGATCTTTTTCGGACGAGAAAAGTATCGAGATTCGCCGTTGAACCGGCGGTGGAAGGGCGGGTGGAGGGGAAAAAGGGAGGGAAAAAAACGAAGCACGCGTTACCCTCTCGTAGCAAATCATGAATTAGACGGGACGGGCAAAAAATTCGAACGAGTCTCCGGATCGAATGGGACTGGATTCCGATCGAAATTGGGGGGCTTAACCAAAACCGCTCGGGCAACATCGAAACTCTGTACAAATAGGAAACGAAGAGAATTTTTTCGGCCCGTCGGTGCTGGTTTTTACGTCCGCTCGCGCGGCACGAGGCTAAATCATGTCCTTGGAACGAGCGTATATTTTCTCCGTTGAATTATGACGCAGCATTATGTCCAATCGGGACATCATCCGACCCAGCATATCCGACGTGAATAAGCTCGGTAGTCCTTAAGACTACCTATCAGCGGGCATTAATGCGTCACTCGGACGAGGGCGAAATCTTTCTCGCGTAATACCCGTTCGTTCGTGAAAATGTACGCGCGAAGAACTCGAGCGTCTGGTCGTAACGTAGCCGTGCGCGCCTACGACGCGTCCCTTTTCTATTACACGGGGCGCGTAAAAAAAGGAGAACCGATTAAACGGACACTTTATGTGCCACGAGCTAACGCTTTATTCGAGGAGGAGAAAAATGTAGCGGGCGTTCACCAACAACGGCAGCTCGATGCAGGTCGGACACACCACGTGGACCGATCGACCGCGTAGATACGTAGGAACGTTGTAAAGCTTCCAACGACACCCACTTAACTCTTTAACGAGTAACATTGTCACGGGGGGGGGGAATCCATTTATCAGATACGTTTCCATTACAATTGGTAAAGGCGACGGTGGTCCGGGTGGCGAGACGCGTGTAAACCACAACGAGCATCAACGTTATGTTAATCGGCCGGTTAATGGTTAATTTGAGCGGGGCCGTAAAATCGGGTGAAAGTTCTGTAAATAAAATCAGGGGAGATTGCATTTCGTTGAACAGGGACACCCGTTCGGTGGATAAAAATCAGCTCTTGTCTGGGAGCTGATTTCGGATCACGCTGCGTCTGGACGGCGATTATCGAGGACGCTCGGTTGATTGCCTCCCGGCCGCAAATACGTATCTATCACGGACACCGTGTAATCATAATAAAATTGCTCGCCTCTGTACGCGAGATACGCTGCTAACGAGCAATTTGTCGCGCGTTAATTGCCAACGCTTACCCTACGCGCACCATCGTCGTTCCGGTTACCGATTTTAGGAAGCGGGCGAGCGCACGTGCGAGCAACGGACGCCTCGCGACCAACGGAGCATCGTCATCTCCCGTGGCCAGTTTAGGGCCACGCGGGTCGTCAACCTTCTCTTATCCGTAGCTGAAAGAGTCGGCCTAGAAACGGTGACCCGGTGAGTCATAAACTACGCGATAAGACATCTGAAATGAGAGGGGGTGGGCGGGGGTTGCGGGGTCGACGGGCTCGTTTATATAGCGCGCGGGCGTTGAAAATAATTTCACCTCTTAGAAATGTCAGACGATCGATCCTGGAGAACCCGCCGAGGGATCCACCGTGGACCAACCGGAGAAGACGAATTCATCGAACCGATCGCGCGGTATCGTTGCACGGGTCTCTCGATAAGGGCCTATCGAGGATAGGATGCACCGTCAGCGCCGTCAGCACCGATGGGGCCGATGAAATTGAAAGAGAAAGAAAAAACGGGAAAAAAAAAGGAAAAGAAAAGGTACGCATGGAAGCCCGACGGCGTTGCACGTTGCATCGTCACGTAGCCGTCGTAGTCACGGGGTTCGCGTCGGCGTGTCGATGCGTTTCTTATTGTCCGATAGCTATCTATGTTAAGCGCACACGCATTGCGTGCGCCCCATGCATTTATGCATCGCATTATTACACGCGGGCAGCGGAGCCGAGCGTACGACGTGGCTACGACCCATTCATTCCACCGGCGTTATCCACGAAAATCCAATCCCCGTATTAATTATGAATTATTCATATTCATGAAGAGGCTCTCCCCCGGAGTTACCACTCGTAGAGAGACCATACAAATCGGTTTAGAAACTAAAACAATATATTACCCGAGGCAACCTCCTCGTTAAACCTTTCTAAAACGAACGAACCGCTCTCCTCGGCTACCGCGCTCGCACGCCGGAGCATTATAATGCATAGGCAATCGCGAGACAAATTCGAACACCGACGGGTCCGCTCAGAAGCCGGAGTCCCGGGCCCTTCTCTCTCTCTCTCTCTCTCTCTAGGTTCGTGGAATAGCGATAGATCGCCGCGGTCGATCAACGATTATATCGCGGCGAATATTACAGAATCCACCGTGTCCAATTTTTCCAGCTCGTCCTCCCCGGCCGAGAGACGCGTCTCTCGGAGGCGGTTTTAATTACACGTCGCGCGACCGTGATCGTTCCTTCGAGCCAGGAGACGAGTACTTGGGAGGGCGTTCCCAAAAAAAAACAGTCCAGACCACGCGTTATTAGAGAGACTATGCGTGGGCGTCTCATCCACCCATTATTATTTTATAGTCGTCCGACGGTCTCCCTAGAAACTTCCCTTTTTTTCCTCCCTCAGTCAGGCTGAACATCCGATGAACGAGATCACTCGTGTTCGTCTACCATTCGACGAATGTGAATCATCTATTTCTCACCAGCGAGATTGTATAATTAATAACGACTGCGAGGTATTAACACGACGAACGAGTTTTTCCTCCTTCTCGACGATCGGATTATCGATACGCGAACGATCGCACGGATTGTAATTGGGTTAGCGGACATTTTTTCGATCGTAATCGATTGCCATCTGCGATACACGGAATCTAGCATCCGTAATTAATGAAGCTGATCAGGGGTCTCTTATGGAAATTAGCAGCGCTCGGAACTGTGTCCCGTCTCGTTTGGCGAAAGTGCGCCGACGAATCTTTATGGCCGTTCTAATTTGAACGAAACGCGCCCGTCGAGCACTCCCCTTGAACACGTTTTTCCACACGCCGCGCGGTTTATCGGTCAAGTTTTGCTGCTCGTTCATCGACGATGAGCAATCACGCGTGGAACTCGTGGTCCCGCCTGCGTCCCGGTTTCGTCCAATTATTGCGAATTAACGGGGAACTGGCGAAAAAAAAGGAAGCGAGCGAAGAGGAACGATTTACGAGGGGACGTTCGATTTTTCCAGCTGTTGCTCCGGGAATACGCTCCACTTCTGTCGCTGCGGCGCGTGCGAGGCAGTTCCGGTACCGGCGCGTGGACGACAATTCTGGATCGAAGGCGCAGGTTCACGTGGGCCGCGCGTAAATCTTCTCGTTCCTTTATCGTCGAAATAACAACGCTCCGCGACGCGTTCCTCTTCTTCGCTAACGAGAGAGCGTTCGCCGCGTCGGGAGAAAGTAGATTCGCGGTTCGAGAAAAAACTCTCTTTCTCTTTCCGACCGTTAGCCGGTTACCCAAGCCGCGTTATTAACTTCGACGAGCCTCTTCGATCATCGTTTCGGTGCCACAAAGAAGCCAACTGCTACCGTGACCAACCAGTGGGACTCGACGGAGAGAGAGAGAGCATCGAGATGGAAGCGTAATGGAATGAATCGTGACGTGGAAAGGTGCGCGATTCGAATTCCAGCCAACGATTCGATATCAGTGGAAATTTATCGATCCGTCACGATCGGCGTCAATCTGGCTCGATTATGTTAGTAATTCCACTAGTCGCGCCTTGTTTCTCGCTGTTCGACCATTAATCCTATCCTATCCAACGCTACGATAGTTGTCCGGGTGTGTTCGAATTTTAGAAATTTCGCGTACGAACTCTACGAATCGCAACTTCCACGGTTGCACAACCGTTGTACGCGGTTACGCGAGTTCGTCCAGCAGAAGTTGAAGATGCTCCGCGTTAACGAGCGTATTCTTCTCAGACACCAGACGCTTGACGTAACGTCCTCTCGATTCTCGCGATCCTCGAACAGCGTCCAGCATCGAATCGGCGAGCACGAAGGCGAGAAACGTCTGGAGAGCGAACAGAGACAACGCAAGAACGAGTTCAGCGTCCACGCACACGGCTGAACAACGGCGAACGAACGCGTGTATACCACGGAACGCACTTTCTCCTGTCCCCGGATAAAAGAGTGCCGCGGTGAGAACGGTTCGCGATTCTCTAGGGGTGTTCGAGAGATCGGGGGGGAGGAACGGTTTGATTAATCGCTCGCCTCGATACGAGAGCGGCGTCCTCGTGGTCTCCCCGCGCTTCTTTTCCACCGGAAACCACCTTCCTTTTTCTCGACGACCCGAGAATGTATAATGACGTTAAACAAGCGACGAATCCTTGACCAACGGAATTCGATGAAGAAGTTGAAGCGATTATGCATACGTATACATATGCATACGCTCGCTCGTGGCGCAGAAATGGAACGAGGTTTTCAATTAGCGACGAATTCACCGATGTCACGCGTGCTCTCAAGGAGCCTTCGGTGCGTAAGCGCAGGAGGACACCCAGAACTGCGGAAGCAGCTGGCAATTACACCTCTGCGATGCTTTGTAATTGGTACTTTCCAACGCCACTGTTAATAGATTCTTCTCTATTGAATCGTCGCGAGCGTCGACGCATACATGAACGTGGAACACATCCTCTCGCGACGCGTCCGCGTTTACCTGTTCCAGGTATAATGCGTAGACAGCGGTATAATTCGCGCGGCGAATCAACGCGATTACGCTCGATAACGTAATACCGAAACCGTGGATGCAACGGAGTCCGCGCGGCGAGGCGAGAAGGAATTGGACATCGATAGAGAGAGGACTGGTCCCATTAGCGATGCAATCGGGACGATTGAACATCCGGGTACACGGTATTTGTCAGTTGCTCCGGCGGTATCGCGCGTTGGGACGGAATGGCGTCCGTGGCCACTCAACGCCCCCGTCCGAGGCGTCTCAGGAATAAATGTCGCCGCTAAAAGGGGAGCCAGGACGGTGATTAAGCCCTCGGTGTCGGCGGAGTTTTATTTCCCCGTGGCGCGTTCTCCTCCTTTCTTTCTTTCGTTCGTTCTTCCGATTCCTCGGTTCGAAGCGTGATGCGGCGGCTCCGTTCTTATCCAACGCGCGCTAAAAGCTCGCGCGCGTCACGGCGCGGACGCGCGTTACACATAATCCGTCCCGTGGAATTTCTTTGTCGGAGGAGACGGGGTTAGACGGCGACATAGATGGAGAGGCTGAAATCGCGGGTATTAAACTTGCCGGAGTTCGTTTGACGTGATGGATAAGCGCGGCCCGACCGAACGGCTCTTCGCCGGCTCGCAATTTTGTTCCGTGGTACCAAGAAATTAATAGTAGACGCACTTTACGCGTTGCAAATTAACCGAGCGTTACTCCTCTCGCAACGTGAGAAACTTTCTTCGGTGCCCCTCTTCTTACCCTCTCTCGCCCGCTCGCGAGGATTTCGCTTGCGAAACGATCGCGGCCGCTTAACGAGTACGCGGAGCAAGATGAATAGGTAAATTGGTTTAGGGTAAGTAACGAGAAAATATTCGACGAGAGACCCTTGCCGATGAAAACGAAACCATTCTCGGCGATCCGGTATCCCAGCAGTCCACTTTCCCGACAAAATGCCTCGGCGATCATCCACTTTCCTGCCGCACGTTCGTCTCCTCCTTTTTTTCTCGGCAACCCGCGCACCGCGTCGCGCGCCTCTCGTTGCTCCACTTTCCATCATCTCCCATATTTTTTCGCCCCTGCGCGAGTTGCGAAAACGCTACGTGAAAAAGAGAACCAGTCGAATCGACGCGCGACGCCCTAATGCGAATAAAATTACGTCTACCGAGAGCTCTTTCGCCATTACCGATCGCTCCATTCCCTCGGTCCACCGAGGTGGCGAAGAGCAAACTGGACCCGTGCGTCGGTACCATCTTTTCATCTCTTTCATCTCCCTGCGATAATCTACGTCCCGCTGGATCAGTGCGTGCCGCTTAATTAATTTTCCAACATTCCCTTCGTTTTTATTCCCCGTCCTTTACCGTCACCAGCTATCTCCACGCGCCATCTGCGAAATTTCCCAACGACACGCGATGCTGGCCCGACTTTTCTTGGTCATTCTCCGTCCTCTCTACCGATCTGCCTCCTCCCTCGTGTGGCCTGATTACGGAATTACAGCCACGCTGTAATTAACATCCATAACCATTAAGCTGGATTACGAACAATATCCGGCTCGTGGCTGTATCGACCTAGGGGTACTCGAGGAGAGGACTGTTAACTATAGTCGGACTACTGGCCGCTCATTAACGGGCCAGCAATGAGCTCGATGTACCGGGGCCATTTATTTTTTCTACCGAACCTGTTGATTATCTAGCGTCTATCTGCAGCAACAGGTATCGTTAGCCAAAATTCCATTTGCTCGTCTACACGCTCTGATTAACGGTCAACGATGGAGCGCGGTTGGAATTCGGTCATAGGCGATCGGTTGCGATCGTTGAACCGTTTCGAAGCGCGCAGCGTCTGTTCGGATAGAGAGCGCGGACGAGACGGTGGTTGAAACGGTCGAGCGTATTTTCAATTTACAAACAGCCGCAGGTGGGATCACCCACGTGGCCAGAAGATCGTGGTCCAGAAAAATTCTGTTAACCAACTCTCACCGGAACGTTTCGGGAAGAGCCGTGGTAGCAAGAAAGGTGATCTTCGCGAAATCACCGGTTTCCGACGGCGCTGTGTGCTTTCACATTCTCGCGTTCCCGCAAAAAATGCTGACCTGCACAGCTGCGTGAATATTACCGCGGCGCACGTCCACCGGGGGTAACGACGATTGGCACGATGTAACCAAATATGAACTTCGTTCGCCATTTATTACCGCGAGAGTCGACCGTCTCGCGTCCGAGCGATCGTTTCTTTCGCCGTCCGTTTTCTACCATCGCGTACTTTTACCCGTCGGATATAAATCTCGACTTTCTTCCCGCGATATCGACCAACCTTATCCTTCGTCTCAAGGACGACCGACTGACATTGCCACGCGCAATCAGGAAGCAGAAAATCAGAGAAACGGACGGTGAAGGAGGGTGAGAAACGAAAGGCAAGAGGGGCGTTGGTTCGTCGATAGGATGGTCGCATTCCCGTTGGCAACGAGTGGCAGCGCATCGCAGGTGCACGCGCGGATCACCGTGTTGCTCTTCAACAGCCGCCGTGACCGCGGTCACCGTGGCGCGTTGCTCTCCCGCAAAAACGTAATTTACGGTTGTACCGCGTAGAACAGCAACCGGAGAAAGATCGAGCAGCGAGAACAAACAGAGAAAGGTTGTTACGCGGCACTGGAGCTGATCTCGCGGATCGTATGCTCGATTGTCAAACGAGACAATTTCTACTAGTCGATTTCGGTGGATTTCCTTGAGAGGAACGATCGCTGGTCGTCGATCCAGAAGAAGAGGGCTCTAACGATGAGCCGATCGTTAGAGATCCTCTTCGAGGAATCCGTGGAGATTTCTCGAGGAAGCGGAGCGAAGAAGAAGGCTGGACCGCGGTACGGGAACGGTCGAAGAATCTTTCGCGGAGCGAGGGAATAAAAATAAAGAGGATACGTCGGTCCGTGTCCTCCCTGAAGAGAGAAAAACAGAGGAAGAGGAACAAAGCGCCAGCGAAGGAGAGCCGAGTCTCCCTCGCCTTCCAGGTGCGCGATTGCTTCTAATTGCCCCCGCGGTCTGGCCCCGAGGTGGCTCCAAAGTGAAATTGCTACGCGGCAGAGGGGGCCGCGCGACGACAACCAGCCGGAATAAAAAGGGTACGCAGCCAACCGCCTGCGATTCGAAGCGTTTTCGCTAATTAACCTTCGGTTCGCCGCGAGGTTTTGCGCCGCGCGGCAATCTCGAATCGAGCTGGACGACGAGCCTTCGCGTACCTCTCGTCGTTAGATCGCGGGATCTCCATGCTAATTCGCGAGCGACACACTCGTTTCGTTCGCAGAATTAATCGCAGAATCGAACGCAAAATTCGCAAAGTTCTAAATCAACCGATAAGCCCCGGTGTTAAACGGAACGATGCTTTTTGCAGATCGAAACGTGTCCCAGAAACGCGCGATCGCGGCGAGCACGGTGATTAGTCACAGCCGCGAACGCAGCGTTTCCTTTCACGTTGCTCAATGACTAAGAATTCCATTGATGGCTTCGGCCCGATCGATCGCTCTAGCGAATCGTTCCGAGAGAGAAAGGTGAACGCAAAAGGAAAACCGAGACCGGCTACCGCCTTCCCATAAATTCGATATCAAACGAAAATGATCTGCGACTACGTGCGCCGTGTTCAGAGCACCGTGCGGCTCGCCGATCGGCCGTGCCCGAGTCAGATCGAGTGATATTCGGTACACGCTCGGTACGGTTTTAAAAAGCGGTGCGCGTGGCATAATTGATACGCGCGACCGATAGCAGCGATCGTTTCGCGCGGACGAGCGAGATTCACCGACGGGCCCCGCGCATTTGCATGCTTTTTGCGGCGGCCACTACGTTATTGATGACCGTCGACGTACGAGAACGCGCTGGATAAAACGGGCAGGGCGTTTCCCGCGACTCGGTTTCGCCCGGATCCGGCGCAACGATCTTTCGCCATCGCCGCCGCGCGGAGGCTTTTTCACTTTACGAGGCTGCTGCAGCCTCGTCCTCCGCGCGCTCGTTCAGCCCGGTCCTCTTGTAAAAGTCAATATTTATGAGGGTGCTAACCACCGTCATCGCTCATCCCGACTCGTTAACCAGCTCCCAGCCGGCGCTCGCTTTGTGTTTACACCCGAAGGACAGCCGTTCTCTCTTTATTGTCAGCCCTAAGAAAACACGCGCGCACCAGCTCTTAGCCACGGATCGCCTTATCAGTCGCCAGCAGACCCTGACCACGCTATTATTTTCCACGGTCTTTTTAACAGCCAACACCTTGCACGCCGGTCGACGATCGTCTTTCCACGCTTTCTTGCACCGGATATGTTTTGCCACCTAACTACGCGCTCTTCGAGAGGTGTTTACAACGTACTCGCGAACTCCGAAAGAAGCACCGAATTCGAAGACACGCGATCGTGCGCGGATCGCCTCGAGGGTTCAGCTCTGAAACGTTCCATGGATCCCCCTTTAGATATGGAACGATTTATCGGGATGCCAGCGGGAGATGACTTTATCTCGCGGGGCCCGCGATCATCTGGGATTCCGTTTCGCGAAAGGTTACGCAGGCTGAAGAGCCGGGGCAGTAATTGCGACACGCCGGGAGAAAGGCAACGCGCGCGCGATGTCGAAGAAGTAACAGGTGCCGGCGCGAACTTGAACGACGCGCGGCGCGGTTCGTGTGCCGCCATCTCTCAACCGAGGCGCTCAGCCAGCCTTGCGATAGGTCACCCACAGTCGGTCGATAAGAAGAGACCTACCATCGCGTTCAGGACTGGCGAACATCGGTTCTCCGATGGAAAAAGAAAAGAAGAGGCGCTTCGAACTCGAGACTCACCCTCTGACAGTGCTCAAAAGTGACCGCGGCAAGATCCGCGAGCGGTTGGAATATGACATCGTGGAATTCGGGATAGTTTCGCGCCAATGGCCTTGCGTACAGCTCTTTCGCGCTGCACAGAGCTTCGTGGTATTCCTCCTCGGCGTGGAGCAGCTTCTCCGTGGCTCTGTATCTCCTATCTGTGTCTGGAACGTGAGGGAATAATGGAAAAATAAAGACTTCTATCGTCGGGTTCAAGTCGTGCGCTCTTTTGGAAGAACTGTATCCCATCCGTTTCGCAAGCATCGGGGGTCGAATAATACAGTGATAAGTCGTTCGACCTCTGATAAAAGCTGGTTGCAATGCTTACGAAACGTTCGAGTACAGCAGAGGTTCTCGCAAAAGGCCACGGCTTGCACACGGAAGTTTCAACAGCGATAGCTGGACCGACTCTATTTCTGCGATTACACGGAAAATTTTCGCGTACGACAAATAGAAAATAATATGCACGCGAGGTATCCACGTGCCTACGCGTTACGCAAAACGTTTCTCGATCTTAAAAGTTTTAGCCGCAAAAAGATTTTTACCCCAACAAATTAGAACGAATTCGTATGTCGAGAGTAGAACTAATCCCCACGTGTACTCCATATATTTTGAATCGGAAATACAAATTCGTTTTAACGAGGTTCACTCGATAACTTTCCGATTCCCTTATTATGACTGGTCTTTCACCGAGTAAACCTGATTAAACCAGTCGAGACTCACCTCCTATCGGATCGTACTGTCTCGCGGAGTCCTCGATCAGCAGAACCTCTCCGTGCAGCAGTCCTACATCGGCGGCTGGATCGACCTCGGCTCTGGAGCCGGCGAGCAACAGTCTGGGCCTGCAGACTCGGTACTTCAACAAGACGGGAGCGACCACGGTCGAAATAGCTCCGGGAGACGCGCCGGGTAGCTGGAATCGGAGAAAAGGGGATCACGGGTAAAAAACGTAGCAACGATAAGCGGTCGTGAAAAGAAAACAGCACGCTCGAGGTTACGAGATACATATTTCTTCGTATCGCCGGCGATACCGGCCCCGAAGACGTGATTTTACTCCAGTTTTAAGACTGCCCCGATACTCGCCCCGTTTCTGTGTCCTCGAGACAAAAGTATTTATATGGGGCACCCTATGTAATTACTAGATCGTAAAAAGAGATCGCGTGGCAAGGTTAGGAGGAACTGTGCGCGCAGCTTCGTTATTGCTCGCGTAAGGGGTGCAATTTGTCGAATACCCTCGGCCTTTTTCACCGCAATTTTTTCACACCTCGGCGCCCTTTGAAATTCCAAAGATAACGGACGCTGCGCGCCTCGATACGATGATCGAATCGAGCCGCGCGATGCACCGATTACTCGGCCAGATCCACTATCCCGACGCTAATACTCGGAAATAGCTCTACATCGCTTTACAAAGTGCAACGATATTTCATCCGCCGTGAGTCGCGCACGTTCCACGCCTCCTCTGAATTCCAACAAAGCCGACAGGTTTCTCTTAAGCGAGGTTTAATCGAGCCGGTAGACGATACTGCTACTCCCGCCGTCCCGCGGGACGCGTCGAATCGCGGGGCGAGAACTCGAAAATTGCGATCACGGCTACCCGCCGTGCTTAACCCGCGACCTCGCTGGCAACTTTACGCCGCGGTGGTAATTATCGCTGGCACGGTAACGGCTCTCGGACAATGCAATTTAATCTCGTTTCACGACGATAAGCCACGGCCAGTTTACACCCGACATCGGACGCCGATCTTCTCTAATCGTCGTTCACGGAACAGGCCTCCTGGGCTGCGCCCAGCCACTGGCTGAACACCAGAGAGCCACGCAACGGGCGATTCTTTCTTTCGTGACCATCGAACAATCGACGGTACCAGGGAATCGGGAGGATCATCGATACGATCGGTATGGATCGTAAGAATCCGGTAGTCGACGCGGCCACCTCGAACGTACCGTTAATCATATCGAAAATCCTTGTTCTTCGCGTAACGCGCCGCGCTTACGCCCCGTTCAGGAATCTCGCGCGTTCTCTTCTGGTCCCGGTTCGCGCATTCCTCTCCAATCTTTCCGCATCTCGACGAAGACGAAAGACGGCGTTCTCCTCGATTATCGAAAGGAACGACGTTACGCGTGTCTGATTGTGAGAATCGCTCCGATTCGCAGTCGCGATAGACTCGGAAAGTTTAATGTAGGGAATATATAGAGATATGTACTATTTGCACACTGGTGAAGTTGCCTTCAGAGAGCAACTCGCGATAGCTGTACTTTCGGATGAACACCGCGCCTTTTTGTGTACCGATGCAACGATAATGCTCCGCCATAGCATCCAGTTTCTTCGATAAGTCGAATACTCCCCTATCTAAGCTTTCCACGAGCAATTGTCGGTTATTAGGTCCTCAACATCTAACCTCGACTTCTTCGTTCGTGCACCGCCGCTCTAATTGGACAACCAATCTCGATTGATTTCACATGCTGACACAGAACGCGCGGATCAGCGCAGATGCTGCCGTCGTACAATCTCCTCGATACGAAACCGCGAACCGTTACGACCGCGTACGAGATTAACCTCTCGTTTAAACAAGAAACGCATTATCTTCGTGGCCAAGTTTTTTTTTTGCCTCGGTACAGAGATACTCCCGATCAGAAGGGGCGAGCACTCGCGCGTACGCCCACTCTCGCTTTTAATAAAACCAAAACCGGAATCGTAGAGCTGAATCTAAATTGCATAATTATACCGGCCAGTCTCTCTCTCTCTCCCTCTCGTACTGCCGTTCCATTCTCCCATTCATCCTGTTCGATCGCGAAGGACTCGCGAGTTCCTCCTTTCCTTTCCATCCCTTCCCTTCCCTTCCCTTCTCTTTCCTTCCTTCCTTCCTTCCTTCCTTCCTTCCTTCGTTCATTTTACCCAGCCTTCCACCTCCTCCTTCTTCTCCTCGTACACAACCATGGCCTTCCTCTCTTTTTTGGCATTGACGAACGTAATATCGCGACAAGGCAAGAGAAGCTGCCCTTAAATCATCCTTATTCGGCGAAATTCGAATGGATTACAACCATCCGCTGCGGCGCTGGTACCTTTATATTGTAATTAAACATTTGATACGAACCAGACGTCTCGCGCAACACGCGATCGCGCTTTATGGATGTTAATATTAGGCTAACGATCGAGCCTGTTGCTTCTTTTACCGTATCGCTCGGCGCTGCCGGACAGCTACGAAATTACAAGTCGCTCGAGCTTCGAGGTTCGAGCCTCGCCGAGCGAGGCTTCCTTTCCCTTTCTCTCTGTCCCCCTCTCGTTTCGCACTTCGCCCTTTTTCCATCGCCGTTCGGCTCGCGACCGATGTTACAGAGAAACACGAGCAGAGGACGCGAACCGTCGGAGCCCCCGCCGACCGGAAATTGCCTCTAACCGCCTCGCAAACTTTCGTTCCGATTAAACGCCTCTTCGTTAAGCTCGATCCCGACGACGCCACCGATACTCGTAGACGATATTTCTCTGTCTCGAAGACATCGATCGCGGATCGTGCCGTTCCGTTCGAACGAGCCGCGCGTCGTCTCGCTTCTACGCGTCGATGCGGTGCACGTAACTTTCTTCCCAACCGTGGAACATACTTTCCTCGCGTCGCCGCAATTTCTCCAGACGTGTCGATCGCGAGGTCCACAGCCGGCTCCTTCGCAACTAGCGTCAGAACCGTGCGTCCGCGGAGCGAACGCGCGCGCACAAGGAGCATCCTGTCCCTCCCAGGCTCATTACGGGACAATGAGCGTCGTTACATCGATCACGAGCCAGGCCATTCTATCCAGGCGGAAGAGAGCGGCTCTGATGCTATTTTTTTCTTTTCTTTTCTCTCTTTCTCTTTCCTTCGCCCTCGAACGATCGAGGGAGGAGCCTGCGCGACGCGCTGATCCGATTCCTTGCTCGCGGACATCGAGCAATCGCGAGATTAAGAACCATTCAGAGAAACCATTAATCATTTCGCGATTACCAGTTTAAGCTCGATTAGAATTTCCGCGATACAGTCTCTGCGCCAGCAGACGTGATGTAAGCGGAGTTCTCGTTTTTTCTTGCAAACGATACGTTCTTGCATCGGTTACGTCGTTGCGATTCGGAGTAACGCGAGATAACCTAATTTGCGGGTAGTAATAGCACTTCGCGTTACAGGAAGAACCTTTCCCGCGGCCGGTCTCTGGGTACAATTAAGGAAAACAACCACGGGATTATAATAAATTGCCAGCGGAGCGTAAACTATTCGAAGTAACAGTTCTGAATCAAGTCAAACATCCGTGAAAGAGAGCTACTTTTTTCGACAAATTATTTCTTCACCCGGGATAATCTGTTTCTTTCAGTCAAGTTCGCCTAAAGTAGTTCAACGTGGAGCGACAGGTGTAGAAAACATCTATCTCGAAATGTTAAAGCGCGTCAATTTATTCGAAGAATACAACTTCATAGCAAGATTGTAATATCTGTATCAAAAGTTAAGATCCGTTTGCAAAATGTACAACTACTGAGATCAGTAAAAGCGACAAAGTACCCAACGCTAATTGGAACGTGCATCGTCTCCATTTTGAACGCTGTTCCGGACGTTTCAGGCTGGAGTAGATTTTCGTCTCGGCACGTGGCAACGAGGGCAATTTTTTTCAATTCGGAGAATTACATCATTAGCCAATTACCAGTGGACAGAGGGGCTCGAGTTAGAAGAAAGTGACCGCGACGGATGATTGAGGGGGCTGGAGGAGCGCGTGTCGGGCATTGTTTTACGAGCATCCTCCAGCATCGAATCGAACGAAGAAAGAGAAGCGTTCTCGCTCGAACGGAGGATCGAACGATCGATTCGATACGATGGGAGTATCGTTTGCTCGTTGACGGTGTTCGTCTCGACAAGTGCGCGGAGCACGTGCACCCGCCGAAACGCTGTTAGCCAATAACGGCTGCCAATAATGGATCGAGAGGTATGATTGTCATGCAACCGAGGGAACGAAGGCCATACCAAGTAAGTATATATAGCTCGACACGTCGGTACCGCGGACAAGAACGTACGGTCTACGCAAAGAGATACGCTCGCTTGGGTAAGATCGCCTAATCCAATGACACTGGTTCGTCAAATATTTAAATCGTTGGTTACTAAGTGGCGAAAGAAATTTACGCCCCGAGATTTTAACAGCCGAGCAGAACTGTTTATCGCGGTTTCCATGCTCGTAAAAAAATTCAATGGAGCAATAAAACGCTTAATGGCATCGGTTGAAGTGTCGGTAATTGCGTAATGAAGCGACAAGACGTCTTTAAAGTGTTCCTACCGTTATTTATAGAAGTATCTACCATGTACACACCCGAGGCATTGCGGTTAAAATTGTAAGACTATCAGGAACTTGAACGAGTTCCACTATCGCATTGATTACATAGTGGCTCCGTTTTATCATCGGGCTGGGAGCAGTCTAAATACATAAACTTCAACGATTAATTTCCACTTGGACATTCCATCGAAAAAATAACGCGATTACTCGCTGTTCTACCGCGATTAGCCAAAAGAGCGATATCAGACCAGTACTCTTCGCTTCTGAATCGAGACGTTTCCATCGGAAACACCCGGTAGACGAGGTTCCACGGCGTGTGTACACACATGCGACCGATATGGTCTTAAAGCTACCGGTCTGCGTGGAGGCAAAAAAAGCGTGCGAATGTGGATGGATGCAGTCGACAGGCGTGTACGCGTCGATGCGATTCTAGGCCTCGCCCATGCTAGAACGACCGGACCAATTCGTCGAGTCGCAACACACCAGCACCGACACAACGCACAGCCTCCTCTCGCGGGTCGTTCCTTTCGCCCGGAGAATCGACACGGTCTCTCTGTGCCACGAGGTAGAGGATGGCGACGGCGACGGCGACGACGGCGACGAGTACGACGACAAATGAACGGGCTGGCGAGCCCTGTGAGGCTGTTTGGCTCGCCGTTTCGTGAGAACACGGGCGTTAAATGAAAAATCGCCATTCACCGCGCGGATCGGCCGTGATGCGCGCGATGCATTATACATCGTGGCTTGAAAACTATCGTTCCAGCTGAAATCGTTCAGCGAGGGAATTCCGATGAACCCCGCGCTTCTATGCACCGAACGAGGCGGTTCTAACCGTGAACAACCGAGCACAACACCCGAGACCGCTGCGCCCTGGCCCGGAGTAGCTCGCGTTGTGAAAGTTCCTCCCACGGTCGCGCGATTTGCGAAAGAGGGTTAAACGGTAACGCTACCGTGCTTTAGAGCCCGGTCTACGTTTACGAGTAATAAATATTCCATTTCGTTTATTTCTAAATAACACCTGATAACGGTCCCATTCGAGCGCCGTTCCATCAGTCCGGTGAAACGCGCATTACTTATTTACGATGTGCCAGATGCTCGTTTAATAGCAAAATATACCTGGAAACGTACGAGAAAAAATTTCGCGCGCGTGTTCTCTCGGTAAATGGCGAGAGGTCGACTTTCTGTAACGTTTCCCGTGGACGACATGAATCATCCGAACGAAGCTATAAAGAAATGACGTAAGAATCTTTTTTTTCTCCGGCCAACTGATTGGCGCGAGTAAATTACACGAGTTGGACAATTGTCAAGATTGTTTCATCTGGCCGGTAACGGTGGTCGAAATTCGTCGTAACGGGATGACAACGAGCGTACGTATCAGCGTAGAAAACCGCGACAGGAAGCTAGGATTCACTGGTGTTTCCGGCGGTTGAGCCCCGAGGTTAAAGGCTTCTAACCACTGTTTACGCTTTATGCCGTTCACAATGCGCCCGCTGAGAGTCGTTCGCACAAAGAGGCGCGGGACAATAGGAAAAATAGCGAAACGCGAGATCGGCTCCGCGGAGGACGCGCGATGGAGCGTCGAACGACGTCCCCGTCTGAATAATTCACCACTCACGGAGGTGGCGATGCAGCGGTCGGAAATAGTAAAATCTAGCTAGAGCAGGGTGACCTGCTTTCGAAACGCACATGCTCCTCGCGCGAACGAGCTCCGTTTAGCTCCGCTCGATATCTATCGCGGTCCGTTGCTTTGCCGCGTTTACCACATCCGCGAGATCGTTCGCGCGAAAAACCTACCTTCCGAGAAAAACTTTATCAACGTAGCTTCGTTTCAGTAAACTTCCTACCAGTCGGTGGTTACGCGTGCGGTTTCGATCGGTTTTGCGACGCGGCGATCTTTGATTTCGATTTGAATTTCACGAGTACCGTGCACGGACGAAAGGGAAACGAAACGTGGCTGTACCGGTAACCGATCGTTCGAATGTCGAAGGAGTACCGAGTGACCAGTGATTCGGGTCTGTTGTAGACGTCGCAGTGGCACGCGTAAGCACTTTCGTCGATCGCGTGGATTGCCGTAGATCCTCCTTCTGCCTCATAGCTGGGCTACGTCGAGAATAGACGTTCACTCGGTCTAAATTTGCACGACCCAATGAGGGGCCACTGATCTCCCATCGTCGAAAGTAAATTTCCTGGAATCGTCACTTCGCTGGTCTGTAACCAATTGCGTTGCATCGCCGAATCTATACGGTCCGAAATAGATTTTCCGCGGCACAGGTGCCCTCGCGGTGCTCTCAAGGTTCGATGGGACGCTGGGACGAGCAGCGGAGAGGAATGCCAGCCCAAGGGAGTCTCGTTGTCGTCGATCGACAATGGTAACGCGCCGGTAACGCGTGTCGAGCTATCGAAATTCGACGCGGCAAGAACCCAGCTCCCAAGAGGACGATTTCGATTCGGGACGCGTTCGCGAAACAGATAAAGAATAAAGGGGGGAAAAAGCGAGGGACGTTAACATAAATCAACCGTTCGAGTCAAGGCAACGTCTGCTCGCAGGCTGCATTAATTGTCGTTGAAATAAAAACGACGGGGGAAAAAAGGAGACACCTACTCGGGTTCTCTAGGTCAGCAGGATGATCCTCGGTGCGAAAAAGGCAAGACGAATGAGCTGTCGGGAAGGACGATTCGCGTGGGTGGCTCCGCGCGTGTCAGACGACTTAACGGTCGGTTTCTGCGCGACGAAAAACTATTCGCGTTCACGGTAATGGATTAGATTCTTCTGCTGTCGACTTTGTTTAAACGGTAGAACCTTGACGTTAATCTACAAAATGGCATGTTGCGCGTTCATACGTTATCGCGTTTACCTAGTACACACCTATTTGCGGATGTTATCGCGAATAATCCAGTCGTATCGAGCGAGTTCGAGGATAGCGTTCGAGGATAACGATGATGGCACCTCCTTCATCGCCTTCACCACCTTCGTTCACGGTGAATTTAGGAAACGAAAGACCTCTCGAAACGAATGATCGATCGTATCGAGCGGATACGATCGAGGAAGCTCGGCGACGTTTTTAACACCCGAGTGTCACCCGTCGAGTTTACGACCGACAAACAGATCCTTGAGCTGGCGATAAATTTCGCGCGTTTATGATTCGACGCGTGGGCACTTATTGTGCTCAGTCACGGACGCGCGAACACGCTGAGATAACGGGTTACGCGGTAACAGTGATTCGCGATAATTAATCCGTCCCATTCGCTAATCCACGCACGATTACCGGCAATCTTCGAACCGTTGAAAAGAGTAAACTCAGAAACGCGCGAGACCGAGCGCTCGCGTTGCTCGCACGGTTAACCCACTGACACGGAATCCGCGCGGTTTTTTAGATCGCCGCAGAAGGTCAGTTCCTGGATCTTTTCGAAACTGGAAAAGCATACGTTCGATCCGTGGCTTCGTGTAGCTTGTTCGAACGTTCCGCTCGATCGGATGCCCCCCCAGCCGGTCGCGCGAATTATGGATCGGCGATGAAAAGTTACGACACGGCTTCGAGAACGTTTTCCCCGATGGTCTCGAAGGGGAAACGCGACGCGTGGTTCTCGATTTGTCCCGGACGTTTCCTCGATCGATCTCTCGCGAGGTCCCCCATCTGGTTTCGTGACGGTAAGTTAATTGGCCGACTCGATTAAAATTCTCCTCGATGACTAATCCGCCGCTGCCGTACCATTCTCTTTCGCAATACGTACCAAGGCGGTTTCCGAAAACGGCGCTGGAATGTCTGTCCGTGATGCACGAGTTACGAGAACGGTTCAACGGAACCTCGCAATTCTAGCTGCGTTTAATTGTTGCTTAAATGCATTCAAATTGCTTCTTTATCAAATTCTGCTAACGGTCGATTAACTGAAAATCGCCGCGCGAACCATGTGACTCACGCTGCCTGCAACTATCAGGCGGTCTATGTTGAATAAAGAACGATCGACTATATTTCATCTAAAAATAACTGAAGTAGCCAGTCTCTACGTTGTCTGTAATTACATAAACAATCTGGCAAAACACCTTATTAATAGTACAAGAAGACATTACCGAACGTTTGCCAACAGAATGTTGCTCGAACTTCAATAGTTCAGATTAGCAACAGTGTAACCAATTGTCGAGCGAGCACAGATACGTTCTGTTTAATTTCAAGGATCGATAAAATAGCATCCAAGTTCCGGATGCAACAGAGAACTGTGTCGAGATCGAAGGCTTCGTTGCCCTGCAGCGAATCACGCCGGGTAACAAGAATTGACTCGTCCACCGATCGAGCCGAGGATCGCATCGGGCAAGCCTGTCAGGCCCCGGGACGTTGGTTGACGAGCGCGTAATGATAATTAATCGTTTCTCCGGCGACATGCGTGCGCTAGATCGGATCGTTGCTGGAATGCGCAAGCACGCGAGAGAAGCGTGCAGCCACGGATCGTTCGTGGCGATCGTAGTACGCGCGCGATCGCCTGCTGCCCGGAACAAACGGCTGGCCACTCGATTCGATTTCGCAAACGAATCCGCGGCCTCCCTCTCGAGTCGTACAGCCTACGACTCTATCGGTTAAGAACGTTCGACTCGATGGAAATTTCGGCATAACGACGAGGCGTTTGCGCAACCTACGGCACCGCGAAAATGCTAAACGTTTCCACGAAAATTCGATCGAGCCGCTCGGTATTCCGTGACTCTCGCGTCCCTTGCGAAATCGTTTGCAGCAAAGAAGGATTCGCTGGGGACTCGAGGCGAAACGATCGCGGTGATTTTCTATTTTTCTGTTAAACTGGCTGCTCGATATTTTATCGCGATACGTATGCACGTACGTATCGCGCGATGCGATAAAGTATATCATATTATAGAACACGTGAGATCGCCAACGATGAGCATTCATTGGAAACGAAGGGAGAAACGAGGTGGAGTTTAGGCAACAGGTTGTCAATTGGAAATCTCTGTGCAACAGTGAGCAGATTTCGCAAGAACGGAACTGTTACCAGGACCATTGAATTGACGATCTCGCGGTGCTCTCAGCCACGTCGACGCGATGGTTCTCGGAAATTCCGCGTTTCACGGTAAACATCGGGGGCGAGCAGCACGGTCCCGCGTCGATCGTTTACATAGATTTCCAGCTTGTACAACCGATTACGTGTGCAATCGCACGCCGGATGATAACCGGATTACGTGCGAGGCACGTTCCGCTGGTAGAAAACGAGCGTGCACCCGCGAATCGTAACGAAAATATAATATTATACGCGGGCAGAGAACCCGATACAAGCCACGGACCAGTGACACGCTAAGAAATTAGAGTGCAGGAGTGTACCGTTACGATAATGGTGAAAGTAGAGGCACCCACTTGTTCGGCCTTTACTGTTCGCCGTGCGTCATCGCGTCGCGCACGAATTAGCATAATTATCGTAATTTTGCGGCGATATCGGCGGCAAGGTTTCGTCCTCGCCGCATTTAAGTGGCCTCGTCCGCTAAATTCGTATATTCGAGGGAAAAATGTCGCTGGTAACCCACTGCGGAAGTTAAGGACACCGCGTCGCGAACAATTCGAATTGTTTGGATATTATAATCGCGGAATGCAATCGATGGTAAGGTACGCGAGTGACGTGGTATATTGTATACGATTCGATCGCGGCGCGGCGCAACGATGGCGGCCGAAACGAAGGAAACTGCAATTAGCATGATCGTTTGGCACGGCTCGCCTTCCTCGATGCCTCGTCCGCCTACTTTTTCCACATCGATCGAATCCAAAAACGTGCTCGCGATCCACGAGGATATCGAAAGGATGTCAACGGCTTCGCGGAATCAGAATTCGTAACGAGCGACGTATCCTCGAGAGCCTTCGAGTGATGTCATCGACGTTAAAAATCGAAAACGCGTGGTTCGACGCGCGCTATCTCTTTCTCGTCTCGAGAACGGAGAAATTCCGCTTGAATCCTCGACAACGCGGATACGCTTCCACCTAGTGATCACCTTCGAGCGTGATAAAAGTAGATCTAATCTTGTCCAAGAACATCTTCCAGTTCCCGTTTAAAGAACGACGAATAAACGGAAGCAAAGATTCGAGGAAGCGAGGAGTATGGAACGGTTCCAAGGCGACTGGTCATTTTTTCCGGCAGGAAAGCCAGAAAGTGTGCCGCGGTAAAGTAAACGCGAGCAGGTCGGAACTACCGGCGAGTGGAAACGAGGAAAACGAAGTTGGCGTGGCTGTAAGAATACGCGCGGATCCGTTTCGCTAACGGGTCTTCCAGCCAGGCGACTTTAATCTCCGTACTAGACTGGCATCACCGCGTTGACCTACAGTCCTCTATTATCGGTGGTTATTCGATCGAACGGGGCGCGCCTTATCACCGTATGATTCCCATGGATGATAGAGCAGGTCGCGGAGCGGATAACCGCTTGGCGCCGGTAACGGTACGGCTCAAAGGCGAGCTCGAACGAAAGTCGCGCGTGCCACGCGAGAAATTCCGTTCGAGATGTTAGAATTCTTAACGCGCGGATGGAAATCGCGTCCAGCGCGAAAGAAAGAGTGGTCGTAACTCATCCGGAGACACGAGCGAATGGTAAGCGAGGCGTGGTGGAGACGTTTCCACGGGAATAATTTTCATCGGATGATAGCCGTGGAAAAAATTGGTCCCCAAGTGGGCATGGAACGGCACGCGCGCGAGCTATGGACGCATACTCGATAAATCTTCGGTTGGCACGCCGAACCGGCAAGTTTTCGCAACGCTCGCAACCGGCCGGTCTCTTGTCGTTACTCATCCCATTATGTGGCTCTTTTTGCCACGGTGAAAGGAGATCCTTAAAGATGGATCTAACGCGATATTGTCCTGCAAGACAGATGCGCTTATGAGAGAATAGAGGATAGATGGCTAATAGTATCCGATTCTTTCTCGTTCTTTTCTTTCGAGCGTTCGAAAGGACACGCTTTTTCAAACGATCCGAGACGTTCAACGCGTAGACTCGATCGAAGCAGAAAAAGACCACCTTCGGTCTGCTCGCGCGTAAAACGGAACGCTGGTTTCGAGCGGGCTCGAGCGATATATTTTAACCGCAATTACTGGAAAGTAATCTCTATGCAGATTAGAAGTTATTGTAGCCCCGTTGAAGTACAGGTTTGGCTGGTCTAATTAGTAATTAGCAATTACAGTGGTCGGTACGCGTCACGAAGGAGGAGACGTAAGCGCGTTTATTACGCTTATAACATCGCAGGGCACGGCACGCTCGCCGAGTAATCGATAAGAGGGGTATTTACATTCACGCATAACCTTACAGCGAAAATCGTATCCATATGCAATTAACGGAACGATCTTGTCGTGTCGTGTAACCTCAACGTGTCGATTATATTTTATCCGACGAATTTGATAATATTCCACGTGTTAATTAGCGCAACGAAGAGGAGGACGGAAATAAATAGCTGCGAGGGGATACTACTCTCCTGTATTGTGATCCTAGACACGCGATAAGAATATTTCCTTGGAATTTGCGCGGTAACGGTTCCGTGTCATTAAAGGGTTAACCAATTTTAATCTCCGTTTGTAGGATTCGAAATTTCCCGAGTCGTAAAGTTCGATTCCTAATCGCGACTATTTAACGACAGGAATCGCGCAAACGACCGATTGTTCCGGGTGATCCCGAGTTTTCATAACGAGCCACGAGACGTAACAGCGGATCGCTATCTGAAAATTTCCGTCGAACGACGAATTCAATGTAAATTAGCGTGGTGCTTAGCCGACGGAGCACGTAGCATTGGCTGCGTGTACGTTTGTCGCGCGAAACGGTGGGGAAGTAAGGAATTTCTCGAAAGGTTATCGGGTGAACGAGAAACTAGAGGGTTTTACGACCGCGAGGAATAATGTGGAACAGAACGACAACGCACGCGAGACGATAAATCCTGGCTCGACACGACTACTGCGTCGACGCCGTTTCTTTTTTCCTGCGTGCAAGGATGCCTGTGCGAGTAAAATAACCGAGTATCGATTTATTCGAAATCCTCTTCGCTTCCCCCCTGCGCTTCTTCGCGCGTTTCAATTTGCAAGTTCCCACGCAAATACTGCGCGCGAAGGTGCAAACGGCGCATCCTGCTCGATCGAACCACGCTTCCCGACAGGTTTATTCGTCGATCGACAAGCTTTCACCGTCGATATTATTCGACATTCCACGATTCCTGACGGGTATTTTACCGCATTTCCTTTGCGCCACGCCGCGCGCTATGATCGACTTAATACCTGCATAGACAGGGGCAAAGCAACTGCCCGTAGCAATTACTCACTCAACTTGAACCACGATCAGCTTGTAGATCGATAACAAAGGTTACACGAACGCCGATCCACTGTTATTATGTTATTATCACAACCTGACTCACTCGAGCCAAAGGAAAGCTGCGCCACGACTGCATTTTACCATCGAGAAGATAGAAGTTCCACCTATTATAATACGGGTCTCGTGAATTCGTTTTCAATTAGTCGAAAGGCGCCGATTAAAAACGAGACGAAAACGATTTCTAAACACGACGATCGGATGTACCGCGAGCTCGTAGCTGCCGTGGGTGTCGACGTAGAATCGCGCTTAGATGGTCTAACGCTGAATTCCAACGTCGCGTAGCCATTTTCGTAGGGGAGTCGCGAAGGACGAAAGTTGGACAGCTCGATCGCGTCGATGAGCACGCGTATTATCGATACGATCGGAAGGTATGCAAGGCGCGACCATATTAGCGGAGCAGCCGATAAACTGTGCGCGCGAGCCGGTATACGTGTACATATTAACTAATACGCGAGAGATCTCTTTTGTCAGGGACAACCGAGCATTACTTTGGCCAATCGGAGAGCGAGCGTTATACTCGCGGCCTTCGTCGCGCAGAAATTAATAATATGCGCCGGTGCGGCTCGACGGTAATTCACAATTCTCCTCGCGTACAGCGAGGATTATGCAAGCGCGCAGTTTCAATTCCAAAAACCCAATTACGCGCGCGACGTGCGCGAAACGAGAGAAGAAAAAAAAATAGTAAGAAAAGGGGGACGAAGAAGAGGGAGAGGAAAGGCTGGCGAATGTTTAAACGTACGTTCGCCATCAGTCAGATCGCAGAGATTTCCCACGAACGTGAAAACAGATCTGTATTCTCTGGACGCGAGTCGGCAGGCTAGTAATACGAGAAACGTGCCCGGTGTACAGCCGTGGATAATGGAGCCGTGAAGTTAATAAGTCAACGCTAATTACATGCAATTGCGCGGGGGTAATGGGCTCCGCTAAGATTTACGATTTTGACGAGAACGGGTTGCTAAGAAGGGAACGCGAAAATCGAGAAACGAGCGACCGCGATGGTTTCCTTTTTATCGGTGATCCGCCTCGATACCGAGTTACGTATACGATCCACGAACGGGCTTGGTCAGCTTGAGTCATAAATTCCCCGTGAAATCGATTAAAACGTCTGACGAGCGACGAAACCAATCATTCGAGACAATGCCAGAGGTGTATTTGCATAAAAATGTTTCGAACGGCTGCACAATGTTCGACGAATGCCTATGGGGGAGTCCTTGGTAGGTGTCGATCGTGCAACGAAACGCGAGTCAACAAACTTTTCGTCCAGGAAATTTTTACTTCTCGCCGCTTCTTCCTTCGAGACGCCTGCCGCTGACTCCGATTCTATTTTCCACCGCTCTCTAAATTCGAGCCCGGCGAAACGTTCGACGTATCCGTTTGAGAGTGACGTAAATCTCGGTACGTCCGTAACAAAGCATAATTTGCAAACGTCTCGGACGGGGCAAGAAAAATTAAACAAGGGACACGAATAAAGATAGGTTGCGCAAGGCGCGCTAAGTTTAGAGCGAACGAGAAACAATTTTCCGCGCGGCCATCGCGGAGCATCGGTGCCCGATTAGTCAGTGGAACGGATGGCACGACACAATGCTAAATGGATTTGCATAAAAATGTCTACAACCGCTGCATAATGCGGCTGCGGTATTCGTTAGAGGACCTTGGCAAGGTGAGACCTTCCTGACATGAACAGATGGGCGAAAGCTATCGCGTGCCTACGCACTTTTCTACGGTTGCCCCTTTGCTTCGACCCTGACAAGGATCAAAAAACGAGACACTCTCTCTCACTGGCTAATAAGACGTTCAACGAGATCCTGTAATTTCAAGAAAATCGTATCTTGTTAATTCCAACGCGAGATAAGAAACGATCACGCGTCGGTTAATATAATAGCGGAAAAATTCTCATCGTCGTACCATCCATCAAACACGAACAATACACGTGCGATTATCGTCATTCGTTCGTTCCTTCTCCCGCATAAATCACGCAGCCACAGTTAGAAGAAACACGTGACCGGCGAATACCGTGAGAGATGAGCTTGCGAGAGAAAAAAAGTAATGAATTTTTTCGCGGCTAATCGCTTCATCCGGCGAGTCAACGCGTGACGAACGCCGAGTCCGGTCGATCGGCTATCTATAAAATATTAAACCGCCATCGATTACATCATAATTACTTCTCGACGGTTAATGGAGGCGCGTCGAGCGATCGAGGCGGTCGTTTAACCTAACGGCTGGGAATCGGATTGGCAATTTTCCTCGCGGACGACGAGCCGCGGTACGTTCGCGGGTTCTTGGCCGATTTCGTCCGAATGCCACCTCGATACGCCATTTTGAAAGTAGCCGCTTTTTTAAACGCGATCTACGTAACGCATCGAAAATAGACACCGTACTCTGGTGTACCACGAAACCGCAAGAAAAGTCGCCAGCTTCCCCCGGATAACGTGCACCCGCGGTTGGGATCCGCTTTGAACCGTATTCGATCCGTCTCCCGGTGCTCCAGTATTGGTATTCGTTCTACTATACGAATGCCGACGGCCTTGACAAGCGTTTCTTGCCTTCGAAGCGCTCGTATCTCTCAACATGGAGAGAGATTGACAACTGCCTCGACAAATCGGTGCCGACCGCGTTCTTAACTGCCTCCTGGGTGTTCTTCCATCGATCGATCGGTACACCATTCATAGATCGCCGCGATCCACCGTCGAATGACAATATCGCTCGAAAACATTTATACTTGCGCGTATCTTCGATTCGTTTCGCCTGTTGAACTATTATTTCCGAATTGTACCCGTATCTATAGAAACCCGCGTCCCGGATTCCTCGATCTCCTCGAGCCGATAAGGATTCTTATTTCGCGCTCGATGCGAGATCGAGCTGAAATTTTATTCAAATGCAACCCGTTTGTTCGACCGAACGGAAAGAATCGTAACGGTCGTCGAACGATTCAAAGGACTATTTAATCGACGTCGAGATTTTTCCGTCTAACACCGAGCGAGTGATAAGCGCGTACGTAGCGCGATCTACGATCGGCGTCACGTTGCGATAAATGCATCTGTTCACCGGGAAGTAAATTATTGAATGTTCGCCACGCCTTTGAGCAGCGTACGAATCGCGGCACCTTGGAATTTACATATTAGGTCGGTTCGCGTGGTCATTACGCGAAAGTCGGAACGGAGGGATATATCGTCGCGGCTCTCCTCGGGTACCCTCGCCGGAGCGGGGAATTATTATATTTTTAAATTGAACGGAGATGAAAAACGGCGAATAAAATACGACCGCGATATTTCATTGTCGGGTATCGTAGCACCAGGAAGAGCAGCGAATGAAAGACGACCGTAACGCGTATTCATCGGGAATGCCGCGTAAATAGTACGTCGCTGATAATAAATCGTCGAATCAACGTGAACGCGTGCGTACACCGGCGATGCTAACGACGCGACACGCGTGATTTTCTTCTACACGGATTAAATTCAAACCACCTTGGGCGAACGTTACCGTACAAGTAGATTATTCTTCCCACCGAGTTACTTTTAACTGAAATCACGATCTTTATCGCGCGGATCTTTCTCTATTTTATCGAGCTTCCGTTGTGTTTATCGTTATTCAGCGTTCGCGTGCTTTTGCTCGATCGATCAATGCATCTGCGTCATAGAAGGCAAACAAATTGAAAACTTCCTTCTCCTATCGTTGCACGGAGAACTTGAGATTAAATTTGTCCATAGCAATGTAAAGAACCGATTCAATTTAGCTTAAATTCTCAATAAGATAGACTCATTACTTAATTCAAAAGCTATTGCATCCCGTTCGTAGATCGTATTTAGACGAAACGACTACCGATCACGCACTCGTTCTCGTACCGATGTCATGCTCGCGACTGCGAGTCCATCGACGTGTGACCTCTATAAATAACAATGTAATTCAACTTGCACGATAAAGAGTAACTTTATTATGACTTGATCGATCGATACGCAGGGCAAACAAAAACGCGTGCTTAGCCATTCTTCCGACAATAGGAGCGTTTCACATCGTGTAGTTAAAACGGTTTCGCAAGAGATCGTTGTACAAGTGGTTTTATTAACGGGGGTCACTGTATGCGAAATACCGTTCAACGATCACGATCCGCGCCGGATCGATCGTAAACGTACGTAGGAACGTTAAATAAACGAGGAGAGCCACGTTCCACGGCTCTCCTCATTAAATGCGTTAACAAATATTCGCCTACACGCGGCTGGGAGAACCCTCCCTCCGATCCCGATGCGTATCTGCGTCGCTTTCGACCGACTAAATAAATTTGCAACGGCTCGTTTGTCTTTGCTAAACAATCTGAACGATGCAAAGGTCCGAGGGAAACGGGGTCAACGAATAGCGTACGCGGCGGCGTTCCCAGTCGCATTGAAAATTATGCTCTCCCCCTGGCCGAGGGCTGTAATCGAAACGCGATGCCGATGATAAATCTACGGTATCTCGGTCCCGATAATAACAATAATTCACGGGACACGCGGTTCGCTCATTCCCCTCGTTAACGTACGCGCGGCTAGGATCGATGGAAAAATGGAGTCCTTGCGACTCATCCTACGTTTCCTCGGAGAAAAAACTGACGTCAGACATCGCGCGTTCGATTCTTCTGTTCCCTCGAGATAGCGATGTTCGCGTTTCGAGACGGCGCCGAGTGGGAACGGAGCTAAACGGCAGAACGTAGCGAGCGATCATCACGACGCAACAATTAGAAAGCAATCACACCCGGCGTCCGACATCGTTACGCGGCTAGTGCCGTTAATGATACCCCTTATTTCTTGTTAACCGAGCGATTTTCAACGGATTATTTAGACGGGAAGCGTGGGAGAATCGGTGGTGCGTGTTCGTTGCTCGGGAGTAAACGCGCGTACGTACATAGGCGCGTACGGTGCACGTTAGAAAATCACGAATGCAACGGGAGTGCAGAACGCGGTACAGGGAATAGTTTCTGAAAGATAAAGGAGTTGGGAACAAACGAAGTTTCGAAAAAGAGGTAGAATCCTGCGGCTGTCGCTCGGATGCGGCTGCGAGATTTAAACTCCGTTTCGGGGCGGACTGCGGGGACGGGTGGAGGGCGGGCTGGTGCGTACCTATGTCGGCATCGCGGCATCGCTAATGCATCGCGAGTAGAGAATGCGACCGTGGACGCACTGCGAAATTACGAGAACCGCGCGAGCCACCGCTGGAATTCCCTTCTGCTTATGGAAGTGTTCGAAACGGAGCGGGCTCGGGGAGGGCCATGCCCGCGGCGAGACGAGCCGAGAGTGGTAAAACGTAGGAGGAACAGCGAATCCGCGGTACGTTGAACCGAGTCAAACGTGAGATAAATAAATCAATCGCGGCAGAGTAGTCGACCGTCTAATTGGACCGCAGACAACAATCGCGGGGTCTTAATGAACGTAACCTTTCGAGAAACGAGAGGATGGAATCCGGCGATACGACGTAAACAACGATCTACCCAACTTTCTAGAGTACGTTTTTCCTTTTGTTCGAGTGTTTTAACGCGAGAGAGGGATCCCTACCGAGGGATTCTACCAGGGCCCTACTTACGAGTCGCGGATTAGAGCTTCGCGCTGTTCTCAAGAGCGTCGTGTCCCGCGACAGGAAAGCACGCGCGTACGTACGAGCGTAGTTACATGCGCGCGTACGCCGATCGTCGGCTGGTTGCGAAATCGTAAATGCACCGCCGGGGCGGGCGCGTGTAGCAGATACTAGCATGCGTGCCGTGTACGCGCGCAGACAGAATCTTCTCGCGTGCACTCACGAATCGAAGGACGTCTCCTGTCATCCAAAGACAATGCAACCAGGGACTGGGCTCTCGGTTTGTCGTGTCTTCTCGCGCGGAAACGGCTCGAGAGCACCGGCATGTAAACGCTTTCAACGCGTGTCGCCTGTGATCTCGACGACGACGCGACGTCCTCGAGGCTCCTCCGCCTCTTTCGCACCTCCTTCATTTCTTTCCCTTTCTTTTTACTTTTCCCACTCCTATTTCCACGAGCACGCGAATCTCGCAACCAGGCCTCTTCGTTAGCGCGCGCGCCCTTAGAAAATCCCGCGTTTCTTCAGAGATCTCTCTACCTTGTTTCTTTCCTCGAATGCTCGATTCTATTATGGAATATGACAGCCAGCGTCGTAAAGAATTCTGTTATATCAGGCATTGAGGAATATTCTCGTATTCGTAACGACATCGATGCGTAATTCAGTACGGATGGAAACGACAGCCGTGGAAAATCCGCGAGAAACGAGGAAGATAAATAACGCGCAAATGGTTTGCACAATCCGGTTGCAGTGGCCGTAGAATTGACACGGAGTATGCAGTTTCTCGATTGTATCAATATTTACCGTGAAATCGGCGCCTTATCCGTCGGAGGTTTTCTCGATGGTTCGAGGAGACCGGCGTGGAAAAAGCCCGTAACGCTAATTTTGAATCAAACCGCCTCCCGCGAGTTACCAATGTATTCTATCGATTCGAGTACGCCTGAAACTATTTAGATCCGACCCACGCGTGGATCAAACGACACGATCGATAACAGAAATGTATTAGCGACGCATTTCCATTCGTGGCGCCATTATGCTTGCCACGTGGACCGTGAAAATGTAGGAGAGCGCGCGTACCACCGCGTGGCATCGCGATATTTCATATCATCAGCGCGGGGCGTATATCGGGCGTAAAACTGCCAGAAACGATATTTACAGTAACGGCCCGATCCCAACGGAACCCGGATAAGGGGACGAGCAAAAAGGAACAGACGAAGGAACAATGAGACACCTTGTACGGGCACCGTTTCGCGATCTCTTCACGAATTCTGCTAAAAGAGAAGAAGAAAAAAAAATAAGCGGATCGCTCGACAGGTGATTTACGGTGGACCTGGTTGACTGCTAACGGTACGAGCCTTGGGAATTGTTTTCATAAGAAACCGATGGAAACGGATCTCTTCCACCTTTTTTTTTGCGATTATGGGAAGCTTTCGTGACTAGTCTCTTTACTGTTGCAACAACCAATCGAGCACCCAAGAAATCTGCATGCATTTTCTACGATAAATAATAAGTAGTTTTTATAGTTAAAAAAGAAAGAAGAAAAAATCGCCTGGCAACTGCGGCACTATCCGTCGAACACCAAATAACGCTTTGCTAAATAGATAGGAAAGCAATGAAACGGGAGAAAAAGGAGCGCGTTGCCGGAAGGGTGCATCGCGAGATACCTGACTTAGCCGTGTAAATCCTCGGCGTATCTAATATCGCGTGCGTTGCGCAGTTGCCTGGCTACTTTGCGGCGGTTAGATTAGAAACGTACACGGTGGAACGGTGGATCTCCTTAAATCAACCGTTTTCTGATATCTCTGTTCGGGATGCCGAAAGCGGCGGAGAGCAACCCCGAGGAAAGTGAGCGCGCGCGGAGTCTATAATGCCGGAAGCCTGGCCAGGTGAGCTTGCTCCTCTCCGTACTCGATCGTGGATCGCGGCACGGATCGTGTATGTAAATGCGCGTTTATATCTGGTATCGCGCGCGTATTACATTCTGTAGCGCGGGCACTCGGTCTTCGCATTGTGTGTGCGAGGGGCACAGATTAGAGACACACGAGCTTCGCATTCCTATATAGCCGTAGCGTCCTAAAAGGAAGGCTGCCGGACTGTGAACAAGACAGCGGGAGAGAGAACGAGAGGGAGAGAGAGAGAGAGAAGCAACGTCCACGCATCGTATACCGCGAACAATTAATCGTGCAAGATGGAAAACGCAACTAGCGCGCATGCAGGAATGCGCGTGATGCGCGTAACATCGACAATCAGTCTCGTGATTGCGCTACACGGGAATCAAATTAGCATCGAGCAGCATCGCCATTAGAGTCCGAACGGAAGAGCTATAGGGAACGATAGAGGCGTGTGTTTGCCCGATCGACCAGGAGACCCGCCCGACTCCGAGCCTTCTTTTTTCCCCTTGATGTAGGAGACCGAGGGACTGCCGTAACATTTTACCTTTTCGAGTAGCATTATTTACCTGCTCGCGTACCATGAGAAACCTTGACGAAAACGAATAATCGAAAAGATGCTCCACCAATATTTTCAAACAGATATTGCGGAGGGACGATCGTAAAAGTCGCCTTTGATACACGAAGCTACAGCTTCCAATTCTTAATTACAACAATCTCCCCTACTTCGCAGGAAGAGGTTTATCGTAGAGGTTTCAAGGGCCTCGGCGGAGCACTCGAGGAGCCGGCATGCGTGGACGTGCATCCAAAGGGAATCCAGGATCGCAAGAAACACGTGCATCGACGGTGTGCGTGGCGCGCGTTACGTACATAAACCAGCCGCGTGTCCGGCAGCGTGTTTACCGCGGCGTTCGACCGCTCCTACCGGCAAGATAAACGCCCCGCTGGCACGCAAATGCGGACTGCCGTCGAATCAATCGCGGCATTGTTCCCCGTTGATAGGGAATAGGTGAACAGAAACTGATTTAATGGACGCTCCGCTCCGTGCCCCGCATCTAATCGCGGAACGAAACGGAGCTGAGGACCCGTCTCCGAGCGTTGGTCAAACGAATCGAACACTTCCCTGACTCGTTACCGGCGTACGGTCCAACGATTTTATAGTACGACTCCGGAAAGGGTGTTTCGTAAATCTATCGGTCGTATCGACCACCGCGAGACCGAAACGAGTTCCGCGAGCAACTTCACCCCGCGCCACCCTGCGACACGTTCAATCATGGAGCTTTAAATCAAATTCCCAGTGTACCTGGACACACTGAACGATAATGAACGGAAAATTTACGAGTACGTCGATGCCACGATGCAGGATGATCTCAGTCATCCCGATCCACGGAAATTCGGAGTTACCGCGCGCCACTACGCGACCACCAGTACCTCCAACGGAATGATTAACCTCGACACGGACCTGGACGAGGAATGGTCGATCTACGAGAAACTCACGGAGATGATTTTCCTTCGTTCTATCTCAAATTCGCAAGGTTCACCTGTCGCGTTGCGTTACGACCAAGCTAAATCCGTGGATCTGCTCCAACCTCGAGCAGTTGAAACGACAAAGCACAAGAATAACGTACCAAAGAGCGCGACACGGTCAGACGGACATATCGAGATTATTTTCGACAAACGAGCAGATGGAGACAAAGTAACGGACATCGCACCGTTACCTATGAGAAAAAGCCTGTTCCCAAACGTAGCGCCTTACGTTCTCTTCCAAAGCCACGATCATACACCCACGAGAAAGGTGCCCAATGATTTTGCTCATCTACTCAAATGGAAGTTCACCACGTCCATGCCCAGGGTGTTGGTGAAGATATTGATCAACTCTGGATACCAGATAGTGAGCAAAGGAAACGATTGGTCAGGTGTGTGGAATCTGTCCAGTAAAGACACGGCGAGGTATCGTCGTATGAAGAGTTTCCAAAAGGTGAAGAACAATCTTCCTCGTCATTTTTAATGGTAACGATCACTTGTTAAGCACGAATAAACGCCACAGTGCATCTCTTATCCGGCTTAAAATCAGATAAACAACGTGCCAGGATCGTTGAACGTTGGCAACAAGGACTTACTGTGGACGCATCTGAACGAGATGTCGAAGAAGTTCGGCTCGAAGGAGTACAACTTTATGCCCCGTACGTATATTCTGCCAAAGGAGATACAGAAATTCGAGAGCATGTGGAACAGACACGGCGTTGGTACCACGTGGATAATAAAACCGACGTCCTCGGGCCGTGGTCAGGGTATCAAGATCGTGAACCAATGGTGGGAGATACCAAAGTGGCATTCGATGATCATTCAACGCTACATCAGCAGGCCGAAACTCATTAACGGGTTGAAGTTCGATCTGCGAGTCTACGTCCTCCTAACGAGTGTCAATCCGATGAGAATTTACATCTACAAGGAGGGTTTGGTCCGTTTCGCTTCGGTCAGGTAATTCGTTTCAATGTACGGGATTTACGTAAGTATCGCGGCATTTGAACACGGTGGTTCGCGTCCAGGTACGTGCGTGGAGCGAATCTGAGCGACAAATACATGCACCTGACCAACAGCAGTGTGAACAAGCAGAATCCAGCTTACGTAACGAACGACGGAGTGAATTCGTGCAAAGGTCATAAGTGGTCCTTCTCTAGTCTATGGTCGTACCTGAGGCAGGAGGGAGCGGACGTCGCTGATCTGTGGTCCAAGATCAAGGACATTGTCGTTAAGACGCTCGTTGCCGCCGAGTCCAGCATGAACGCGACCATTTCGGAAAATCTGATCTCGTGTTACACCTGCTACGAACTGTACGGGTTCGACGTACTCCTCGACGAGAGTTTAAGACCGTGGTTGCTCGAAGTTAACACCCTGCCATCCTTGCAGACCGACTCGCCACTCGATACTGCTATCAAGGTGATTCAAACGCATGCTCATTTACCAGCCGGGAATTCACTTTTTCCATCGCGATCAAAACTTTCACGATCTCGCGGGACGATAGTTAATATTTCATTCCGTCCGTTCGGTGCGTTCGCGCTCGCCGCTGATTAATCGCGAACTTTCGAATTCCTCCGCGTTGATGCACGGGAGCCACCACGCCGTTTCGAGCCAGTCGTTCGTTGATAAATTATTTATGGTCACATCCATTGAGTCACGATTAGACGCGCCGAAAAAGTACGGTGGCCCGCGCCTCTAACCGCGACTTCCGTTCCTTTCGCAGGGTCCACTCCTGAGGAACGCCTTGAACATGGCCGGTTACCAGCTCCCGAAAGACGAACAAGTTTCGAGCGCCCGAGCGCGCAGTAAAAAGTACGACTCGATCGCGCATAATTATAGACTGTACAGCATGGCGCTGACTCTCGACGAGAAGACGAAACAGAACGAGATCAACGCGCTGCGGGATCGTGACGAGTACCTCGATCGGATCCTCGAGAATTTAACGAGAGACGACCTCAGGCAGCTCGTCCGCTACGAGGACGAGCTCAGCCAAGCCGAAGACTTTCAGAAGCTTTTCCCAACCGAGGGAACTCATTTGTACTTCAAATTCTTCGAGGTGGAAAGATACTACGATCGATTGCTCGATGCCTGGGAGCACCGATACTCCGATAATAGAACGATTGGAATCCGTAAATTGCAGCAGCACTGCGAAGCAATGCAACACGTAGACTAAAGATGTGTCGTCGCTTATTTGCGACTGCTCGTAACACGGAAATCGTTTGAACTTCAATTAATAGAGTTCACACGGAGCAAGGTCGGTAGCGCGACGCGGTCGGAACGTTTTACGTAACGTACTTACCTTTGTAATACAGTATGTACGTAAAGTCGACGAAAAAAAAGAGCATAATAGACAAAAGTAAGGAAAACGATTGCGCAGCCGAATCATTCTTATGTAAACGTCTCTCTACGAACTTTTTCTACGAGTACTCCCAGCAATCGCGTCGAGTCCTCGTTCCTCGGCTTATCACGTAACTCTGCACGATCGGTAATCAGCTTCTGCGCGAGCAATTAAGACGCCCGACACCGTCGCACCGGCGTGTAAACTGTTTTGTCTCGGGAGACATCCGATGTCAATGGAATTCGAGAAATCCGAGCGAAACCTTACGCCTGTTAATCCATCTTAGTCGAGACGGTTGCGCAACGCCATAACCGCAAGCTACTATGAGTAGTATTAACTATATCGGTCACGTTGACGTCACCCATTTGCCGTTTACAACTTCCCCTGAATAGGAGTATTCGCTCGCTCGGCGGATTTCCTTTATCGAATTACGCGTAACTCAATTTCCCTTTCGAAATTGTGACACAAAGAGGCCTCCGAGAGGTATGCAAGTGCATGTATCTTTTAAGTGGGTACAACGAAACGACGATGGAACAGAGTTCCTTTACCAAAGACTCGGAGCACAGTGTTTCCACGATGAATCGTTTCTATTTGCACAGATGCTCGGTATTAATATGAAATAATCTCGTTGTTTCGTTTATACTTTTTCATTCTTTTCTTGTTCTTCGACAAGTGCCGGTGGATTTGTCATCGCGTTCGCTAGTCAGAGAATTGCGTTAATGCACCGACGATACTTCCTCGACTGCGTCAAATTGCAGGGCTAAATTGCATCGTTACGTAAATGCAGCTCGCAGCGAAGTTTAATGTTCGCCCCGGGTTAAATAGAGAAACGTAGGATGATTCATTTCGACGGAAAAGAACTCCGGGCGAAAAGAGAGACAGTTAAAATTGAATAGCATTACATGTACATAGAGCACCCGCGCGAGCACCCGCATTAACGATAATGCGCGTGAATATCTATAATTACGCGCGGCAATTATTCGCGATAAAAAGGAAACGCTGAAGCGTTTCGTAGTAGGCTGCCCGGATGAATTTTGCCGCGCGCGTCGACGGACAGTTTCGCAATAACCTTCGAACGAGCGTTTAGCGACGTGCGAATGGCAAAAGCAAACGGTTCTTGTTGCTCGTTATCCGATGGAAAACATTCCGCTAGGTCGCTCGTGAAACGGTTAAGAGCAATATTTTGTCGGGTTACGTACGCCGAACAGGAATCCTACTGGATCGATCGAGTTCATTGCCTTCTAATTAATCGAAGGAACGCGCGTTCGATACGATCGCGCGTTCGCAATAATTTCGATCGGCCACGGCTCGTCAGAGCTCGTTCGACGGTGACGTAAGGGGCGACCGGGAGTGAAAGCTCCGGCGGGCTTTAGCGGCGTGAATCATTTCCTGAAAATTCCGTCTACGCTCGGCTTCCAGGCGGCGTTTCCACTCCATTCAGACGGTCTTCTCTCGAGCCGTCACATGCAACCTACTTTTCCGCACGACGACGCCGCACGTGAACGCCGTTTCATCTACGTCTTATCAGCGGCTCGTCTCACTATTTCCTCGACCAACTATTTAGATTATAAAATGGAATCGCGCCTAGACGCTAAACAACGGACAACGTATCGCTATCGTATCGGAAATGAAACGTGTTCCGGAACGATCGCTGGAAAAAACATGTTACGATCCGCGGTATACGTTACTTCACAAGCTAGAACGACAGAGGGATGGATCCCTAGAACCGGCTGTTAAACATCAGAGGATACGAAGGTTTTATTGATTCTCGTAAACGACCACGGGTGCAAATCCTCTGACGCAGCAACAGACCTAGGAACATTTAGGAACGCCCCTCTTGTGTGGCTCGGACCCTATTGCCCTGAGGAATTTCGGTAGATCCTACTAATCCTTGAACAATGTCCTTATCGGAGCGCTTCGAGCAACCTCGTGTGTGTATATACCCTTCGTTGTTTCTCGAGGTTCGTCGCGACCTGTCGCGACGTTTTCAGTCCTGCGTCAGAACTCAGGTAGAAACGCTCCAACGACGCTCGACTATACGACGAGTGGAAAAATTGGAGGAATCATGGGAATAGAAAAGTAGAGAATAAAACGAACTACGTTGCGATATTAAGGAGATATCATTTGCTTTTTCTACCTAACGACCATCTTAAATTAGTTTTCCAGCAGATACATGTGTTCTCTGTTCCCGGTCGCGGTCAAGCGTGATAAAATATACTGGACTGTTTACCGTGGCTACGTTCCGACTGTCACATTATTAGCGAGTGTACGGCTGCGTGACTCTGACAATCAGAGCAGAATGAGATCTAAAATTCGCAATCTCACGAATGGATCCACTCGAGTCCGACTTAATTACAACAGACACTCTGTAATCGTTAGCCACGGACGTTCAGTGTTCAGAAGGAATCCGCTCTAAACGCGCAACTTTCTGGTTACTCGCGATTCGAAATGTACATACGATCGACTATTCATGAAAGTGAAATAAGTATAAGTAGGAAAACCAGTGACCCCGTTTCAACCTTCGCCCGTCCCTCGTGTCGCATCGACACAGTTTTCTAATCGGGAATTATATTATTCAGCTATTCGTGGAGAGATTTACCTCCTTTCTTTTCTATAAGAATCGTTGAATTTTAACAAAATACTGTAGAGCAAACTATTTCAGTTTTCAAATTTATCGATTATTCGACATCAACGAAGGAATTAAGTTGAGACAACGAGAGACGGCAGTACATTTATTCGAGCAGACACCTACTCATTTGCAGCGCCACGTGTATTCACCTAAATCCATATTACTCTGTTAATACGGTGGTTTTAAAGATCGAATCGCTGGCAGCCAGCGGCGGCACGTCTATGAAAATGGGTCAGTTCAATAGGCATGCCGGAAATTACATTTCAGCAGTAGAAACAACAGACATTTCTGCCACTGCCGAACGATATGCATACGTACTCCACGCTGGTGTTCTTTGTCTCCGACTGACGTTGACTCATACTCTATGGCTCGCAATGAGAACGTCGTGCATGCACGACCGTGGAAATCTGTTCGTACAGATGATAATTGATAGCCACGCGACGAACCGAGGATGAAATCGACCCATCGCTAGAATAAATGGTTAATCGGACGAGATAAAGAGCGATCGAAATCGAGCTCGAGCATCACTTTCGCCCGTTCATCCGGACGATCCAGCCTCAGAAAAATCTCTTCGTACTCGTACAAGTCGACTTTTACTTGACGCACAGCGTTACACGCGTCGCGGAAGTTACTCAAACTCTGAAAAGTCTTCCGTCCGAGGTGAATTTCCCAATTTGGCTCGCTTAAACGAAACCAATCCTCCGAGGTACAGACACGAGGCGAAACGAAAGTTTTTTGTCAGACGGAAATGGAGCTAGAATCGAGTGCAACGAATTTCTTCTAAACGCCACGCTACTGAATATATTATTTGTTTCATAGCTTGCTAATTTGAAATGGAAATGTCGGAATACATTCCAGATGTATTATTTCATTCGTACTAATTAGAATTCCGCGGCTGAAAGCCAGACTAAGCTAAATCCGTTTTCGTTATTTTTCAGTAGAGCAGAAAACCAACCGCGATTACATTGTTATCGTAAAAACCGATTTATTTCGTAATTGAAAAATTTCAGTTTGCCAACCAAATCGTATTACGTTATGCTATCATCGCATCGCTTGATCGAGTAGAAGAAAAAACAGCGGTAAGATAGCGATGATGTACGTCACGCAATTTTAAAGGAACGGTCTCGAGTTAATCTATCTCTTGGATAGAAAATTGCCATCGTAAAGTCCGCCGGAATGTGAAATTTCAGTGATACACTGGCCACGATATAAAAAGGTTAACGTATTATAATTACGGCGACAAAAATTGTTGTAGACACCGTAACGAGATAAGGCCGGAGCAGTTTCGTCGGTCTGTTTCCTGCTCACGGTCGCTGGCAGTCGTAGTTGGCACACGCGGGACTTAATAAACGGGTGGAAGCATAATAAGCAGGAATCAGCCGCGGATAAGCCGGTGTCGGTGACATTCAACGGGTTCCACGCTAAACATGGAGATCGCCCGGCGAATTCGATCGGCGCTTTCTCCGTTTGATTAGACGAGCGTGGCGTTCGTTTCGACAGCGAGCGGATCGTCGATCTTCGAAGTCGAAAGTGAATTTCGCGCACCACGAGCGCCGTGTCGATGACCTTTTAAGCGGTGCTCACGTGCCGATCGTGCTGAATGAGGGCCACGATGGCCACCGGTTGCCCGATCTACACGTTGTCCATCGCAAGTTCGATGTTACGTGACATTTTATACGACTATAATTAGACGCCTAAGAAAGTGGCACGTACGATGTTCGATTATCTGCGCCGGTTATTTTTCGCTTTAATTTGTAGATCGGATTATCTTGAGTCGATCTAACGAAGTACGTTAATTGGAGCAGAAACATGTGGGTTCGAAGAAAAAAGCTCGTCGAACGTCGAGAATTCAAGGACACTTCGAGGTCTCGCTACTTTAACGACTGTTCATTTAAACTAATTAACAACTGCACTTAGAGTATCGTTAGAATTTACGGTCCTACTGTTATTCTTTCCACGTGCGATCGTGCCGATATCTTTCTTCTTTCCAACGGACGCAAAGTTTCTACATTGTGTAACGTAAGCGTGGAAAGTCGCTAAACTCCGGACGCTTGCCCGTTAATTATTTTTTATTCGACGGAGGTATTCGTAAGAAATTGCGCAGAGAAAGCGGTGGCATAAAATCTATATTCGTATAATGAGAAACCGGCGCTGATTCGATCGATCCCGTTTCCAACGACGATTACGATCTAAAAACCAACCTCTTAGAGGAGTTAATGCGATAAAGATGTCCCCGATATATTTATATAACATATCCATCCCCTATGAAAGTAAAACGACTACTAGATACACTACTCATACAAAGATTGCACTCGGAACATGCCTTGAAGATAATACGCGGCCATCAGCTACGAACGATGTTTTATTACCCGGGTAAGAAGATAATAAATACGGTATCCACGCTGGAAACGGCACAAACTTGTCCAACGACTTAATAGTTGCTACATCTACCAATAAATAATCAGAAACTAGCGGAAATATTTGTTACACGGTACGACCGCTATACCAGCGGATGATATTCTCTAAATACGCGAAACAGGCCGTGAACGAGCGGCAAGATCGGTGCGAAATTTATGAACGGTTCCGAACGATTTTACTGTCGCCCGGCACCGTGTCGGCCAGCCGTTTTCTTTCGTGAGATTTTCTGAACCAAGTGCAACCGACGCTTGCGACCGTGATTGCTCTTATATAACGTGGTGACCATTGAAATCAAAGAGCCGAGCCTGCCGGAGTATCGTAAAACGGGGACAACTTAATTGCAACGTTCATTTACGGAAAGGACGCGGCTGACTACCCCTCTGTAAATCTTTTAACGATAAAACGTGGAACGATGAAAAAATCGGTCGGAACGCACGGGAGGACGCCCACCGATGGGAAAGAGCGTTATATCGACGATTTAACGATAGAACGCAAAGAGTTATCTCTTCCGTAGGAGACCGGGCTACAAATTATCCAGCGATTAGATCGTAAAATCCCGGGAAACGCGTCATAGCGAGCTATGAGTGGACGCGAGATCTCTTGATCACCAAGGGAAACGCTTGTCTACGCCGCATTAGCATTTAATTAGGATTTTCTGTTTATGTAGGTAAACGGCGCGAACGCTCGTTTGAAATGAACAGTTATACCAGGCGATGCAACCGGAGCTACGAGTTACGCGTGCACGTGCGACCACTTCGTGTGCAATAAGCCACGCGATATGTATCCGCGGAAAAATTGAAAAATTATCATTCCGGTCTTAAACGTCGCTGTATCTAGTGCACACGCTGTTCAGAGTCCGTTGTGTGCGTGTCTCGATTACATGCAACGTGTGGATATTACCGTTCAAAATTATCCGAACAGTTACTTCGTTTTCAGAGAACGTAGCCTCTCTAAAAAAAATAATGTGCGGATGAAAAACATGGAACGACTGGATTCTCTATTATCCCATGCCATGCGAAGGTTACGAGCACGTAAAACCGATCAATAGTGCGTATATGCGCGTGTGAAAAAATAAAATCGGTAGTATCCGATTGTACTCGTAGCAACCATCTACGCGACACGTTTCAATGCAACGTACGATCGTGTTCGATCGCGAGATAATCCATTGGTAAAAATCCGAACAGGGACAAAGTGCATTTTGTTCCCCACTAGAAAGTGCCGCCGTTATCGATCACGTTGCGCACTTTCTTTCTTACGACGATTACGTGTAGAAGTCGGTGGAGTTCAAGGAACGCCACCGCGCATACATATATATATACGTATACGTACGACGACGCCTTCACTTTTCTTTTCGCGAGTTCGCCTTGTACTTACACGCACGTGCGAACGCGTGCACGGTGTATACACGCGTGTGTATATTAAACGGCATTCGGAAGCTGAGAATGTTTCTCTTCCCAGGCGATTGAGAGCCGTGGTAAAAAATAGGGGAGAAGGAACAATGATTATTCGAAGATGCACGAAGAGAGATTACGATCTCCGTTACGAGCGAGGCAGTTAGAGAATAAAAGGAAAAGTGGTTCTGAATCGGCACAGTTGCCGGGTTGTGTTCCAACCGACATAACTTACGGACTCTGTCGCGGAATGTTGTAAATACACGATCGAGCCGGACTCGAAAAGTTCATTAATTTCCATCGGAAATAATTAAGCCGAACAGCCCGAGACAAAGATTGCCTGTTAGTCGGTGTAACAAAAGTCAACGGGAGAGTATTCGTGCGCGCACAGAGAGAAAGAGGCCAAGAAGCAAAACGTGTACGAGCACGCGAGAGGAGAATGACGTGCAACGTTTCTATAGAGCGCTTAAATACCGAAGGTAACGCCTCTTACTCCTGTATAGAATGTACGGAACCTTGTAGTCGGTGCACGGTTTACGTGTTGGTACATTAATCGTTCGAACCCTAAACCGAGTTTCGATTTCTACCATGGAATCCGCGTCGCTCGAATATAGGTTCGAGCATTTCCACGATGTTACTACCGATACGTGCGCGACACAGTTTAAAACAATCGGCAACCCATGGCAGCGCAACCGCAGTCGAACCGGCGACAGTCCGATCGTTCGCGAAGCGTTCGCTGAAATATTGCACCGAGTGGATCGACGCGTGTGACTAGCAAGCTAAACAACAATGGCCAATATAAACTGATCCCGTATCCACCTTCGAATTCGTAATCGCGAAGCTAAATCGATGCCAAGAAATATTTCGAACGGAAGAAGAATGAAAGAGAGAGAGATAGAGAGAGAGAATAAGATGCAATTTACTCACAGTAAGGTGTGTCTTGTCAGGTGCGATCGCTGTGATCTCCACTGGCCTTGGTTCAGGTGGATTCGCTTTGCTAAGAATGGCAGCTGGCATTTTCGCGACCAGAGACAGCCTCCTGGTGAGCCGTCTACCTAATTCCGCGCGTCGTCGCACCCTAACACGAGGGCCGGTACCTTTGTAGCCTCCGAATTCCATTCTGAGAGCCGGGAGTCCTCCTTTCTTATGCCCTTGTGCTCATGGCGGTAAACGGTCGCATCGTGTGTCACGTGGTCGCAGAGATTACGCGATGATAAAACGCAGCGAAGGTCCATCGGCGAGTTACCGAAACTCTCCGGCACGAACGATCGTAAACTGCACTGGTACGCTGCGATCTCTCGACTGTCCCATGTCCAAACTCAACGTGTGTCCACTGCTCGTAAACGAACGCATTCTTCACGCGTCATTGGCACTTCCGGTGCTCGCGTTTGTTTTCGAAAATCCTGCACGCACACTGTGTCGACACGACGCGAAGGTCGTTAACGAATTTCCACGGAATTCGATCGCGTTCGATTCGATTCGATCGTAGCGAAAGATCACTGCTGCGTCCCCGTCACTCGACGCTCCTGGGTCGTCGAAACTGGGTCGTTGACGTACCGTGCTTTTTTTCTTCCAACGCGTTCGAAAACGCGAGGGGTACAGGTTTTCAAGAGCAACGGTTATCCGCGGTGGGTTACACGCACGACAACACAACGTAAACACTTACTCGGGATGCTGGAGGGTCGCTGTCGGTCGCGCGCGCGTACACACACACGTTACTACGGGCATCCCCCTCTAACTAGAGGCACAGGTATACGTCATCGTAGCCACACGAGCACACCGTGCCCGAACGAGTAGAGACGGCGATGCGAGGCTCGCGTGCACCAGGAGTTTCGATGGTGTTCGAAAAGCAAGGCACGAGGTGCGGAAAAGAGAGCAGCCGGTTCTTGCTGGCGCTCGGTCTGCCTGGCGCGCTTCGACTGAAATTGAATCGCAGCAACCTCCTACCACGCGGCCCGTCACACAGCCGGCCTTCCTAACCGTCGTGCCGCGCCTCCTCGTCACTCTCGTGTCTTCGCCCGTACCGTATATCAGAGATTCGCGTAAACAAAACACATTTCGAAACCAGATCGAACTCGCGCACGCAAGTTTAACGAGAGACTGACGTAATCGATGCGCGCGATCAATCTCGGCCAATCTACCCAGCCGTTTGACCAATCACGGACACCGTATTACGCGCGGTATCTCTCCGATCCACCAATTAGAAAATATTGTTCGTCGTGGAATCAGCAATGGCGGTGATTCTCGTTTCCGGATTGTTTCTTTCGATTATGCATTCTTCTATCGATTAGAATAGTTCTATCGACACGAATGTCACCATCGATGCTCCATTTTGACTCTTATTTATTATTTAGCCGTAGTTCGCGTGACCGTTATATATAATTGTAGAATAATTTAGTTCGAATAAATTTCTGCGCAATATCCAATATAGTTTCTCTAATTAGCTTACCGTTTCTAGATAAGATAGTGAAATTTTCGAAAGCTAATATAACGATCGATTGTAAGCAGACTGATTACGAAACTTGTAATATTTAGAAGCGTATCGATCGACTTGTACGATGACAAATCATATCGCTATTATGATTTGTAGGAATTAATGATATATGTATAACTTTTCAATGGAAAACAATAATTTTCGAATATACGATAGACACTAATGACGTAGAAGCTCGATAATGTTAAGGATTAAATATGTGGCATCGAATACGAGTGTCTTTGACACGAGAAATCGAAGAAAAACAATCAGTTACAATTGGCACGATTGATGCGTATTTACGCTTGTTGCGATCGTACTAACTCGAACTATGCAAAGTGGCCACAGTTATGCGTTCTTGCTCGTGGTAAATAAGTTTCTTATTCTATAAATAATTTTAATAAGTTATGCAATAGGCTCGTCTAATTTACGGTTGACAACATTTTCGGACCACCTTATGTATCATTACCCAATGTCAGACGAATTGCAATATGTCGTGAATTCAATTCAAAGTGAAGATCAAAGGGTTAAAGTAAATAACAGACATTTTTCATTCACACGCTTGTGAACAGGCAATAATGCATAAAATAGTTCCCAAGACGATCGAGTATAAATGTAAAAAGTATTCTTACCGCGGTTAATTCGTAATACAATTCCAAGTTTAAACTGGTCGAAAGTCAGGGGAAATCGGAGAGGCAACTACGTTGGTAAAAGAATTATCCAACAGATACGTACGAAGTGAAGCGCGTTTACGTTCACGTTCGTGCATTCGCGCACAATTGAGCGAGGCGGAAGGAAAGCTAGGACCGTTTCACCCTTGACTTTTCTCCCATTCTACTCATCTCCAGTTTACGCGACGCAACAAAATTTCTCGGCAGCCACGAAAATCACAAAGCACGACAGCCATGAAATCTAACGCAACGCTACAAGACAAGATCGCTAAGCAGAATGAGATTAGTCGTCAAAAACTGACGCAAGAACTTATGAAACTCGAGAAGGTGGAAAAGTCAGACTTGAGGATGATAGAGACTGCGAGGCACAGGTTTCGATCGCGTCATAGGAACCTGGAAGCTCGACTAGCGCCTTTCGGATCGAACGTAAGATCTCCCGGAGTCCGTGTATAAAAATAAATACTCGTCGAAGAGCTACACGGTTCCCTTTTTGTTTCTAATAACATTTCTCAATAAATAGCTTTTTCTAATATCGTTTAAAAGATTAGTTATATAATTATATCTACTATGTATTCTGACAATGTCGCGATACACGTATGTAAAATCAGCGGAAGCGCGGTTCATTGCCTGATCTTCCGATCTAATTGCGGACAACAGTAATTGACGCGCAGGCTATTAACGTGCGCATGTACGAAACTCATAACCCGGGCTTTTGCTACCATTGCACGGGCGTCATAAAAGAAAGCGGTCAGGCGATCAAGCAGAAACAGATGCCCAGAGATTCCTACGAGTTCGTACGCTCGATAGTATTCACTAAAGGCGAAGTAGACCCCGACAAAGTTCTTTGTCTCCACCTACTGACTGCTCACAGTACGAAGTGGAACAACAACGACGACTCCGCGGTTAGACCTGTCGCGCCTTTATTGGAGAAAGGTACAGTTCCTTCGTAAACGAGACTAAACACATACCCACTTGAATGATAATGCGATAATCATTCCATCAGCTAAAAGCAAACATTTCTCCGGCGCATGGAATAATTTCATACCGTGCTACGTAGTGGACACCCAAGCGGTCTCGTTGAACACGAAACTGCACGAAGACCCACGTAAAAAGATTCTAGAAGATCAGGCGATGCGTGAGTTCGAGGAGAAATATAGACAGTACATGGAAAGTAACGCCGACTTCGAGAAAGCTTTGTCATCGAACGCAAAAAACACGAGGATAGCGTTGCGCGGTTTCGAGAAAATACCATCGATCACGCCGCATGTGTACTCTTTGCTTGGCGCCTCTCACGAATTGCGAATCAAACAAGCAGTCGCAGAAGGTGTAGCGAGGAAAAAGTTCGCCCGTTCCACTATAGGATCGAATGGACTGGACGAGAACAGCCTGTCTTTCCATCTTGACGACGATGACGATCTCTTGAGTGGAGCGACTACAAACGTGTCGACTAGAAATTGGGTTACGAGATCGACGCGTAGTCCGTCGAGGAGGTCCACGACTGGTTCCTCGTTTAAACTCGACCACGGCATCACCATGCTGAAATCGAAACGAAGAAGGAATTACGACACCGTGCCCAAAGATTTAATCACCATAAAGTCTAGCTTCAGAGCTATGAAGGAGGCACCTTCGAAGACTTCCAGCACGAAGTCCCCTTTTTACAGTATGTTCGGAAGTCGGCCATCGACGAACTCTTTTCTCTCGGCCACGTTGTGTCCAGATGGGGCAACTAAAAAATGTAGAAAATGCTTTTATTTGAACACGCCCGTAAGATACGTTGAGCTTCGAAACAAAGATTTCAAAGTCGTACCGATTCTTGTAAATTACCAGCTCCAAGCTTTAGTCCAGACTGTATTCGACGTTCTCCAACGCGTGAATCCTGAAAAGTCGAAGAAAATAATCGACACCGCAAGGGATACGGAAAAGATAAACAAAATGTTGTTGCGTCCCGAAATGCAGAACTTCGTGCAATCCTTGCTGGGTCAGTCATTATTCTCGTCCCCAGAATGTTTCGTGGTATCAGTAGCGACGATGGCAGATGAGATAGATCTTCGTTTCGAGGGGATTCTAGAAAAGGAAATAATAGCGTTAACACTGGAAATGCCATCAATTCCGTGTCTGGATGCTCTCGTTACCGAGATACGAAATAATATATTTGTTGATCCGAAAAAGGAAGCTGAACAAAATGGGAATGCAACAGGGCAAACGTCGTTCGTTCTTGATGAACAACCGAAAGATATGTCGAATACCTTAAACGTAATGAACGCGAATAAAAAGTAAATACAAATTATTTTAGTTTTGTAAAAAGCGAACTAATTGCGCTTCGTTGTTTTTATTTTTAAATTTAATTAGGTCAAAGATGTTAAAGCACGGTAAAAATGTTACTCACCAGAGCAAAAATAAACGCTATTGTAAAGATGTCGATTGTAGTAGTCAATCGAAAAAAGATACTGTTATGCAACTCTCGGAGACAAAGCTTGGGCGTAGCTTAAAGAAGAACTCGAAGATCAAATCACCCGTGCAACCAAGAGTTTCAGGAAGTATCCTCTCTAAACGTACTTCGAATTCCAAAGTAAGGCGCTCATAAAAAACGATGTTATTGCGGTGGCATTACGAAAAGTCTGAAATATTCAAAAGGAAAAGATCTGATAAGAGATATTTTCCTATTCCATGTGGTTGCAGTCTTGGAAACCTGCCCAGGATCCCTGCCATTTAGACGCAAATCATGTAATATTGCAAAGGATGACGAACACTCAGAGAATTTTAGTAGGGCAAATGTGTGCATCTCTTAAAACCAAGAAGATTAATAACCAAGGTATTATCGTGTTTAAAATTAATATTCCACAATTTATGGCATTCGCTGGTTTTTTTTTCTCGATCTTTGCACAGGTTTAATTAACGAAAGCGTACCACTCCCGGCATTAATTGCTCCGGCCCTCTCACGCGATAGTATTAAATTTTTAACGCGGGGCACAGTATATTCAAATACGACTGCCGTAAAGGAACAAGAAGAAGCGGAGGATAATGTTACAGTTACGGATAAATTAACCGGTCCTTTGCTTGCAAAGGTTACTGCTTAAGCATGTTTTCGTATTTGTACAAAAAATAATTTGAACGTAAAAAATTGTCGTGTACGTTTTCTTTAGATACGACAAGACGTGGCGGAGAATGAAACGAAAAAACGCTTGAAATGTTTCCTGAGAAATGATACCGTATGATTGAAATAAAATGCTAATAGCAGACTCATAAATTTCTGTGCTACAATTTTAGATATAAACGAATTCGTTTTGTATTAAATATTAAACGAATTAAACATTTACCAACGATTAATAAAGTCAGTATTCATGCGTATGCAGGTACTTACAGATGCAGTAAGTAGGTGGCGTACAAATTCTCTATGTAGCTTGGTCTTGTACAACAAATTTAAAATAATTGTAACCAATCATAGAAA